>NW_004443964.1:13770925-13785980 GCF_000243295.1 Trichechus manatus latirostris | reverse complement strand
CAATATTGAATATACCATGGACTGCCAGAAGAATGAACAAATCTGTCTTGGAAGAAGTACAGCCAGAATGCTCCTTAGAAGCGAGGATGGTAAGACTTCATCTCACATACTTTGAACATGTTATCAGGGGGGACCATTCCCTGGAGAAGGACATCATGCTTGGTAAAGCAGAGGGTCATCAAAAAAGAGGAAGACCCTCAATGAGATGAATTGACACAGTTGCTGCAACAATGGACTCAAGCATAACAAGGATTGTGAGGATGGTAGTGTTTCATTCTGTTGTACATAGGGTCGCTATGAGTTGGAACTGACTTGACGGCACCTAACAACAATATAGATTGAATAAGTGTGGTGAAAGGATACAACCCAGACACACACCTTTCTTGATTTTAAACCATGCAGTAGCCCCTTGTTCTGTTCGAACGACTGCCTCTTGGTCTATGTACAGGTTCCGCATGAGCACAATTAAGTGTTCTGGAATTTCCATTCTTCCCAGTGTTATCCATAATTTGTTATGATCCACACCGTTGAATGCCTTTGCATAATCAATAAAACACAGGTAAACATCTTTCTGGTATTCTCTACTTTCAGCCGAAATCCATCTGACGTCAGCTACGATATCCATTCCATGTCAAATCCAGCTTGAATTTCTGACTGTTCCCTGTTGATGTACTGCTGCAACCATTTTTGAATGATCTTCAGCACAAATTTACTTGCATGTGATATTAATGATATTGTTCGATAAATTCTGCATTCCTTTCTTTGGAATGGGCATGAATATGGATCCAAATCTAGAAGCCGGCAGGGCTGGGACAGCAAGTCAGGATTCAGTCTAGAAAGGCTGGCCATCACCCATTGCCATCAAGTCATTTCCGACTCATGATTGTTGTTGTTGTGTGCTGTCGAGTCAATTCCAACTCATAGCGGCCCTACAGGATCCAGTAGAACTGCCGCGTGGGATTTCCAAGGCTGTAATCTAAATTTACGGAAGCAGACTGCCACATCTTTTTCCCACTGAGTGGCTGGTGGATACAAACCTCTGATCTAACCAGCAGATGAGCGCTTAACCATTGCATCACCATGGCTCCTTAATTCACGATTAAGGCTCTCCATTGACCATTATTAAGAATATTCTATAGAGAATGAAAGAGCTACAGCTAACTAAAAGGTCAGCGGTTAGAATCCACCAGCCACTCCTTGGAAACTCTATGGGGCAGTTCTACTCTATCCTATAGGGTCACTATGAGTCAGAATTGACTTGAGGGCAATGGGTTTATAGAGAATGATTATTTCAAAGTGAAAAAGGCATACAGGGTGTCTGAGTGTAGGTGCTGGGAACTTGTTTACGATTTTCTTCAGTGTACACGAGAGCTGTTTGTGCAAGTCTCTGCCGTGGAGACCACCGCTGCATCGCTGAGTGATGAGTTGTAAGTGATGACCACTGACCAGAGTTGCTGCTCCAGGCTGGCACCATCAGGCTGGTGGACCAGGGTTGGTAAGGCTGTGGCCAGCCAGTCAGGGCTCTCCACGCAGTTGTGACTTGCCACTGACTGACCATGACCATGGTCACCCTCTCATGGTCTTTGCTTCTTGGATGACATGCAGATGGTACATCAGCTAATAGGTCATCTCCTAGAGATGTTTATAATATTATTTTCCAGGACAAGATAAGGTCCCTGGGTGGCACAAATGGTAAAGTGCTTGACTTCCAGCCAAACGACTGGCGGTTCGAACCCACCCAGAGGTGCTTGGTAGACAGGCCTGGCGATCTGCTTCCAAAAGGTCACAGCCTTGAAAACCCTATGGAGCAGTTTTACTCTGCACACACCGGGTTGCCATGAGTCGATGGCAACTAACAAGACAGGATAAGGGATTTATATCAGCCAGAATTCTTATCTGTAAGCAAAGAAACAAACTCTAGATGACTGAGCAGGAAAGGAGTTTATTGAAAGTATATTGTGGCACTCACTGAACTTCTGAGAGGGCATGAGAAGCAAGCTTGGTGCTGTGCCAATTGGGAACAATGTTCAAAATATGGAATATGTGGATCTGTCCTTAACCAATGGAAGCTTTAAACATGACCACTAAGAAGTGGGTCACTGGAATATTCCTTCCTTTTACATTTCAGTTCTCTTAGTGGTACTTCTGCTTACTAAATGTACCACTGATATTTATTTTTCTTTAGAAAATTTTTGCTGTTGCTGCACAAACATTATCACAGCAATTAAGGAATTTTGTTTTAAAGAGATAAATGTACTTACAATCCTACTACTCTAGAAACCTATTTTTTGAGTGTTTCTAGGACACAGGCCAAAGAGCCCTTGGGGTTAAGTGCTCGGCTATTAACCAAAAGGTCGGTGGTTCGAATCCACTCAGTGGCTCCTCAGGAGAAAAGACCTAGCAATCTGCTCTGGTAAAGATTGCAGCCTAGGAAATCCTATGGGGCAGTTCTATTCTGTGACGTGGGGTCGCTATGAGTCGAGATTGACTCGATGGCACCCACCAACAACAGGACACAGGCCAAAGGTAAGGCTGGCAGACCTTTGGATCAAGGGCAGAGGGTCTCTGGAGAAGAGGACACCACATGGAAACTACAGTGGAACATGGGTCCTTTCTGAAATGTAATTTACAAGTCGGTCTTTTTCTCCCAGTAGCACAGCGGCTCTGAAAGAGTATTTGCACCATTTGGAAACCACTGAGGCTGTTTGGCTCTTCCGAACAGCTGTCTCAGTGAATTCTCCCCAGGCTCAACAACCTGCTGCCCATTTCCCTTTTTGTCTTTTGAAGCCCCAACATATGAGGATTTGGCAGCTAGAACAAGGTTATGCCGGCTGACACAGGAAACGGCCCGTGGCTGGCCTGGTGCCTGAATGCAGCTGAATGGGGACACACGCAGGCCCGAGCAAGGAAGCAGCTGCTACTCAAAGCGCTGGGCTCAATGTCACCAGCTAGCTTGTTTCCTTGTTCTAAGTGCCTGAGTGCCTTAGGAAGGTAACACTAATGGGGGGACACAAGACAACTTGTATTTTGGGTAGCTCTTTAGGAAGGGGAAAGAGAAACAGAAAGTAAGCTAACATTTATTTAATGCATCCCATGCTATGCTGAAGGAGCCCGGGTGGCCCAATGGTTAAGCACTCAGCAAACCCACCAGTGGCTCCCAGTGAGAAAGACCTGCTCCCGTGAAGATAATGACGGCCTAGGAAACCCTATGGGGCAGTTTTATTGTCACACAGGGTCACTATGTGTCTGAATCGACTTGAGGGCACCTAATGACAACAACATACTATGCTGGGAACTTTATGTGTATACTGCCAAGGAGCGTTATTAAGATTACTGCCTGGGTGTGAACCCCACTAGCTGTGTGGCCTTGGGAAAGTCACTTTACTTCTCTGTGCCTCCTTTTCCTTCTATAACAATAACAATAATAATACTATTACCTACGTCAGAGAGTTATTAAGAAGATTAAATTTATTATGTATAAAACACTTAGTGCCTGGAACTTAGTAAGTGCTGTATATGTGTTTGCCGTTATTATCTCTATTAGTTAATTTCAGTGCAGCTCTGCTTACCCTTTAACAACTAAAGAAACTGAGGCTCATGGAGATTAAGTCCATTACCGGAGGTGGCAGAGCCTGAAACCAAACTCAGATTTATCTGACAGCAAGGTTTTCTTCCCAGAACATGACTTGGCCTGCTCAATGCTATCGAATTCCCTCTGTTGCTTGCCAGCTAAGGGTTCAGTTTATCAGCCACTTCTTTGTACTGACAAGGGTGAAATCTTATATGACTGAGGCTCTGTCTTTAATCCCTCATTCGGCCCAATCTGTCCCTGGAAATAGGCCAATGGTCAACACGTGGAGGGTCGGTGGGAGGAGAAACTTTTCTTCTACCTTCCCACGCATGGGCCTAGTCAGCTGTCTGATGTTGCGTTTGCTTCCTCTGACTAGCAGAAAGCAAGGGATAACCATAATTAAATAAAATAAGTACCCTGACGAGCAGGACCCTCATCATAGCCTGGTGGATTTAGGGGAGCAGTTGGATCCCTAAGGCAGTGTTGTCCAACAGGAATATAACGTGAGCCCTGTTATATTTAAAATGTCCTAATAAAAAACCAAACCTGATGCCATGGAGTGGATTCTGACTCATAGTGACCCTATAGGACAGGGTAGAACTGCCCCATTGGGTTTCCAAGGCTGTAAATCTTTATGAAAGCCTACTGCCACATCTTTCTCCCACAAGGTGGCTGGAAGGTTTGAATTGCTGACCTTTTGGTTAGCAGCTGGAGGGTTTGAACTGCCAACCTTTTGGTCAGCAGCCCAGAGCTTGACCACTGCGCCGCCAGGGTTCCTTCAAAATGTTCTAATAGCTACATCAAAAAAGTAAACAACAAAGGTGAATTAATTTTTAACAATATTTAACCTAGTATGTCCCAAATATTAGCATTGCAACCTGTGATCAATATAAAAATTATTGAACTATTTCACATCCTTTCTTTTTTTGTATTGTTAAATCCTTTGTGCATTTTACACATACAAGCCCTAGAGCTATATAGGATGTGCGTACAAGAGCCACTGACCAGACGCTTGGATACACATCCTTGAAGGGCCTTCTTTACTCATTTAGCGATCTTACACGTCTAAAACTGTCCCCATCAGATATTCTGATGGGAAGAAATGGCTGAAGGGCTAAAGAAGTCGATTTTTGCCCGAGTTTCCGCCACTAGCGCAGTTTTTGCAGACAGCCTACATTTCTTGTGGGGTTATAGAGCGTTTATGACAATCTGCATGGTTCTCCATTTCTTACCATGCGGGGTCAGTCAGGATGATAGGGGGGAGTATTTCGGATTCTAGAAGGACTCGAGCTCCTCTAGGGCCCTGAGAAAGTCCCTTCCAGTGTCTTGTGCCCATGGGGACGGTGTGGCCTCCACTGACGACAGCATCCCCAGAGGGGAGAGCGACTTGGACGGCCAAGCAGAGTCTTGTCAGGGGCTCACATTTCCTGGACCGGATGGCGGCGCGAGCCTGGAACCCGGTGCGGCGCTGGCCCTGCGCAGGATACGCGGCCAGGCGTGCGCATGCTGGGCATCCGCCCGCGTTCGGCCCGCGGCGCAGCTGCAGCGGATCCGCCCGGACCGCCGCCTCGTCCGGGGCCTGGAAGCCGCAGGAATCTCCCTGCCCCCGGCCCCACATCCTCCCCTGCAGGGGCCGCGGGGCGGAGTCGCCCATCTGTCATCCGAGACAACCCACGTGGGCTGTCTGGGGGGCGAAAGGGAGGGAGAAAAGGCAGAGGCGTCGAGGGAGGCCGGAGTGAGAGCGGGGAGGAGAGGAAAGGAGAAGAGGAGAGAGGGAAGCGCACCAGAGCCGCGCAGAGAGGAAGCGAGGTGCAGAAGAACGAATAAAGGAGACCGGAGACATCCAAAAAAGGACAGGTAAGGAAGGGCAGGTGAACAGGAAGGAGGGAAGAACGGTGCTAGAGAGCATGGGGAAAGAAGAAGAGGTGGAAGTAAGAAAAGGGCTGCAGAACCGGGACGCTGTAAAACAGAAAGAAAAGCTGGAGACAATTTTAGGATGAGTAGAGGCGAGTGCTCCTCAAGGAGTGGGGGAGGGCGGGCGGGGCGAATAGGGCTGCTGCGCCTTTAAGGTTGCCAAGGCGACGGCTCTGGCCAGAGCGAGGCGCTTTGACGTCAGCAGCCGAGCGCTGATTGGCTGTGGCCGGTCGTTTCCGGTGGAGCCGCCGCCAAGCCGCTATCGCTCAGTGGAGCCGGGCTGGGAGGGAAGCGCTGAGGGAGCTCAGCACGCCGCAGCCTCGCACCTGCAGTCCCGTGCCCGCCGCCGTCCGTCCCCAGGTGAGTGGAGTCGGCCGGGGGGCCCGGGGCGGTGAGTTTCTCTGCTCCGCAGCCCCTTCTGGGACGCTGGACCGATCCAAGATGGCGTTTCGGGGAGCGACCTGCAGGGGACGGCCGCACCCCCTGCCCCTCCCTGGCCTCGACCGGCGCCTCCCTGCAGGCCCCGCTCCCCTGGCCGTGCCCCTGCTCCGGGTCTGCAGACCCTCTACGCTTTCATGTCGCCGGGGCGTCAGCTCCGGTACGGGGCTTCCCGGCGGCCCCGCCCCCGCCGCCCGCGCGTTCCCCGCGGCCTTCCCGGCCCTCCGCACCCCAGCCGCCTCCGCCCTCGCGCGCCGCGGCGTCCGCGCTCGCCCTCCCCCATTTCCTGAAGGACAGCAGCTCGATTTTAGTGGAATCTGCCGTCGTTGCTCTCGCGGTTCTGGCTGGTCTTGAGGCCCTGCAGTTCTTTTCCTTTCCTTGTCGTTCCTGTCATTTCCAGCCGTCGTTTTCCCCGGCCTTCCGGGAGCGTTTCCCCCCACACGATGATTTTAGCCTGGCTCCTAAATTTCTTTTTGCCCCCGTTCACTTCCCTTTCCTGATGCTCTCCTCCCCCTTGGCCTCCTGGCTAGAGTAGGAGGAGGGGTCGGCCTCCCTTCATTTTGTGGCCATGACCGTGGCATAAGCCAAGTGAAGGACACTTTCTTGTTCTTCCCTTCGACAAGACGCGATAAGTATTACTCCTCCAGCGCAGTGCTTGTGTGGTGCCGAATGACTTACTACTTGAGAGATTCTCAAGAGAGACATCTTCTCAGCAGAGGAAGGAAAGGTGACACCTCGAGAGATGACCCCAACGAAGTGTTACTTGGCCCGTCTGAGGGGGTGCGGTCTGAATCAGGAAGTTTCTCAGAATATTTAAATGTTTCCTTGTGTGTAATCCTTTTGACATTGGGTTTTATTCCAACTGATTTCCAAAAGAAAGAGTATGAGTGTTTCCCTATGGCTAGAGACAATACAGTGTAATTTTTATTGTAGTTAAATAATTATGAGGGGAAAGCTAAGTCGTTGGGGGTTTTTAAAAAGAGGTATAAATACAGGGCTAATCCAAAGATAGTCAGACATTAAGATGGTGGAATTCAGGGATTCACTTTATGATTGCATTAATCCTGGGGAATTTTTATTCATATATTATTGCCAGTGTTTTTTTGGTCTTTTAAATAATTACTTCAAATAAAAACAGTCTCGCCTCTTGGAGCCAATTCTTTCATGTCTACCAGCCAAGGACGTGCTCTTTGAACAATTTCTCGGATCAGCTGAATAGTTGTATTGATATTTCTGAAATATGTCTGAATGTTTTGAAGCAAAAAGATCTGATTTATCATCGTTTTTGGTGGCCTTCAGTATTATTGGAAATGCATAAAATTCTACTGAATGTATCTGTTCATGTGATTGACTGACCTGGAAAAGTGACTGGTATAAATCTATCTTAAAGTAAATAAACTTTTTTCTTTCTTTCTTTTTTTTTTTTGAGTGCTTGTTTCTGAAATAGCAGCATGATTGTTTTTCCATGGCCTCTAATTTATGTGCTTGTCAGGGAGCCAGACTTTCTCAGGGTCTGTTAATTAGTCTGCTGTTACTGACCTTTATCATGAAAGTTGTCAAAAGAAAATGAGTAACAGTGTATCACTTTAGAATAGCTCTTTATCACTTTAGAATAGCTCTTTATCACTTTAGAATAGCTCTTTATCCTGGCATTTCTTTTTCTCACCTTTTGCATTTAGAGTTTTATCTCCATGGTTCTGTGTGTGTTATAATTGGAAAAGTCTGGTTAGTAATGACTTCGGTTGCACAGTGAAGGGGAAATGGTTTTATCTTCTACTGTTAATTGCTTAAGATCTTTCCTCTTTTACCACTGGCTAAGTGTGTTGTTATTTAGGGCTAGAATCTGGTAAGTGATTGATTCTAGAATAAAAGATTGCTTTTAAAACTTTTTTGGAGTTCCTTTTGTGTTTTTTAAATTTTTGATTAGTAGTTGGCTAATCAGATTCTTCGCTCCAGTGGTTTGCTGTGTAACATTAGGACATCCCCATGGGACAGGAGTTACGTATAGGGAATTTCAGATGGTCGTCATTGTGTTTACTTGCTTTTACTTATAGCTGACTTGTGTGCCCTTGTAACTCTCTGCCCTGTTTACCATTTACACTTCCCACGTCATGATGATGTCTTTTGCAGGGGAGAAGTGAATGAAATTCCCTTTAGGGCTTGACTTCTCAGCAGCCCGCCTCTGCAGGGGATAGTGGCTCATACTTCCTACCAGGAGCTGAGGGTTTTTGCCTTTCACTGTTGCTGCCTACAGAGTCTAGATCCTGCTGTATAAACTAAATGAAACACTTTTTGGAAGAATGCTCCGTATTTTACTCCCTAGGGCCCACCTTCCCCTTAAAAAAAAAAAAAAAATCTCTGTGAATCTGTTGCCTAATGAATTTGGTAAGTCAGAGGTCAGATTGGTGCTTGCCTATTAGAAATAGTGTACACAGCGTATGTCTGTTTTTTCTTGTAGAGAAAACCATGGCGTCCGGCAGCCCTGCCGCCAGTGAGGAGGAGCGTAGCCTCCGGGAATGTGAGCTCTATGTCCAGAAGCACAACATTCAGGCGCTACTCAAGGATTCTATTGTGCAGTTGTGCACTGCGCGACCCGAGAGGCCCATGGCATTCCTGCGGGAATACTTTGAGAGGTTGGAGAAGGTAAAAATAAATGTGGGGAGGTGATGAGATGACCCTGACCATTGTTAAGTGTACTGGAGTAAAATGTTGTTAATTCGTACCTTTTGAGGGAAGAAGAATTCTGACCAAATAAAACGTCTAAAACAGTTTAAAAGAGAAATGTAGTTAAGGCATTTACAATAATATTTAAATTTTTAATCAGAATTTATCAGAAAATGAATTTATTTGCTAAGTTTAGTTGGCTAACAAAGGGTTTCCAAACAAAATTCCTTGTAACTGTTGTAATTAATATGTAAAATTGACTCTTACAGGTAAAATTGATCAGAAGTGTACAGCGATTAGATGAAATGAGAAATTCTGATGAAAGGAGGTGATGCTTGTCTCTTTGACAAAGCAAGTAAGCTTGATAAGCAGTTTTGGTCAGGATTTTTTTTCCCATTGGGAGAAATTAATCCAGTTTTTAGTCTTTGTTATTCATTTTCATTGTGTATGTCAGTGGGACCTAAGTATATGGTACATGCTTTTTTAAGCAAAATGATAATTTTCCATCAAGGGCAGTGCTTCAGTTTACCTCAGCTTAAGACATGATGAATGAAAAAGCGTAGATTGCTAAGTGTAGCTTGAGTAGTTTTGATCGATTTGCTACTTTAAATCAGCAGAATAAATTTACGGATTTTCTTGTGCATATCGAAGTTTAGAGGTGGTTCATAATGATTGGGAACTAATTGGGGGAAACTTTCTCAGGTGTATAATCATTAAGTGTTTTTAATTACATAATAGAAATATATGTAAATTTTCCATTGACTCAGAGAATTTCTTAATCAGAGTTTATTAGAAAAAGTCTGTGTACACTAAAAAAAAGGGGTAACTCAGATATTTTCTTGAAAAGTTCTTTGCTAAAATTCGTGTTTAATACTGTCATTAGAGTAATTAAAAAAAAAACAACAACTAGTCCCCATGAATTTTCCTATCTTGGAATTTTAGTAGAAATTCTGACATTCTTTTATTTAAACAATTTCCATATAGTTAGTGAAAAGTACTGTAGAGGCAGGCCTGTTGGTGTTCCCTGTTTTGAAATAAAGTGCATTCCTGGAGATCTGGTTCTGAAATGGGTCACTGTAAGATGATCCCTCTTCTCTTTGGACATCGATACAAACCATCAAATGAGGAGATAAAGTTGGTGAGACATTAAGTGTGTGTCTTTTTATAGGGAGTGTTGAATGAGTGGTGCTAGCTTCAAAGCCTGTACTTACTATATAGCACTGCTTAAGCTTTAACGAAATTTGAAAGCAAGAAATAATTACTAGTTTCCTTGCAAACGAGATTTTTAGATTTAATGTGTATTGGCTTCTTACCACCTTTTAAAAGTCTCACAGCTTAAACTTTTTCCTATAATCCAGGGGTCTTTGTTCACTTGAGCCCACTTGTTTAGCTATAATTAAATATAGATACCTGGCCTTTGAAGTAAATTCTAGATTTTCAACCTTTTAATAGGTTATTGTTCTATTCGTTAGATGTCAGGTTTATATGTCTGAAAATACAGTTATATTCAAAGTCAGTATTCTTCACTTCTTCACCATTATAAGAGGTCATATTTCGGGTACCTTCAGCCACTCAGTAAGAAATGCACCAAAAACTCTCACATTTGGTTCATTGAAAGCTTCTGCGTTTCAGACTGTCACCTGGAATTGGAGTTGTCTTTTACATATATATATAGTATGTATAAAAGAATCTTGCCTGTCTGATATATCAGGTCAGAGGAATTAATGACCGCTGTGACCATTGAGTGTCTAGTATGTGACAAATACGGTACGAAGCCCTCTACATTCATTAACTCATTATGTCAGATATACAAGGTAGATGATTACCACCATTTTACAGAGGAAGCAAAATTAAGTAATGAAATTAAGTGTAGTAGTCAGCTTTGGCTGCAGCAGAATATAACCCCCAAATTTCAGTGACTTACTACAACAGACTGTTATTCCTTGGTCATATGCAGCTCTGCTGGGCTCATCCGTCTTGTCTTTGTGACTCAACCTGTCTTGTTCTGGCGCCAAAATGGAAAGAGCAGCTACTATATAAATTTAGGGCACGCCGTTTTCAAGGCAGAGGATAGAAGCTAAGGGGCGGGGGGTGGGAAGGGGGATAAACTGCACAAATGGATATGGTGTGACATGCCCTCTTACATTCCATGGCCAAAGCAAGTCACATGACCAAACTCAAAATCAGTGGGATGGGAAGTTTACAGGGAAGAATGGCAAGGACAGTGAAGGAGTGAATAATTGTGAAAACGTTGAGTGGTGGGGACAGATTTTGAACCTACGATTCTAGGACATAATGCTGTTAACCACTAAGTAGACTGGTATTTTATTTTTGCTTTAATAATTGAAAGTGGAAGAAGGAAGGGATTGACAGCAGAATGACAACAGCAAGAGAAAGGATAGAAAAATGGATCATAGTACATGTTAGAAAAGGATGATTAGTAATGGCCATGAGTTGTTAGGTTAAGGCTCTGTTCAGAGTGCTGTTTAAAAAGACTGAAATTCATGACAAATGTTAAAATCAAAATGTTTTTGATATGTCAGAATTATCTTAAAAATTCAGTTAGGTAGAATACAGTCCCAAATGAGATGTTATTTGAAATTTTCATGAAATTTTTGTGATATGCCAGTAACAGATTTTGGGGCGAAGCATTTGTCTTTTCATTTATACTTCTAGTCTTTGGGGAGACTTGAGTTACATAGTTTTGTGTTAATACGGAATGGGAGAACCTTATTGGTTATTTGAATACCAGAATGAAAATGAAGCAGGTTTTCTAAGAAATGTATTGTTTTTTTTTAATAGGTTGCATATTCACACATGGTTCAAAATGCTGCACGTTCAACATGGTGTAACAGTGAAAATCTCTTTCCCACCCTGATGCCCTCCTTGAATGCAATGAGTGTTCCAGAGATAATTTATGCATTTACAATTTCATAATAAAAGAGCTCCCTTAACTCTTGTAACATCTGCTTGGCATTCTATTATGTAGATGTCCTGTAATTTATTTAATCATCCCTATTGATGGCCGTTTAGGTTGTTTCCAGTGTTTTACTGTTAAAAGCAATTACACAGTGAATAATTTCATATGTGTGTCATTTCATACCGATGCGTATCATAGAATAGATTCCCGGAAGAAGAATTACTGGATCAAGAAGTAAATGTGTTTATCATTAAATATCAGTGAAAAATTAAAGTCATTTTTGTTAACGTATTTTTCTTACTGTGTTTTTCTTAATTGAAAACTACAAAATCCGGAGAAATGAGAAAAATAAAGATAGACCCTTCTGCAAAAAGCAAATAAAAATCACGCATGATTCTACTAATAGAAATGAAAACTGTTAACAATTTGATGATTATCTTTCTAAACTTTTCTTGCTCCATAGAGTTCTTAATTTTATTTTGATGCCAAAAGCAGGGCTGAATACCATGCAGGAAAAAAAAAAAGGGTGGACATCTCTTTTATTTCTTTTTTATCAAAATCGATCCTAAAATAGTTGATAAATGTTAAATTCATTTAGAATTGGAAAGAAATTTAAAAACATGATGGAGAACGGGCCAGATGAAAGTGGCAGACAGTGCCTTCTTTTTTCTCTCATTTCAGGTTTGACAAACTCGTTCTTTAGTGCAGGTCTGAGGCGAATTTCTTTTTAAGGCCCTGTGTTTGAAAAATAAAAATATTTAATACTTCGTTTCAGATTTTATATAAATTGGTTCAATAAGAAGTTTTAAAAAACAGGTAAACTGTTTTTTGTTTTAACTTCGGATATGAGCCCTGATAAAAGAATGCTGCTAGCTCTGCTGGGAGAAGTACTGTCAGATCTGATCTTATTTATTATTTAAATTCTCGGTTGCCATCACATTGTTTAATTATTTGGTATGCCCTGGACCCCACCTAGACTGGGAACTCCCCAGGCTCAGGAGCCTCTCCTGTTTGTATATTCCCATTGCCTAGCGTAGGACTTGGCATGGCAGATCCAGGGAATGCTTGTTGAATTAATGAATAAACCCAGTAATCTAGACAGTCTTTGATCATTTGCTGTGTCTGAATTGTTCCTGGATAACATTCTTCTTGGGATGAGAGGTTCTTTTATGATCTGCAGCAGCATAAAAAGTCCTGATTCACCAGGATTTTTTTTTGCAGTTTATTAGTGTTACATGCGTTACAGATTATTGTCAGTATGTTATTACTTTATGTATCTTGTTTTTTACCTGCACGACACGTCTTTATACTAATGACTTTTGTTCATTAATAAACTATAGCCGCTGT
The DNA here is from genome assembly GCF_000243295.1 of Trichechus manatus latirostris. Taxonomy (NCBI): domain Eukaryota; kingdom Metazoa; phylum Chordata; class Mammalia; order Sirenia; family Trichechidae; genus Trichechus; species Trichechus manatus. Next base: position 13,773,126 of record NW_004443964.1, on the reverse strand, counting down.
TATCATCAGAGGAAACACTATAACCCTTTGAGAGCATATCTTTTCAAACTTCACTCTCCACAATTTTTTCCTTTTGGAATTGGTTTTTAAAAAACCCTTAACTTTCAAACTGGTCATAGAGGAAGAGATTTGAAGTGACTGAGATGGACTGTGTTTGGAATGAGAATACTAACTTTACGTAAAGTGCTGAAGGATCTCATTTTACAAACCTGTAATTTCAGGAGGAGGCAAAACAGATTCAGACTCTGCAGAAAGGAAGCAGTCGTGCAGACTCACGGGAGGATGAAATCTCTCCTCCTCCCCCCAACCCAGTGGTTAAGGGCCGTAGGCGACGAGGTGCTATCAGCGCTGAAGTCTACACGGAGGAGGATGCTGCATCCTATGTTAGAAAGGTAGTTTGATACCTAAACATTGATAAAATGTTTTGGGGACCTACGTGGTAGTCATCTGGTCTCAGGTGATGAATGCATGCACTGTTTTAAGAAGTAAAACATCGAACAGGATGAATCTTACTCCATCCTGTACAGTTCTTTGATACTGTAGAACAGGTTTCTGTAATAACACGCCCACAGCAGAAATAACCAGTGGTGATTATAAAACAGTAAATAATGGGATTTGGGGAGTTTGTCTTTTCCATACCTTTGAATTGCAGTAGAAGAAGAAGCAGATAGCCCTCTTTTTCTCTTGAATCATGGTGTCAGTTTTTTGACATCCTGTACTTCATCTTGTGACTTTAAATCTTTTATCCTGTAACCTTCGTTTGTCCTAATCTGTTCTTTCTCACAGCTGTCCTGTCGTTTTGAGTTATGTTACTAGCTCTAAGGGGGACCAGAATTGTCCTGGCACTGGAGGCTTGTGGAACTAATAGTACATGATCACAGTTTAAAAAGTGACTAATTGTCATACTTAGTTTTGCTGTAGAATAATGGCCTTGGTAAAAGTGTTTTTGATTTGTTTCTTTAGTTGTTAACTGGAAACCAGATACTAGCCTTTAAGTACAGGTTTGACTGTAGACAGGGGGATTAATTAATCAATATTTGCTGAGTACTTTGTGGATCAAAAACAATACAAGTGTGTTGTAGTGAAAATATTTAACTCAAAGCAGTCTTGTTTAAATACATTAATGTAGCTTGACATTTAACTGAAATGCAGGTTGTAAACATGAAATGTTTTTGGTTTATGGAATTGTCATTTGACCTTCAGTTCTTTTCTAGGTTATACCAAAAGATTACAAGACAATGGCTGCTTTAGCCAAAGCCATTGAAAAGAACGTACTGTTTTCACATCTTGATGATAATGAGAGAAGGTAGGTACAGGTTCTTACTTACACTAGTTTTTCCAGTAAGGCTGTAGTCCAAAACTATTCTCATTGTCACAGATTTAAAGGCTCTTAGTATATCATTCAGGAGCCCTGGTGGTGCAAGGGTTAAAGTGCTCAACTACTAACCCAAATGTTGGCGGTTCGAACCTGCCAGCCGCTCCTTGGGAGAAAGCTGTGGCAGTCTGCTTCTGTAAAGATCACAGCCTTTGGAAACCCTATGGTGCAGTTGTACTCTGCCCGATAGGAATCAACTCAGTGGCAACTGGTTCTCTAATAGTATGTGTGTTTCTGTTTTTATCGTATAGTCTTTGATAATGATAAAGTAGGGGCAGTTCTCCTTTTTTTTAAAATTGTCACGATTGTCCGTATAAGTACTCTAAAGATTTAATTACTTTGAAAATAGTACACAATTATTGTTAGTAGGATGAGATTAAGGAGCCCTGGTGGCACAGTGCTTAACACGCTCTGCTGCTGACTGAAAGGTCTAGTGGTTCCAACCCACCAGCTGCTCCTTGGGAGATGGATGGGCAGTTTGCTTCCATAAAGATTGCAGCCTAGGGCTGCGACAAATCTGATCAGTGTCTATCTCTAAAATCTACAAGATTCTGCGAAACCTCAACAACAAAAGGGCAAATAACCCAATTAAAAAATGGGCAAAGGATATGAACAGACACTCTGCCAAAGAAGACATTCGGGCAACTAACAGGTGAAGAAATGCTCACGATCATTAGCCATGAGAGAAATGCAAATCAGAACTACAATGAGATAACCGTCTCACCCCAGCAAGGCTAGCATTAATCCAAAAAACACAAAATAATAAATGCTGGAGAGGTTGTGGAGAGACTGGAACACTTATACACTGTTGGTGGGAATGTAAAAT
>NW_004443964.1:13726940-13770825 GCF_000243295.1 Trichechus manatus latirostris | reverse complement strand
ATTAATCCAAAAAACACAAAATAATAAATGCTGGAGAGGTTGTGGAGAGACTGGAACACTTATACACTGTTGGTGGGAATGTAAAATCGTACAATCGCTTTGGAAATCGATTTGGCACTTCCTTAAAAAGCTAGAAATAGAAGTACCATACGATCCAGCAGTCCCGCTCCTTGGAATATATCCTAGAGAAATAAGAGCCATCACATGAATAGATACATGCGCACCCATGTTCATCGCAGCACTGTTCACGATAGCCAAAAGATGGAAGCAACCTAAGTGCCCGTCTCTGGACGAATGGATAAGCAAATCGTGGTGTATTCACACAGTGGAATACTACGCAGTGATAAAGAGCAACGATGAATCCATGAAACATAACACGGAGGAATCTGGAGGTCTTTATGCTGAGTGAATTTAGTCAGTCACAGAAGGACAAATAGTGTATAAGACCGCTATTATAAGAACTCAAGGTTTAAACACAGAAGAAAACATTGTTTGGTGGTTACGAGGGTGGGGAGGGAGGGAGAGGGTTATCCATTAACTAGATAGTAGAAAAGAATTATTTTAGGTGAAGGGAAGGACAACACACACTACAGGGGAAGTCAGCACAATGGGCCTAAACCAAAGCTAGGAAGTTTCCTGAATACAATCAGACACTTCGAGGGACAGAGTAGCGGGTTAGAGGTCTCGGGACCATGCCTTCTGGGGACATCTAGGTCAATTGGCATAACAAAGTTTATTAAGAAAATGTTCTGCATCCTGCTTTGGTGAGTGGCGTCTGGGGTCTTAAAAGCTAAAAAGCGGCCATCTAAGATGCATCAGTTGGTCCCAGCCCTTTGGAGTAAAGGAGAATGAAGAGCACCAAAGACACAAGGAAAGTATTAGCCCAAGAGACGGAAAGGGCCACATAAACCAGAGACTTCATAGCCTGAGACCAGAAGAACCGGATGGTGCCCGGCTACCACCATTGACTGCCCTGACAGGGAACACAACAGAGAGTCCCTAATGGCGTGGGGAAAGGGTGGGGTGCAGAACTCAAATTCTAGTAAAAAGACCAGATTTATGGTCTGACTGAGACTGGAGGAACCCCAGAAAGCATGGCCACCGGACTCTCTGTCAACCCAGAACTAAAACGTTTCCTGAGGCCAACTCCTCAGACAAAGATTGGACTGAACCTGTGGGACATAAAGTGATACTCGTGAAAATTGTGCTTCTTAGCTCAAGTAGATACGTGAGGCTAAATGGGCAGCTTCTCTCTGGAGGTGAGATGAGAAGGCAGAGTTAGGAGCTGGTTGAACGGACACAGGAAATCAGGTAGAAAGGCTGAGTGTGCTGTCACAGCATGTATAAATTTTTGTATGAGAGACTAACTTGAATGTAAACTTTCACTTGAACTACAATAATTAAAAAAAAAAAAAAGATTGCAGCCTTGGAAACCCCACGGGGCAGTTGTACTCTGTCTTCTAGGGTTGCTATGAGTTGGAATCGACTTGACAGCAATGGGCTGGGTTTGATAATCATTCATTTGATGACCACCCGGGCTGAAAATCTGGCATCTTTAATTCTAAAGTTAGTGTTTGAATCCACAGAAGAGACACGTGAAATGTAACATGAGGCCTTCTCTCCCTTACAGTGATATTTTTGATGCCATGTTTCCAGTCTCTTTTATTGCTGGAGAGACTGTTATTCAGCAAGGTAAGGGCTGCTGTTTCTATGCGATACAGTATTATTGGGGGTGAGGGGGATGAGAATGTAGGATGTATTTGGTTTTTTTTATAGAAGGTTTTCTCCTGTTTCATTGTACCATCTTCCTCTGTTGTCCTATTATACATTTTCCTGTTTGTTGAATTAAAATCCTCTGAGCAAAAGGGTACAGTGTTTCCCCCAAGGAACTGATATTTCCCTAGCATCTAGTATAATTTTGTTTATAATAAGTATTAAAGGAAATTCTGCATTTTTATTCTGAGTGTTGCTTGGAATTTTGTAACTATATATCGTATATATCCTTTATATTGATTATTAACCATTTTTAAAATAGGAAATAAGCAAAATACCTATATTTTTCACCATATAGCCTACCTGTTTGTAAGCTTATATGTTTCGTATTGATTTTTATCTTTCTACCTACATAGATTAACATGGATCTAATCTTTTGGGTATCCTCCCCTTTTTGTTTTTTTTCGTATTTACTTGATATTTCATAGGTATTTATATACCATATATTTTCTCATTTAGTGCGGCCTGATATTTCAGTACTTGATTGTTTGAGTTATTTCTAGTGTTTTTCGTCATTAGAGTTGACACACCAATATCGTTGTACGTGTATGTAGCTTTTTTTTTTAGTTTTTTTTTTCAGAAGTATTCTTCACTATGAAATGATTGTATAAAAATTGATCAATTTTATGACTTTGGAAATATATTACTGAATTTTTATTTCACAGAACCACTATAAAATAGGTTTAGTATTGTACATTAATTTCAAAGTTTTAATTTGTGTTTCTTTAATTTGGAATATGTTCTTACTTTTGCTTTCCTCACTTGTAGGTGATGAAGGTGATAACTTCTATGTGATTGATCAAGGAGAGATGGATGTAAGATTTAATAACAACAAAATTATGTTGATCATCTTACAAGTCAGTGTGTTGGTTTTTGTTACTTCTAAGGAACAAGAATAGTGTTTCTGAAGGGCTGAATATTACAGTCCTGTGTGTCACATTCCAGTAGTGTTTGCACCTACACCTTTTGCCAATTATTTTAATGACACAGAGACTATTTTTAAAGGTAATTTCTCTAGCTAGACATGCAGTTTTGCTGGAGTAGTAGTTAAGATGTGCATTCTGAGAGAGAGTATAGATCCAGTCACTAGTAGTTAAGAGACTTACAACCTTCTTATTTGTGTAAGTCTTGTTTACAGTAGAAACCTTGGTGGCATAGTGGTTCAGTGCTGTGGCTGCTAACCAAAAGGTCAGCAGTTTGAATCCACCCGGCGCTCCTTGGAAACTAGGGGGCAGTTCTACTCTGTTCTAGAGGGTCACTGTGAGTCGGAATCGACTCCACGGCAACAGGTTTTTGGTTTTTTTTTGTTTACGGTGAAGTAGGAATAATAATAGTATTGCTCTGTTAGAATGGGGAAAATTCAGTGACCTAATGGAAGTAATGCACTTAGCACAGTACTCTGTAAATGTGTATGATTATCATTAATGCTTGGTTGACCTTTTTCCTTTGGTTATCCTGACAAAGGATAATTATCTTATAATTAAACTAAATCACAGACACTCTTACCTCATTTAACTCAATTTTGCTCTTCTGTGTACTGAAAGCTTAATATGTTTTATTTTTTTAAACAAAGCTCAGGAGTCTGACTTCTTAAAAAGGTGTGAGGGTTTTTAATTCTCATGTATTTGTATATGTAGAAAAAACTCAATTCTTGGATGTCATTTGCATTTTAGGTCTATGTCAACAACGAATGGGCAACTAGTGTTGGGGAAGGAGGGAGTTTTGGAGAACTTGCTTTGATTTATGGAACACCTAGAGCAGCCACTGTCAAAGCAAAGACAAACGTGAAGTTGTGGGGTATTGACCGTGACAGCTATAGAAGAATCCTTATGGTAAGAGACCAGAGTTTTTTGGAGTGTGATTTAGAATTCCTGTCTGTGTAACTAATGTTTGAATAACACTCTTACCAAATAAAAATGAGAATATTATTTCTTTTCATAATAGAATGCTTTGTATTAAGCCTGATTTAGCATGATCTTTTAGAGCAAAAGTTTGGCCAGAAACATAGTGTGGTGTATGTGTAATGGTCAGCTCATGTTTGGTAATCTATCCATTTGCTGATAGACGCATGGTAACTTACCTACTTCTTATGCATCACAGATAGCCTGATAGGTGCTGCCCTTAAGTGTTTAAAGTTATTTAAGGCCATTCAGAAGTAATCAGCTTCTTTAAACTGTGAGAGTGGGTTATCAGTAATGCAAATATCATGTCCCTGCTCACTAAAGGAATAAACAAAATAATAAAGCCACTGGAACTTTCTGCTGATATAGTCAGACTTTCTGAGAACTTGGTGAGAATTTATAGAGTAGCTTTGGAAGTTTTAAAGTCCCAGCTAATGGCATTAGTCATTCTGAATGGTTTTCTTAAATTTGTGCAGTGCCTGTCTATTTGAAAGTATGCAGTCTAATGTAATTTGAAAATTTTCTGTACTTGGGAGATGTGTGTGTGTATGCATATATGTTTATATTACTGTGTTTCCCCCTCTCATTCCCCCAGATATGTTTATTTGCAGGTAAGACAGCTTAGTTAAGTTTGGGGATATGATCCATTTTTTTTTTCCTAAGTGGCAGCAGTTTATTCCCTCACTCTGTGGGGAATTGGAGCTAGGGGTAAGGACTGGGCTGGGAATATGTTCAGCTGTAATCACATGTATTGGTTTTTTTTTTTTTTGAGAACTGGTGATTTGTTTATTTAAAATTTCACCAATATGGTGGTGCTGAGAACCTTCTGTGGCCATGTGCCTGGTTTTCCTTTTAGTAGGAGCAAGTTACTAAGGGCATTTTTAGAGAGCTGAACAGAGGGACTCATAATCTTCAACATGAAGAAAAATATCTCACATCAAGAAGAGTTTTCTTAATTCTGTAAATTAACAGCAAGCTGCAATTTTTCTAGCGTTTTTGTTCTTTTGTTTGAAACTTTATATTATTCCCGAGCATTATTGATAATTACAGATTTTTGAAATACAATTTATGTTACTTTTTCTATTTACAGGGAAGCACGCTGAGAAAGCGGAAGATGTATGAGGAGTTCCTTAGCAAAGTGTCTATTTTAGGTGAGTTTTGGAAGATTGCATGGAGAATTGTTAAACTGAAGGGTTAGTGATACTTAAGCAGAGCTTATTGTGTTTTGTAAAAACAACTCTATCTTAACTCATACTTTTATTTGCTACAGTAATGAAAAATACACAGAATTTTTACTTGGCAGAGTCAAAGCTTTGACTAAATTAGTAATTTTAAAGTGTGTTGAATTTGCCAATATATGAAAAACCTGTTAATTAGAAATGACTGGACTTGGTAAGAGCCTTCTGGAATTACCTGTGCTACTCAATTCTTGAAGAGACAGAAGTGCTTCAGATGTCCTCCTGACTATGGTCATTCACAGTCCCTCTGTGACTTCTCTTTCTGATAGTCTTCTGCCATGATTTTATTACAGTGAATTGATTTTTTTTTTCCTTATTGTCCTTTCTCTGGAATGGTTACATTTGTTTATCCATTATATGGACAATGATGATGTTACTTTTGGGTCCAGTAATTGTATATTTGATTTGCACTGATGGCATTCTTTAGAAATTCTTAGTTATGTTTTCTTATTCTTTTACCACTGGGGACAGTTGGTATAAATTGCCCCGATCACTGGGCTACTGAAGTAAGGATCTAAGGGTCATCTGTAGGTACTATGAGAATATTACTGAGACTAGTGGTAATCGAAGACAGGTGACATGTTTAATCTGAGACACTGCTGGAGCTTTGAATGGGTATGATTATTTGGTTGAATCACTTTATACTTTGGTTTTGTTTTGACATTTTTAGCAACATCAAATAACCTAGAGAAATTCTTTGGATTCTTTCAGAATCTCTGGATAAGTGGGAACGTCTCACAGTAGCTGACGCGTTGGAACCTGTCCAGTTTGAAGATGGGCAGAAAATTGTGGTGCAGGGAGAACCAGGAGATGAGTTCTTCATTATTTTAGAGGTAAAGAGTTGGTACTTGAAAAGTTGCACACCACAGGAGGGAAGAGGTGGACAAATTCTGATATATAGCGTTAGTTCTTAAGAACACTTGGCAGTTTTATTTAAAAATTATGTTTGAAATGCCGTTGTTTGGTTTTCTGCCAGGCCGCCACTTTTAAATGAGTTCGAGTCAGAATTTTGTAAGAGCCCTAGACAGGAAGTAATAGCCAAATCCTGACCTACACAAATTAATCCTCATTATGCGAGCCAAATAAAACACAACCATTTAGCATAACAAACCGTGGTGATTCTGTAACTTCCTTTTTGCCGTGCATGTGTTTGGGTTATTTGGCAAACAAAGATCAAAGGTAATTATTAAAAATTTACCATGTTGTTTTTTAATCTTCATAATCCATGGAATTGTGTAGCAGATATTCTCACCTGCCAGCTAGATTCAAATCGCAGATTTCCATGAATGTGGCTCAGTAGTTGCTTATTGATTTTATATGAACCAGGGGTTAGGAGACTCTTATTCAAGAGAGCCAGGTGGCAAGTAAGTTAGGCTTTGTGGGCCATAGTGTCTCTACCACAGTGACTCAACTCTGATTGTGAGAACAAAAGCAGGCATACGTAATACGTAAATGAATGGGTGTAGGTATGTTCCAGTATGAAACTTTCTGTACAAAACCTGGCAGTGAGCTGGATCCCTGAGTCTGAACCCTTTAGGTACCTTAGCTTAATTAGAAGAACTTTTCCTGGGGATAGTGAGGACCGCACTGGTTAAATAGGAATCAAGCTCATGTAGTTAGTGACTGACTTTTTAGTCATCTTTTATTGTCACGTGAAAACAGGATTTGAAATAACCACTGAATCATTTTTTTTTTTTTTTGCAAAATGGCTAAAATATCTAAGGTATTTAAAACGTCATCTTGGATTGGAAAACGTTTGTTTTGTGATTGTATTCTAGGGTTCAGCTGCTGTGCTACAACGTCGGTCAGAAAATGAAGAGTTTGTTGAAGTGGGAAGATTGGGGCCCTCTGATTACTTTGGTATGTGGACTGTCTGTCTCATAGTAAACACCCAGTTTCTTTTAAGTCACCTGCAGTGAGATCCTGTAGTCTTTCATAATTTTGTCTTGTTGAATATCATTTTGTAATTGCAGTCTGTTTGCTGAGAAATAGTGCGATATTTTGACCTTTAAAAAAAAAAAACCAAACCCATTGATGCTGAGTTGATTCCAACTCAGAGCGACCCTATAGGACAGAGTAGAACTGCCCCATAGAGTTTCCAAGGAGCGGCTGGTAGATTCGAACTGCTGACTTTTTGCTTAGCAGCCTGAGCTCTTAACCACTCCACCACCAGGGCCCCATTTTGACCTTCACTCAGTGAATAATTAAGTTGATTATCTCATTTATCATTTTTTTTTTTAAGTGCATATGTGTTGTCTGTAAGAAGTTACTAGAGAAACAAATAGTTGTTTTCCCTTCTTTCTCAGAAGTGAGAAAGATGTTTTCCATAGCAGTTGGCCTACTCTTATCCTTCTCCTTTTCCTTTCTGCAGGTGAAATTGCACTGCTGATGAATCGTCCGCGTGCTGCCACGGTGGTTGCTCGTGGTCCCTTGAAGTGCGTTAAGCTGGACCGACCTAGATTCGAACGTGTCCTAGGCCCATGCTCGGATATCCTCAAACGGAACATCCAGCAGTACAACAGTTTTGTGTCACTGTCTGTTTGAAACCTGCCTCCTGTGCCTCCCTTCGTCCTTTCCCCAGTCCATGCTTCACTCTTGCAGACAGCTTTATTTTCCCTAATGGCAGCACCAAGTGGCCACTGGCACCTCAGCTTTGTGTCTGTTTATATTAAAAGTTGCTTTTCTTGCACCATTTTTAATTTGGAGCATTAAGTGAATGCTCATACTCAGTTAAATAAATAGAAAGAGTTCTGTGGAGACCTTGCTGTTACTGCTTCTCTTTGTGCAGTGTTAGTGTTCAGTCTGGGCAGTGAGTGCCACGCTTTTTGGTGAGGCAGATCCCAGCACCAAATGAATTCTCATAAAGTAATGATGTAACAGTGCAAGATTCTTTTTTTTTTAAAGTGACATAATTTTCCAGTTTTAAGCATATTTTAGACTGTGGCAATATATGCTGTATTTGTTTATAGAGTAAATGATTTCTCATTAAGCTCTAAGGATTAGGAAAAATGGATATAGAAAAAGCTTAGTAGAAAGACATCTGCCTGTATTTAAACTATAGTTTAAGAGTAGAAAGATGCCCATTTTGAAAATTATCAGTTGGATATGATCTGTTCAGTTATTTTTTAACCAGAATTTTTGTTTGTCAAGCCAATTTGCTTGATTTTGTTTATATATATTAATGTTTCCTCTCCAGTTCTTAAGTATCTGTAGATGTGGCTATTCATACCTGGCTTTTTAAGTTTGAAACCACATCTTAGCCTATGATTTGGTTATGATTTAACTACATCGGTCTTTTCTCACAGATTTTGATCAGACATTTATTTCTCCAGCTAGTGCCAAATACTGATCACCAGATGCTGAACTGAGACTAAGATTTGAGGCCTACACTCTTGGTTGTTAACTTAGAGCTTTTGGTTAATCTACGTACTTCATTTGACTCCAGTATAATCTCCTACACTCACTGAACTCCGATTCAGGAGATTGGATTTTCTGGGAGTAGAAACAGAACAAATGTCATGACAGACAACTAAAGGAGAAATGTCAGGTGGATAAAGATGAGTGTCGGGAATTTTGCCCCATTACGTTCACTGGGGCATGAGATTTAGGAAGAAATCTTTCAACCTTTTTTCCCCCTCCTTTTTACATCAGCTAGGATTTATGGTGGGTTGGGGACACGGTGAGATGTTTCCTGTTGTTTCAAATTGGTCTGAAAGGCCGTCCTGTGGAAGGTCTGCTTTCCTCTGTAGCATTTATTTCCCTAGTAAACTTTTTTCATTTTTTTTTTTTAAAGTAAAACTTGGGTTTTGAGTCTTAACTGTATTTCAGTATTTTCCAGCCTTGTGTGTTGTATTATTCCATGTGCACCAGTGATACCCAACAGTTTATTTTTATTACTGTTAATTTTTTAAACAAAATTTCACAGTTCTGTAACGTAGGCACTTTTATTTTCGTTATGGTTTATATATAACGTAGGGGTGTATTTGGGAGTGACTGCAAGCATTTTTCCGTCTGTGTGCAACTGGCTTTGATTATTAACCCCTTTTCCTGCCCTTTCCCAGGTAATTTAAATTGGTCCTGGTAGATGTTCATAGATTTGAACACTTTCTAGGTTGTCTCTAAGGTTGACGTATAAGTCTGGGAAAGGGTTTTATTTACATTTTAGTGTGGGACAGAAAGTCACCTTGTTACAAATATTTTTATTTTTCAAAATAATCTATATTGAATGAGGGTTTTCTGATCTGTACTTATCTTTGTGTTTAGCTGCCTTTTTTATATTTAAAAAACTAAAATAAAAATTATGTTCTTATTAGCTTGAAGCTCGATTTGATCTTTGTTTAAATGCCAAAAATATACTTAAATGAGTTATTTAGAATGCCATAAATTCGCAGTTTCATATGTGTATATAATCATGTTCGTGTATATTTAGATACATATCATACTTTCTAAATAAGTTTTACCCTTAAAGCATTTGGCTTGCTGTTTACTCCCTTTTGCAGTTTTTAATCTAAGAAATTTTAAGATAAGTCTAATTTAAAAATTACTACATTTAAAGCTTTATCTTTGTGCAGTCTTAAGTATATGGGAGAGATCACAAATGGCATAGTTTGTCTTAGCTGATGTATAAGGCTTTAGAAGTCATTATTTCTGAGCTTGGTGAGTTTATGAGATCTACTGCTCTAGAAAGTATAGCTGGCCAAAGGACCATTTTGTATTGTTTCCTGCCTAACAGTCTGATTATACTGTATGTGCTAATATACTCCTTTTGTTATAGATTGTCTTAACGGTAGGTCAAATAAAAAAAAAAAAAAATTAAATAATTTAAACTCTTTAATCAGTTTTTCTTCCCTTTCTCCTTTCTATCTTTTCTCCATGTCCTCCATCCCCCAAAAACTCCTACTCTACTGGGTAAGAATGAAAAGTAAAAGTGAATTTTGGGATCAGTGTTTTAAAAGAGTAATGTGTTTATTTTCATTGATACTCAGTTCAGCTTATTAGTCAAAGAGTGGATCGAGAGCAGATTTATCTGCAGAGTCATGGAAGGAAAAGAGTAAATCAAAACCCAAAAATTTCCTTTTTATTGAAGCCAAGACTGGTTCTGTAGCCTTGGACCTTTCTTAGACTTACTGGGGAAACATTTCTAGATGAGCATACTCTTTGGTTTAAATTTAGATATTTCCCTGTGTTTTTATATTTGACATATATAAAGCCTTATTTCTGATGCTTATTACTCAAGTTTCTGAGATGATGAAGTTGTACTCATTGGTGTATTGATAATCAAATTTTTCACATCCAGTGAAGCTGGAGATGTACTCTGGAAGAACGTTCTTTAATTTGTGCTGTGTTGCAACACGAACATCTTGCCTAGGTTCAGTGATCCCTTCCTCCAGCCCATTGGAGTTAGAACCTCCAGAATCACAACGGAATATAACTAAGGAAAACTTTCCTAGGTTGACTGCCCTGGTTTGTCATAGTTTAATTCTCCCTCCAATATGGTGGCTCATGTAGGACCTTTTTTTTTTTTTTTTGTATTTTAATGACTTAAGTATTGACATTTTGAAACTGAAGCTGCATGATGTCAGTTTTAGTGCTGCCAAAGTTATAGCTACACCCTCTTTGTAGTTTTCTTAGACTCTGGCAGGTGTTTCTAGATGGACTAAAATGACAGTAGGGAGCAATGGCTGGAAAAGCAGTTAAAGTGCCCCCAAGTCTTCTGTCATAGTAGCTACTGACCAGTAAAGTCTGTAGTTACAGGAATTTAAAAGGTAGGAGAATCTTAAAAACCTTTTCCCTTCTTACTGTATGGAATTTTGATATAGAAGCTAGATTGTTGTGTGTACACGCACGACTAAAACATAAGTTTGCAGCTGTGACTTCACCTGGACTTCACCTAAAAACAAAACCACTAATGAGTATAACTCTTCATTTTGTGGATGTTGTGCCAGTTTAGCTGTTTAGAGTACCTTTGTGATTTTACAGTCCACCACTAGATGGAGAGCTTTTTTATCATTTGTTAATCTCCAAATTAGGTTTTTTCTTCTTTTTTTTTTTTTTCAGTCTTCAAACTTAACAAACTGTCCTCCTGACTTTTGGAAAAGTTGAGTTCCTTCAAACCCATCTCCCCACCAACGTACATACTGTACAATTCCTTTTTGTGTTTTAGTTCATTGTTACCAATGACGTGAAACAGTTTTTCCATAGAGACAGGAGAATGTTTATTTCATGGAAGTTGAGCAACAGTTCAAAGTGAACACGTCGGAAGAACTTGATAGTACTAGGACGGAATCTTTAGTTCTGATATTTTTGACAAATGATCAAACCAAAACCAAACCTGTCGCCATTGAGTTGATTCTGACTCAGTGACACTTTAGTACAGAGAATTGCCCCATCTGGTTTCCCATGGAGAGGCTGGTGGATTTGAACTGCTGACCTTTTGGTTAGCAGCCCACCTCTTAACCACTGCGCCACCAGGGCTCAAACAATAGAGTCTCAATTTTGTTAGGCAAAAAATAACACAATGTTAAAGATAAGTGAATAATGTATTTCAGTACTCTGCATATTGTGGTCAAATTTAGTTAACTCATTGCCTTCTAGACTGGTTTGGAGGAAGGAGGAGGGAAACTGCTAATCCTTAGTTTTTGTCAGATGGTATTGCATTATTATTATTGTCAGACCTTTACTACTCTCAGTTTGTAAAGTACAACAAAATTTTTGTTTCGGGGCATTTGAAAACCAGTCCATTGTCACAGAAATGGCTGGGTTTGAGGTACAGCTGTATCTTACCTTCCTAAGGAACCCTGGTGGTACAGTTGTTATGAGCTTGGCTGCTAACCAAAGGTGGGCGGTTCACATCCACCAGCCACTCCTTGGAAATCTTATGGGGCAGTTCTACTCTGTTCTGTAGGGCTGCTATGAGTCAGAATCGACTCAGCAGCAACGGGTTTGGGTTTTTTTTTTGTTTGTTTTTACCTTCCTAAAGTTCTGCAACTTGGAAGCCCCAGTCAAAATGGCCATTTTATGCTCTCTTTTCAAGTCTTTGCCCTGAGGATTTTTCATCTGTCCTGTGTGTACTTTCCAGGTCCCTCTCCAAAGGGGAAAGTTGACTTGAAGTGAGAGAAACCGTTTAGGAAGTGGGAAGCTCTACGTGGAGAAGTCACCTCAGTTGTGGAATTCTCTGGCATTAAGATTCTTCTATTAAAAGGTGGATTTTCTTTTTTTAAAGCAAACGTAATTCCATAAATTGGGTGGACGACTGTTGGGTGTTTGCATTATAGTGGAAAGAACACTTTGGAATAGGTTTAAATCCTTAAATTGTGTGATTTTAGTTAATCTCTGTGAGCTTTAGTTTTTGTATCTCAGAGGTAGGGGGATTATATCTGTATGTTTGGGCGGATTGGAAGCCTGTGTGTGGATTGTGTGCCGTGAGGGAAGCACCTGCACGCGGTATGAACTTGGTGAGTGGTCGTGGTTTCCTCATCCTGGAGACACAAGGTTTAGGGGCGGTGGGACGGTGAGGTAGGGTGCCGGTGGGTTGGGAATACCTGTTGTTACTTGTCCTAACGGGGCTGTCTGGTCACATTGCAGAAGTCTTGGATGACATTTCTAGTTTTGACCTTGTACTCTCTTTAGTGACAACTTTTTTCTGCTCCCTTCACACTTGGTGCATTTGAGCCTCTGGCCTTTATCAGAAGAGAAGCCGATTTGACAAAATCAGGCTGTTTTCTCGGTGGACCGGCTAATTCCTCTGTGGTGTGAGTAGTTCCTGTCAGTGGTGTTTTCAGTTGTTAATTACAGAATAAGAAACAAAGCTCCGCCCCACCCCCATCAGAGGAGTTTGAAATGCCAACAAGTCAGTAGGTAGAAGATTGAGGAGACAAAATCCCTAATACACTGGCTGACTTTTAAGGGAGGCTCAGAAAGTAAACTTGATGTAGGCCTTTTTTAACAAGCAGCTGAGGGAAGGGGCATCTAGAGTGTCACACCTCTTCAGACAGCCCCCTGCTCCTCGGGAGAACAAAACAGGCTCCGGTTACTGGGTGGTGGGAAGAGGATTGTGGTTGGTGGGTGATCCAGGGCTGTGGAGGGCCCTGGCTTTCCTCTGGCCTCAGTCCAGATTCACCTACCTGCCAGGCCCAGTCTATGCTGGCCAGACCTTCGAGACCCCCTTCTGGTTCTCCCTTCCTTGAAATTCCCCTGTTGCTATGGGCTGCTTATTTCTAGACTCTTGACATGCTTAGTGTTATTTCAATGGATACTTAGTAGGGTACAGATTAAAACAACCTTTTTGGGAATATTTTGAGCAAATCCCTGTTATTTTTCTCTCTTGTAACAACTTCTCAGATGGCATTGCGTTATTACTTTTTTTTTTTTTTTTTTGGTCAGACTTCTACTAATCTCAGTTTGTAAAGTACAACAAAATATTTTGGGGCATTTGAAAACCAGTCCATTGTTACATAAGTGGCTGGATTTGAGAAGTTACTCTAAGATCAGTCAGTGGGATTATTGTGTTCCGATTGAGCCACAAGGACTGGAATATAAGTAGAAAGTGTGAAGTCTCATTTGAGCCAGTTTGAGAGTTACTGTTTGCAGTTTTTTAGCCTGCTGGTGATACGCCAGATGATTATGTTTTATCTGGACCAGGAATTACTCTTTTACTTGTACATAGAATAAGGCTCTGAAGGGCAATTAGATATCCACTTGATGTCCTTTTATTTTATTCGTTACGGTTAATACTCTCCTAGGAACAATGCTTCCAGACCTTCCAAGCCTGACCCATATCCAGATTCCCAGAGGGCTTAGATTTAGTCTGTGGCCTTTATGAAGTCAGTGCTTTCTGGGAAATGGAGCCAAGGCAATTCACTCTAGAAGCCACGCACCAAGAAATAAAGATCAAGTTCAGTGGATCCCACTTGTATTTTTAAAATAGTCCCAATGCCCTACGTCCTTCCAGAGCGCGTGACTCATGGCCACTAGCATCAGTAGGTGGAAGGGAGAAGAAGTGGTCAGCGCTTGGGAGTCTACTGCTGATGGTTGACTTCCAGTCCCTAGCTTGTCCATTTAACCCGGCCAGAGTCTGGGGCTGATTGTTCTGCTGGGCCGCTGGCGATGACACTCTCTTCCCCGTGGGCCTCTATGCACCCCTCCACTGCCTTAAGGATGATTTGGAGTCTCCGGTCCAGGGCAAGGAGGTGAGGCTCTGTGAGGACGGGGGTGAGCTGGTCATCCAGCAGTGATTCCCGCATCACATCACTGAGCCTGTAGTTGGCTTGGGCCAGCAGCTGCAGGTGCAAAAGTGTTTTCTTTTTTATCCTGAAAGGACAAAGTCATAAGAACCAAATAAGCAAATGTAAAGAAAGTAACTAGTTTGAACTGGCTGCTATTTCCCCAGACAGCTGTTGTAGCTGAAGTTCTGAGAGCCTTCTTCCCCAATGTCTTCTCAAGCACATTTTAATGAAAACCAGATAAAAATGGAATGAATGAAAGGTGACATTTATCCAGTATTTTGGAGCCCTTTGCCCAGGTGCCTTTTGGTCAAGGGTGTGTTGAACCATCTGAGCTCTGATCACTGTAATGCCACACGTGCTGGGCCGTATGCATTTACTCTGATATTGCTAAGGGTATAAAAAAAGAAGTGACATTTAGATTCTCCAAACATATTACACTGGGAAGTTTCTAGCAGGTGAAATGATGACACTGTGTGTCATCTCAGAAGTTCTAAGTAATGCCAGCTTCCAAGTTGTTTCTTGCTGATTTTATAATATTTCTGTGTCAGATTCTAAAACCAGAGGGATGAAAATGGGAAGGGACAAATCATGAATTTAGGATTTTGATTTCTTTTTACGTGGTAATCTGACTGGGACTCAGATGGGTAAGCAACTTAACTGTCCATCTTTTGTCATAAAAAGCAACTGTCTTCTTGTCCAGCTCAGGAGGGAGGAGGGGAGGCAAAGAGGGAAGCACGTTTAAATTAACCTAAGAAGTTGATTAAGAATATTCATGCTCTGCTCTGAATTTTCCACCTGGGAAGGAATGAGATGGTTTTGCTAGGTGTGAATCACATATTTATAATTAGTTCCGGATACTGCAGCTGAGCAGGTGGACGATTTTATAAGCGTGGCTGAAAAACCAGAGAGGTATGGAAGGTAGGTTAGACATTCTCGAGAGAGAAATGGTGGCCAAGCAAAGGCCTTAGTGCTTCCTTTCAATCTGATATGAGTTATGGGACTTTAATCAGGATTTTGCTTAGATGGTGATCAAATAGTAATGTTTATGAGCTTCTGTGAGTGCTGGGTGAAGCAGGGGTCTGATGAGTAATATCAAAGACTGTCAGACTCTGCAAAAGTGGGTGATTATCTGAGTGGGCTCAAGATGAAAGTTGATGAGTGAAAGGTTTAATAGATTCTAATTTGTCTTGCTGAAGGATGAAAATGTCTCAGCTGTTGCTGAGGAAGATTGTGTAGTTGTAGTATAAGAAATGAAGCAATTCAGGTCATTCATGCCATTCTTCTGCCCACTCATCACCTAGACCCGTGAGAAGTGGATGAAGACTTCAGAGCCTGGTTGCAGATCGAGTGTCAGGACAGTTAACTGCCCTTTAACTGGAAACTTACACGCAGCACTGGGAGAGAGGCGAGAGGATGGAGAGCTCATCATGGGAGTGTCGTCCGAACCTAGGAGAAGAAACCGGTGCTCATGGGTGGCCAGCCAGCCTTTCTCATTCCTTAATGTTTTCTCTCTTTTATCCCCTCTGCTTAACCTTTCTTCGGATCACAGCTCCAGGTAAAATGCCAGTGATCTTCAGCCCTCTCCTAAGTCAGGTCACAAAACACTATGTCCAAGGATGTTAAAACTCATAGCCGTCGAGTTCATTTCGACTCATGGCGACCTTATAGGACAGAAGAGAACTGCCCCATAGAGTTTCCAAGGCTGTAATCTTTACAGAAGCAGACTGCCACATCTTTCTCCCGCTGAGCGGCTGGTGGGTTCAGACTGCCAAACTTTTGGTTAGCCAAGAGCTTAACCACTTCGCCACCAGGGCTCCTCCAAATATGTTAAGATCAGGCAGTTTCTTTGATCATTTGGTCATTCATTCATCCATCCATTGACTACAGAGGACCAGCCCCTGAGTAAAGCCATGTTCTCTGCCTCCAGGAGCGTATTGTCTGATAAAAAATTATAGAAAACTTCTCACTAGGGGGCACACTAGTGCTCTTTGGCTGGAGGAGAATCATATGGTACTTAGCAAAGATCAAGAGAAAAAAGGAAATGGTGAAAAGGGAAAGCAAGAGACAGGGAACATGACAGTGGAGGCTTCTCACTCTGGGGGCGTTTGGCTTCCCTGAGCAGCTGCACAAAAAAAATGGCTGCAGGAGGGGCGTGTGGGGACACAGGAAGTCACACTTACCCTCTGGCATTGTCAAGGTGAATAAGGAAGCCATCATCCCCAAACTTTGTGAACATCTCATAATGGTGGCGGTCCATATTTCCTGTAAAGAAGGGGAGAATTTGGAGCCAGGGCCGTCCAGTGTGGGCATTTGAAGGTGGGATTCTTCATGTCGCTCGGGCCTGAGGCCTTGCCCTAGGCCCTCCCACTGCTCCACGTGTAGCATGCTCCTTCCTCCCTCCCTACTTGGTGAGGGGAACAGTTAGCTTCAAATCTGAGGGCCACTTGGGCCTGGTGGCAGGGTTATATGCTTCTCTCATGGGTGATGACCCTTCAACTTCTAGCTCTTTGTTAACTTCTGCCCTTCTGGACCTCCACCACTTCTGAGCACGTGAGCGGTGCAGGGTTAGCCAGTCCTCATGATCCAGGTGGTCCTGTTTCCCAAGATCACCGAGAATCCCAGCTCAGCATCTGAGCCCTCCTCTGCCAAGTGCCCTGAGCATAGGGACCCACCTATCAAGAAGTCGAAGATGGCCATGTCAATGATGTTGAGGAGCCGGTTGCTGCTATTGTACGGGTAGATCTGTTTCACTATGTCGCAGTAAAGTGGATTGACCTCCCACCTGAGGGTGAGAAGAAGTCCTGGGGCTGGAAGAGCCAAGATGGCAAGGTGTTGGGGCCCTCCCCACACATGCCCTCCCAACCCACCCCTGGGCTGCTGGCAGCTTCTTAGATGGTAGCTGGGTACTTTTAGGAGGACCCTGGGTAAAGACATGGGAAGCTGTGGATTCCATGTGGTGAGAAGGTTCTGGGTCCTTTCACTGTCCCAAGCATCCATGCTGTGCTGGGCGCTGTACCGATGGCTGGGCACCATGCACCAGGGAAGCGAGACAGGGCGGCTGGGGCAAGGCTGGTGAAGTGTCGCTCACCTGCTTCCCGTGCACCTGCTCTCACTATCTCTTGGACCCGGGCTCTTCAGTTCTCCTAAACCACTTGGAATCCCCCTCTCTCACCATGGTCCTCTGCCTGAAATGCCCCCCGCCCCAGCCATGTCCCTTTACATCTAGTTGGCTCTTAGTCAGTCAGCCTCTACAAGTCCCTTAGGATGGGTCATGCCTTCTAGGAATTCTTCCCTGATTACTTCTCTCCCCACCACAAGTCAGAGTGACTTGAACAACAGACTGATTCATTCAGTCAACTAATATTAACTGAGCACCCTGGCAGTGTACTGGTTAAGAGCTACAGCTGCTAACCAAAAAGTTGGCGGTTCGAATCCACCAGGTGCTCCTTGGAAACCCTATGGGGCAGTTCTACTCTGTCCTATAGGGTCGCTATGAGTTGGAATCAACTCGACGGCAATGGTTTTTTTTTCAGGTTATGTGCAGGGGAATGTGTCAATGCTAGGCATACAACTTTGAACAAGATAGGCCTCACGAGGCTTAGTCAGATGAAGCAGGACTCCCTCCCATGGGCTCCTTGTGTGCCTGTCTCTTATAGGGATGATCCCACTGTGTGGTAATAATCTGGTTCCTTGTCAGTCCGCCCCACTAGACCATGGAGCTTCTTGAGGATAGAGGTTGTGTCTATTATTTCTGTATCCCCGAGCACCTAGTGTTGGGTACTTAGTAGGCTCTTTATAACTGAAAAAATGAAGTAAAGGGAGAGAACAGACACAGGCTGGCTGGTCCCAGGATCAATATGAGATAAAGCAAAAGACTGAGGCAGCTTTTGGAGTCCAAACACCAGGTTAGCTGCAGGCTCTTGGGACAGCGACTGCAGTCACTCTCAGGATGGGACTTGAGGCCCAAGGCCATGGGGTTGTGGCCAGGGGGCTGACTCACTCCTCTTTTCCTGCCAGCGTGTAGGAGCGGATCCAGGGGTTGGGCACAGACAGCCTGGGGGCCAGGTTGAGGGACGGCAGGAATGCAGAGAGGGAGCCCTCCAGCAGGTGGGGGTTTCCACAGACAGCATACTCCGTCTTGCACATGTACGGACACTTGGCGAAGAAGCACACGTTGCTGGCTAGAGGATGGGGAGGAGAGAGGAGAAGGAGTGAGGGGGGCTTTGGAGGGTGTCATCTTCCTGCCCCAAGCAACGCTTTGGGAGGAAAGGGAGACACTGAACGCACAGCTTGGGGAGGAGAAGAGAAAGAGAAGGAAACATCACTTTTTCCAGATGTAGGGACTAGTGAATGTCACTAAACTGAGCATCCTGGGCACCAACTTCCAAATGTCTCAGAGAAGAGACAGTGTGGGATGCAGCCTCACTGTGTCCTAGCCGTATGGTTAGCATGTTGTTACTTTGGATAGATCACATCTGATTCCAGGGAGGCAGGCATTGTCGGTTCAGTGCCCACATAGGCTCGTTAGCCTCTCACACAAAACCTTTTCCATTTACAGTTCATCTTGTTACGCTCAAATGGACCAGGTGGGAGTGAATGATGACAACATACACCCATCCCCATAATGCATCTATGACCCATACTGGGTCCTACTGACAGGGGTCGGACCACTGCTGAATGTAATGGTGGGCATGCTGGCTACCATGTCTTAGACCCAGAATATTGCTTTGGCCAGTACTCTACCTGGAGAGACAAAGAAAACACTCTGCAGGATTTCATTCTTGGTGACCTCTAGGATTTCCTTGGTGACATTGACTAGCTTCCCCACTGTTGGCGGCACCCGTCGGAAGTCCAGGATCCTGGAGAGAGGGAGCCCTGTTCAGATCTGAGGGATGGTCAGGGAGTGCGGAGGAGAGGTCCTGTCCCCAGGCCAGTGCACATTTCAGACTGGCTGCTATCCCTGACCAAACCCAGCAGGGTGGCTGCTGAGGGAGGTCTCTGCAGTGTCGAGAGTGCCCGGGGCCATCCCAGGTCTAGAGGGGTGGGAGAAGGGGATGGAATCCTTACTCCACAAAGCCTCCTGGGCAAACCTTCCCACTATCCCAGCTGTGCTCTAAGTCAGCCTTTCCATACTTTAATGTGCATACAAGCCACCTGGGGATCCTGATAAAATGCAGATTCCGATTCAGTACGTCAAGGGTGAGCCTGAGAAGTTGCTTTTCTTTTTTTTTCCTAAAAAGCTCCCGGCTGGTCACCATGCTGTGGCCCATGGACTACACTTTGACTAGCAATGATTGGCCAAATAGGAAGGCCTACAAGTTTAGGAATATGCTTTCACCTTTTAAAGTCATACTCTTAAGACTCCTGGGATAAATGGGAGTGGGCGCATTCTCCCCATTTCCAGATGGAGCAAAGGGCAATGCCATACCCAAGGTGGCACGCGAAGCAGGATGGCAGAGTTAGTTTCATTATAAGTTATTCTTCTCGTGACGTTAAAAGACCTTGTGTTACTCAATCCATGGGGTTGGATGGGACATACTGGGTTTGAAGGCATCACTGAGGTATGAAGAAGATAAAGAACCAGAAGGAAAAATGCCAGAGAGGCCCCACCTGAGGGACTGCCTGGCGCCCCCTCCCAGGATGGCCCTTGCCATCAGCGTCATGGGGCCCGACCGAGCCCACCTGTCTAGGTGGAAAGCTGCAATCTCAGCATTGTGTCTCTGGAAGTCAATGAAATAGAAGAAGTCCTCGGGTGTCTCCTCATCTCGCTGCTGTCTGGAAGGAAGGAAGGAATCAAGCCCTGTACTCAGACCTCAACTGTGAGCCTGAGAAGAGAGCTGATAAGCTTGACCCGAGAGAAATGGACAAAACACCTTTATGCTTTTGTATGTACACACATGTGGTGCAGCAACAAATCCGGAATGGCTCGTGGCTCCCTTGCTAAGAAAAGACAATGCAAAGTAGAAAGAGCCAGGCTTCCTGCAAAATACTGTCCTGAGTTGTTGCGTGCCATCGAGTCAATTCCGACTCATAGGGACCCTATAGGAAAGAATAGAACTGCCCCCATAGGCTTTCCCTAGGCTGAAATCTTTATAGGAGCAGATCACCAGGTCTTCTCTCCCACGGCATGGCTGGTGCGTTCAAATCACTTGACCTTTTGGTTAGCAGCTGAGCGCTTTAACCATTGCACCACCAGGGCTCCTATGTTGTGTCTGTGGAGTCATTTCTGACTCATAGCCACCCTACATATAACAGAACAAAACACTGCCCGGTCCTGCACCGACCTCACAATTGTTGCTATGTTTGAGCCCATTGTTGCAGCCACTGTTTCAATCCATTTGATTGAAGGTCTTCCTCTCTTTCCCTGACCCTCTACCTTATCAAGCATGATGTACTTCTCCAGGGACTGGTCCCTCCTGATAACATGTCCAAAGTATGTGAGACGAAGTCTCACCGTCCTCCCTTCTAAGGAGCACTCTGGCTGTACTCCTTCCCAGACAGATTTGTTCGTTCTTCTGGCAGTCCATGGTATTTTCATGGCGGTGCTCCTATATCCTGTTGCCCTTGAGTCGATTCCGACTCATAGCGACCCTATAGGACAGAGCAGAACTGCCCCATGGAATTTCCAAGGAGCACCTGGTGGATTCAAACTGCTGACCTTTTGGTTAGCAGCCATAGCACTTAACCATTGCACCACCAGGGTTTCCGGTGCTCCTATAGACACCACCACCACCAGGTTTCCTATTTGGTGGCACAAAAACCAACCAACCAACCAAAAAGCCTAAATCCAGGGCCATCAAGTTGATCCTGACTTAGAGCACCCCCATGTGTTACAGAGTAGAACTGCTCCTCCGTAGGATTTTTTTGGCTGTAATCTTTATAGAAGAAGATCACCAGGGCTTTTTTCTCCATTGCCATTGTGCGAGTTCAAGCTCCCAACCTTCAGGTTAATAGTCTAGCGCAAACCATTTGTGCCACCCAGCGATGTTCCTTGGTGATAGGGGTTGCTTTTTTTTTTTTTTTTTTAAATCCAGCAGGTAGAGGGAAGAAATACAGACACTGT
This sequence comes from Trichechus manatus latirostris, assembly GCF_000243295.1. Lineage (NCBI taxonomy): Eukaryota > Metazoa > Chordata > Mammalia > Sirenia > Trichechidae > Trichechus > Trichechus manatus. Next base: position 13,749,626 of record NW_004443964.1, on the reverse strand, counting down.
TCTACAGAAGAGACAGGACTGGTCGGTCAGGGAGACCAGAGCTAGTATCGAGCCAGATGTCCAAGGATTCAGAAAGATGGCGTGTGACACAAGACTTTGTAGACTGAAAAGTTCCCTAGAAATGCTACTTCATATGACTGGAGTTTGAAGAACAGAGAACGTTCTGGGCCATAGAGTGATTGGGAGGAAATAATAGGACATTAGCTGGGTCATGGAGAGGGAGCCCAGCCAGGGGGCTGAGGGAGGCCGGTGTAGAGGATATTGATTTATATACGTTTTAAAATCTCTAATGGGATCCTGAAAAGCACCAGCCTGCCTGAATGCGATGGGCTGGCTGAATGTGTGTTTAGGAAAGTGCCTTCCAACCAGTAGAGGCATCGAGTGGCAGCTTCTGGCCTCTAGGCTGACTTTGCCTAGATGCTAATTAAACATGGAAGAATGATGATCTTCAAGTAACTTTATAAGCCTCTGTGTGGGATGTACTATGGCTGCAAAAGCAATTTAAATATAAATAAACGTAATGCTGCCGAAAGCTGTAAATAAACAGCCCTAGGTTAAGAGATGGGTGCTAACCAGAAGGCTGGCAGTTCAAATCCACCAGCCGCTTCTTGGAAACACTATGGGGCCATTCTACTCTGTCCTATAGGGTTGCTATGAGTTGAAACTGATTCAACAGCAAGGAGTTTGGTTTGGTTTAGCCACTGAAACAGTGATATGCACTTTGCTGAAAAACACCAGCTAGCCCTGGAAACCACAGAGAGGCCCTGCCAGAAGTAGGAATTCTATTTTAAAAAGTGTAACACATTTAACAGGACAGCCCTCCTTGCTCGGCTGACCCACTTCTAATTAGCGTCACCCAAGGTCGAAGCTAAGAAGCACCTTCCAGGTTTCCCAATCTCATTTTAAAAATCCAAATTCCTTCCATCAGAATGGATAATCCCTTCAGAATTTTCTAAACCATCATCTCCGAAAGGCTGGCAGTTCGAACCGACCCAGAGGTGCCTCAGAAGACAGGCCCGGCCATCTGCTTCCGAAAGGTCACAGCCTTGTGGAGTAGTTCTACTCTGAAACACATGGAGTCGCCATGAGTCAGAATCAACTCGACAGCAACTAACAACAACAAACTTTAAAAATACAATCTTTAATTATATTCATGATGCATATTTTCCAAAGATTACTTTCCAGTTTCCCTCTTAATAAGGAACAAACGCTGCTTGCTTTGAATTCTGTATAGAAAAAAATGCACGATTTTTCAAGAAATACATTGTGAACTGATACTATGTTTGGTTTGGGACTAAATTTTATAAAAATAAGGCTTAAGCTGCCTGTTATGGTATAAGAATAGGTACACTTGCTTTTGTGACCTAAGATTGGAAATTTTTGCATTATATTAAAAAAAAACCCAGCTGGTTAATTTAAAAAAAAAAAAAAGTATTTTGTTTCTAATTGACCAGAGCAGAGGTTTTAGGCTGTTAGTTCATGCACTTTCTACAAATAAAACACGGTAGGTGTGATACAAAGTGGAGTTCATCTACTCTATCTTAGCTTCCAGTTTTTGAAAAGTAGAAAGAAAAAACCCATTGCTGTCGAGTATAGGACAGAGTAGAACTGCCCCATAAAGTTTCCAAGGAGCACCTGGTAGATTTGAACTGCTAACCTCTATGGTTAGCAGCTGTAGCACTTAACCACTATGCCACCAGGGTTTCCTTAAAAATGAGGTAGAGACATCCCAGTGTAAGTCCCTGGGTGATGCAAGCAGTTTGCACTGGACTACTAATCTAAGGGTTGACAGTTCAAACCCACCCAGCGGTGCTGCGAGGGAAGGGCCTGTCGATCTGCTTCTGTAAAGATCACAGCCATAAAAACCACATGGAGCAGTTCTTCTCTGCAACACATGGGGTCACCATGAGTCTGATTTGACTTGATGGCATTTTTTTTTTTTTTTTTTTGGTAATGTACCCTATATGAATTTTAAGAATCTGGCTTAGAGAATGCAATTTATGGATCTGGTGACTGGTGGTGAGGAAGGCACTTACCTCATGGGTTTGAACATGGCCTTCCCGAAGTCCGAGAACCTCAGCACCAGCTTCAGGTGGACCCCACTGGGTTTCACAACTGGGAAGGCGTAGAGGGTGCGTTAACGATGTTTCTGGGTGCAGGCTCAGGGCTGTGACCCTTTGTTAATTCAGTAAACCCAGCTGACTTCCTCTCTTTTTTCTTATTTAATAAAACCCTGAAGACTAGGTGTCAAGACTGGCTTCTCAAAGCCTGCATGGTAATCTCCGTGGTGCCAGGCCACGGAGAGTGTGTCCACGGGCTCAAGACAATACTTTTTCTGCTAGTATGACAAACGGCACCCAAAATAGGTTTCCCCAGATAGCTGCTCACTGGAAATGTCAAAAAATGTTTCTCTAAGAATGGACCCTTTCCTCTTTGTGCCTCGGCTGCACCCACAGAGATTTTGGTTATGCCATCTGTTCTATTAGACTAGTCTGTCTCTCTCTCTCTCCCTCTCCCTATTTAAGACTGTGCGCCAGGGCTGGGGCGAGGGTAAGGTGAGCGAGGCAGCCAGGGTGCGCTAGCACAACGTGCAGTGAGAGCTGCCTCCTGAAACTTGGCGCCTCGCTTGCCTCCCCCTGTCCTGGCCCTGCTGTGAGCCCTGGGAGGGTGGGGACAAGTCTCCCTGGTCTTTGTATTCTACAAAATGGCAAATGGCTGGTGCTTCGTGAAAGAAGGGAGTCCCTGGGTGGTGCAGAGGGTTCATGCACTTGGCTGCTAACCGAAAGATTGGAGATTCAAGTCTACCGAGAGGACTCAGAAGAAAGGCCTGGTGATGTACCTCTGAAAAATCAGCCATTGAAAATCCTATGGAGCATAGCTCTACCCTGACACACATGGGGTCGCCATGAGTCAGAGCTGACTCATTTAACTAAAGAAAAGATAATAAGCCCCGGGCCCTACAGCCCCTTCTAAACCTTTGTCATGTCCTATCACATGTAGAAATTTCTGACATGTGTTCCACACACTGCGGTCAGTGGGTTGAAATGCATCCCCCCAAAATGTGTGTCAACTTGACTAGGCCGTGATTCCCAGTATTGTGTGATTAGCCACCATGTTGTCATCTGATGTGATTTTCCTTTGTGTTGTAAATCCTACCTCTATGATGGTAATGAGGCAGAATCAGAGGCAGTTACGTTAATAGGGCAGGACTCAATCTACAAGATTGAGTTTTGTCTTAAGTCAACCTCTTTTGAGATATAAAAAAGAGAAGGGAGGAGAGAGACAAGGGGACCTCATACCACCAAGAAATCAGAGCCAGGAGAATAGCACTTTCTTTGGACCCGGGTCCCTGTGCTGAGCAGCTCCTAGACCAGGGGAAGATTGATGACCTTCCCCCAGAGCCAACACAGAGAGAAAGCCTTGCCCTGGAGCTGGCACCCTGAATTTGGACTTGTAGTCTCCTGGACTGTGAGAGAATAAATTTCTCTTTGTTAAAGCCACCCACCTGTGGTCCTTCTGTTATAGCAGCACTAGATAACAAAGACAGTGGGTGAGGCTACTCATTGCCTGCGGTGACTGCCTGGGGGCTGGGTGCCTAGGGCAGCGTCCAGGCCCGTCTCTATTGGGCTCCCAGCGTCCTGGCACAGGAGTTCTGCTCTATCTCATTCCTATCTTTTTGGTTCTATTAACCGTCTACCCCAGCGGGTCTCAACCTTGGCTGCATCAGACTCACCTGGAGAGTTTAACAAATGCTGGGGCCCGGGCCTAACCTGCGCAACCGAGTCGAACACCCTGGAGGTGCGGGCCAGCAGGCAGCAGGTTCTACAGCTCCCAGGTAATGTCAGCCAGGGGTGTGAGCCACTGTCTCAGACAATTGCTGCTTAAATCTGGAAATGCGTTCCTATCACTTGAGGATTTGGTTAAAGGGCAGATTCTGATGTGGAAAATGAGAGGTGAGGCCTGAGCATCTGCATTTCTGATAAGCTCCAGCTAGGAAGGTGAGGCTGGGCCTTGCCGTATATTGGCCAGCAAGAGTCCCTCTTCAATGCCCTTTCCTCCCTGTGGGTGGGTGGGAAGAAATGCTGAGTTCCCTGGGGAGAGGCAGAGTCATGCTCCATCACCTCCCAACCAGGGCCCATCAGGATGGGGGCATGTGACCCCTGGGGTTCACATGACTGTGACAGTGAGGGGGCTGGTCACTTACTCTGGGTGCAGTCACACGCTCCGAGCAAGGCTTTCTCGTCCTGACTGTAATCTGTGAAGGAGAAGAAGGGCAGTGAGAACACCCAGCCTTATTCCTGAGAGAGCCGGCCACACGGAGGCCCTGGACTTAGGTGCAGACCAGGGGAGGGGTTGCTGCAACGTGGCTGGGGGCCCCTGGCCACACAGTGGGGGTCTCCCGGCGCTCCAGTTGGCTGTACTCTCCACCCTGCTCCATCCCAGGCCCCCTGCTCACAGGGCCTTCAGTGCACACACCCTGCCAGGAGATGATGCTCCTTTTGCCCCTGCTAATCCCTTGCTGCGTCACCTAGTCTGTCAGAGTGCTTGGGAGCATGACCTGCATCAGCGTACCTGTGCTTGAATCTTAGCTCCACCACTGGGTCCTAGCCAAGTTACTTAACCTCTCTGAGTCTCAGTTTTCCCATCTGTAGAATGGCATCAATACTGTCCATGTCCTAAGGTCATGTATAAGAGAGAATATATTGCCTCATTCAAAAAAAACCAAAAACGAACAAACAAAAAAAACCAAACCAAACCCACTGCTGTTGAGTCGATTCCGACTCATAGCAACCCCATAGGGTTTCCAAGGCTGTAAATCTCTATGGAAGCAGACTATCTCATCTTTCTCCTGCGGAGCCACTGGTGGTTTCGAACCGCCAACCTTTTGGTTAGCAGTCCATCACTTCAACCACCGCGTCACCAGGGCTCCTTTCTAAAGAAACCAGTAAGAATCAACTGCTGGCGAGAAGACTCCATCTCATGGTGACCCTGTGTGTGCTGCTAACCAAAAGGTTGGCAGTTTGAATTTACCCAGAGGCACCTCGGAAGAAAGGCCTGGCTATCTACTTCTGAAGAATCTGCCATTGAAAACGCTATGGAGCACATTCTACTCTGACACACATGGGGCTGCCATGTTCAAAAGAAGCACTCAATAAAAGGTGGCAATCACTTTCACTGATTGTACAGAACACCTACTTATTTTTCCCTTATGGGGTTGTGATGAGATTATAGTTGCAAGATCGCTTTCAGAAGGAAAAAGATCAATGTCTATGTTCTTACAGTTATTATTCCGTCTCTGAGTTGGCAGAGTCAACCCTGTAATATTCCTCCCTGAAGCCTGGCCTGACATGGTTTACTGAGCCTGGCCTGACATGGTTTACTGAGCCTGGCCTGACATGGTTTACTGAGCCTGTCTGAGAAAAAGCCACCCCAGCCTGCCTGATCCCACCAACCTCACCAGCACTGACGGTGGGGAAGTGCCGCATGTCACGGAGGAGCTGGTTGACGATGGGACTGGACCGGGAGTACAGCCCATGGCGGTTGATGCCCAGGTGGAACCGGACCCAGCTGGCCTCGAGTCGGAGCTGCAGTGGGGGGTCCAGGGAGGTGAGGTTCAGCTGCTCTTTGTACATCTTGTGTCGCCTGAAAGATCAGCAAGAGTCTTCTTATTGGAGGAACAAGAATACAAGGAACTGCCGAAGCACCTTGTTATTCAACAAGTTTATGAAGCACCTAGTAGGTACCAGCCTTTGTGCTGCCTGGAGCCCCTGGGTGGTGGGTGCACTTAGCTGCTAATCGACAGGTCGGCGGTTTGAATCCATCCAGAGGTGCCTTGGAAGAAAGGCCTGGTGATCTACTTCTGAAAAATCAGCCGCCGAAAACCCTAAGGAACACAGCATTTGCTTAATGAGACTTCCTGGAGTAACCATTTCTTCCTCTCTTTTAGCCTGTCACTTCATATTTTCTGATACTCAAGCCTTGATTCTGAAAATAGCCACTTGGAAAAAAAGACTTGGTGAAGTTGAATTCCAGACTGTAAAACCCAACATCATGGCTGACGCCAAGGACAAGCATACCAGGTAGAGGAGATACAAACAGAAGGTGCTGACCAAAGAAGCAACTGTCAGGTAAACCAAAACCATTGAGTCATGATCTCAGAGTTGGAAGGTCCTGAAAGACCGTCATACTCAACCTCCCATCCTCCTCATGACATTCCTACCAAGGAGTGGCCTATCTGATACTTGACGGGCCCCAGTGAAGGGGCTGCGCCACACCCAGAGCTCAATCCATCAGTCCAGCTCTGACTATTAGGAAGCACTTTCCGACACTGAGCCAAACTCTTTCCATAGCTTTTATCCACGAGCCTTACTTTTTTACCCACTGGGGTTGTGCAGAACAAATCGTTTTCTTATATTAAAGCCTTTTAAATATTCGGAGATGGTTGACAGGTGGCCTCGGCATCTTTCCATCTCCAGGTTAAGTTTCCAAGGCCCTTTAACTGCTCTTCCTCGGACAGGGGTTTGAATCCTTGCATAATCCTAGCTATGCGTTTCCATTTCTCTCCTAATTCTGGCAGCCAGAGTGAAACGCGATGCTCCAGGCACAGACTGTGCAGTGCAGAGGAAAACCGGACGATCATCACTCCCATCCTAGATGCTTTCCTTCGACTAATGCAGCCAAAGACTGAATTATTTTAGCCTTTGGGAAACTACATATCACAGACCTATGACAGATTTTGTGGTAGGCAGAATTCTAAAATTGCTCCCCAAGATTCCATGCCTTCATCCCCGGAACCTATGAATATGATATCACCTCCATGATTATGTTACATTATATGGCACAGTTTACGTTGCTGTATATGATTATGCTACATGATTATGTTACAATTTTCAGCTCATAGCAACCCCATGGGACAGAGTAGAACTGCCCCCATAGGGTTTCCTAGGCTGTAATCGTTACAGGAGCAGATCGCCAGGTCTTTCTCCCATGGAGTCGCTGGGTGACTTCAAACCACCAGCCTTTTGGTTAGCAGCCAAGTGCTTAACTGCTTCACCACCAGAGCGCCTACAGTTGACCTTAGAGAAGGAGGTTATCCAACTGGGCCTGATCAAACCACATGAGCCCTTAAAAGTAGAGAGCTTTCTCTGACTGGCAGCGGAGGAGAAGTCAGAGATTTTCAAAGAATTAGAAGGGTCTGACACACTCTTGCTGGCTCTGAAGATGAAGGGCTACACGTACAAAGACCAGGGAGCTGTCATAGGAGTCCGACAGCAGATCCCGACTAACAGCCAGAAAGGAAATGTGGGAAAATGAATTCTACCAATAACAGGAATGAACATGAAAAACGATCCTGAGCTCCAGATGAGCTTGGAGCCAGCTAGCACCTTGATTCTAGCCTGGTGTGACCTTGAGCAGGGAACCCAGTCATGCCATCCCAGACTTCTGACCTCCAGAACTGTGAAATAACAAACGGGTGTTGTTTTAAGCCTCTGAGTTTGTGGTAATTTGTTATGGTAATTTGGTAATGGAAAACGGATACAGATTTTGTTCACAAAAAAGATGCTAAAAAGCTAATTGCTCTTGTTTTAATCATATGGTTTTATTTCAAAAACATACTCTAAGTAATGTTTGTTTCTGACATCTTGAAGTTTTAGGGTTTTACGTAGTCATTGGAGAGTTTTATCATTTTTAGACGGGGACTTATATTTCTGAGTTCTCCAAGATCAATCAACAGAAGAGAAGTAGGTTGCTGGCTTTTAGAACCAAGGATGCAGAACCATCATGGAAGACGGGCCACAGATTTAGTGCCTACAGAAGCCGTTCAGGCAGCGTAAACGAGTGAGGAAGGCCCGCTGAAGGACAATAAGGCGTAGCGGGGAGTGTGTCAAACTGGACAGCACAGTCTACATCTAAAGGGTAACAGATGCTACTAAGTTTTAAATGACAGTAGCCATGTCCTGCCATTCATTCATTCATTCATTCAGTAGTATTAACTGCCAGACATTAATCTGTGCTCTGGAGCTAGAGCTGTGTACAAAACAAATTCTTTGTTCCAATGAAACTTACATTTCCCTGGGGAATCATTTATTTTGAATTTTCAAGCAGAGCTAGAAATCCAGGTACTCATCAGAATCTGGAAACCTTGGAAAAAATAAAACCCGTTGCCGTCGATTCCGACTCCTAGCAACCCTGCAGGACACAGTAGAACTGCCCCATAGGGTTCCCAAGGAGCGCCTCGTAGATTTGAAACTGCCGACCTTCTGGTTAGCAGCCGTAGCTCTTAGCCACTATGCTACCAGGGTTTCCTTTTTAAAAATAAGTTAACTGAAAAAAAAAAAAATCCTGTGTGGGCCAAACAACCACAAAAAACTGGCAGCCAGTTTGTGTTCTCTGCCCTCTGCTGGTAAAGTAAAGTGTCACAGTATGGTAATACTGAGACACGGTCCCCACACAGCCCTGACAGACGCATATGCACAGAAGAGACAAGGCAAGGGGACAGTCTATTATTTTAAGACGCCGGTCTCATAAGCAGTAGAAAGAAAGATGTCTGGTACTTCTCCCCCAAGCGAGAGAGCCCTGGAACAGTCTTCCAACTTAGGGGTGTGGCCACGGGGGCTGGGAAGACTGGAGCATGCCTCTCCTCTAAAGGTCAATGGCAGAGCCATGAGCCCAGCTACCCCCTCCCCATCCAGGAAAGGAGCAATTTGTACTGCTGATATAATTATTTAAAGTGACAAATCTTCAACTGCTTCAGAATCAGCATTTTATGACAATTAAGGAAAAGGGCAAATTGCTGACCAGCTCTGGAGGCTTACCGCCAGCTTTTCCTTACTCGATTAACATTTATTTTCATTTTTAAAAATCGTCGGGCCAGGCTCCAGTTCCCAAGGCACTCTGAGGATAAAACTATGTGTCTGCTAGCCTCTCTTGGGAGTCTGGTGGAAGGAATGGAAAGTCCTTAGCTCAGTCACCCTGAACTGGAGCAGCACAGTTAGGAGAAAGAGAAGAAAATAGCCTGGCTGAGCTGGGTTTGGGGAGAGCGGTGGGGAGGAGGCGCTTTCTTTAGTGGAGCTGAGAGCTAATGAATTCCAGCTATGACAACAGTCAGGGGTTCAGCACCCAAATCAAAAAACAAAGGTAGCAAATTGAGTGGAACTTCTGGACAAAGACAAATGGCTCTTTAAAACTTTCACATTTAGTGCCAGGTAGGGACACGGGCTTTCTGATTTGCTGTTCTGCCTTTAAGGAGCCCTAGTGGTGCAGTGGTTAAGTGCTTGGCTGCTAACCAAAAGGCTGGTGGTTTGAACCCACCAGACGCTCCGTGGGAGAAAGATATGGCAGTCTGCTTCTGTAAAGATTACAGCCTTGGAAACCCTATGGGGGCAGTTCTACTCTGTCCTATAGGGTTGCTATGAGTCGGGACTGACTTAGTAGCAATGAGTTTTGTTGATTCTGCCCTTGCCAGAGCCAGGGTCCCAACCCTCCTATGCCCGGGAGGGGGAGGGGAAAAAGGGTATCGCTATGTCCTTTCCATTGTTATTTTAGTGGTTAAGGTAGAGCGGTTAAGAGTTTATTTCTTGTCAGAAACCTTGCCTGAAATTAAGAGTATCCTTTGCTTCTGGGAGAGTCCCGAGGTAGTGCAACCAGTTAACACGCTTGGCTATTAATCCAAAGGTGGGAGGTTTGAGTCCACCTGGCAGTGCCTTGGAAGAAAGGCCTGGCAATCTACTTCCAAAAGGTGACAGTCATGAAAATCCTGGAGCATAGTTCTACTCTAACACACACAGGATGGCCACGGGTCGGAATTGACACCACAGCAACTAGTTTGGTTTTGGTTGGTTGTTTCTGGTGGAGTCCTGGGTGGTGCAAACAGTTAATGCGCTCAGCTGCTAATGGAAAGGTTGGAGGTTCCCTTTAGCTGGTTTGGGTTGGGTTTCTGTCACTCACCCTGAAAGAGATGAATCCCCCTTCTGATGTGTCACACATTGCACTGGATTTGGGAAACAAGCAGGCAGATAAATGAGTGAGGAAGGCAGCATGAAGGGCAATAAGGAGTGGTGGGGAGTGTGTCAAACAGGAAAGCACATTCTCCATCGAAAACTGAACAGCTCCCAGCCTACACAGCCAACACCAGGCAGGGAGGGAGCCTGGTTGTCTCATCTGCTCCACAGGATCCAAGCACTGTTAGAACTTGTTCTCAACTATTAGGGACTTGAATTTTCAAGACTTATTTTATCTATTTTTAAAACAAAACCACTTCCCTGATCTTATCTTACACATGGGTCAGCATAATAGGTACCTTTCTCAATAATCTTTCGTTATCACTCAGGGCCTCATTAAATTCTCATTTCTTCTCCAAACTGAATTAGAGTTATTATTATTAGTTTTTTCTAACTTATCCTAAATCTTTTTCTTGGAATGCTTCCAGGATGTCCCAGTCCATTTGGGTGGGCATCTTCTCCTACAGAACTCCTTCAAAGACCATCTCAAATGCCCCTACCTCCAGCATGAACCTTTTCTTGACTCTCCCGAATAAACGATGTTGTTGTTAGTTGCTGTCGAGTGGATTCCGACCCATGGTGGCACCCAGCACTGCACGGTGTACAACTGCTCCAGTGGGTTTTCAAGGCTGCGACCTTTTGGAAGCAGATCACTAGGTCTGTCTCCCAGGGTGCCTCTGGGTGGATTCGAACCACCAACCTTTCAGCTAGTAGTCGAGCACTCAACTGTTTGTGCCATCAAAACACAAGGCCTGTTCTTGGTGACAATGATGACAATCATAAAGTTTTACCTCTGCTGGAATGAGGTGAGTGTAGTCCGGAAGACAGACATTAATAGGCACAGTGGGTTGAGCAAGAACTATCAGGGGTGGAATAGTAGGGAAGGAAATAGGGTTTTGGGTCACGAAGGCCTAGTTCTGCCCCTTACCAGTGACGTGACCTCAAGCATAGTGCTAGGTGCTATTGCCATACACACAGCTTCACACCTGATCCTACAACGACCCCATGAGATACATATTCTTCTCCCTAATTTGCAAATGAGAAAACTTAAGACAAAGCCTGTTTGTAAAAAGTAATTCATGGCCCTTTGAGCCTCAGTTTACCTGGTGTGTTTAATGGGGATACTGACACCTACCTCATTGTATGTCATGAGAATTAAGTGTAGCGATATCCAACCACAGAGCAGGCATCCAGGGGTGGCTGCTATTTTTATTTATTATTTTTACTGTCTATGGAGACTAGACACCAGGTGGATGATGAGTTTTCAACATGGTTCTACTGTGTAATTACAAACAACCAGCTTTGCAAGCCACAGCAAAATCCCTTGGAACATCCCATAACAAACGGTCAACATCTATGTCACACTGTTGCGTTAGACACGCTGTTTGCATGTCTTGGCATCTCCGTGAGGTTACGGATCATCCAAGGACCTTGGAATCCGCTGCAGCTTGTCTGTGGTACCTCGGTGTGCAGTGGGTACCTCGGTGTGCAGTGGCCACATTACTGAGGCATTAGAGGGACCTGTGGTTTCCATCCTTTAACTGTTCAGGCAGGTCTGGGCTCGGGACACAAAACTCGGAGTCTGCTAGTGTGGGGAGGGGTGCGAAGCTGAAGCTGGGCACCTCGGCTGCTCCAGCGGGGGCTAAATGGGAGCCGGGTTCTTCGTTTGCTCCTGGGATGTGGGGAGCTCAGAGCGTCTGGAGGGCGCCAACCATGCCGTGTTTCCTTATGGGATCGAGGACAGTCCCTGGGGTGCGGTATTAACTAGCGAGGGCGCGCTCCAGATCAGGAGGAGAGACAGCTGTGACTCAGAGGGCCCGGGGAGGATGAAGAAGGTTCTCAGCGGCTTGGGCATTGTCTCAGGTATCTAGTGCTGCTGTAAGAAAATTCCACAAGTGGGTGGTTTTAACAAACAAAAATTTATTTTCTCTCAGTGAGGAGAAAATAGGTTAGAAGTCCAAATTCAGGGTGCCAGCTCTAGGGGAAGGCTTTCTCTCTCTGTTGGCTCTGGAGGAAAGTCCTGGTCTCTGTTAAGCTTCTTCCTCGGCAGTCTTCTTGTGGCTTGGCATCTGTCTTTCCCCATCTCTGCTCTCCTGCTGCTTGCTTGATCTGTTCTTTTATATCTCAGAAGAGACTGACTTAAGACACACCCTACACTAATACTGTCTCATTAAAATAACAAAGACAGCTCATTCCCCAACGGGATTATAACCATAGGTATAGGGGTTAGGATTTAGAACACATATGTTTGGGAGACACAATTCAATCCATAATAGGCGGGCTCCCCATACTCCTGGTCACTTGCCACATGGTTTCAGGTCTGGATACATCCTTGGGGCCTAATTTCCTTGTCTTGAGGACATAGAAGGAATAGGATTGACCCAATTTAATTGATCAGCAGCCGTAGCTCTTAACCACTATGCCACCAGGGTTTCCTCTCAGGGCATAGATGCCTCTACTATATTTACAGGTTCCTTGTGGGTTGGAGGTGAGCCGTTGTAGAATTATTTTGGGACCAGACCATGCAAATATGCTGTGCTGTTGTTAGCTGCCATTCAGTTGGCCCCTGAGTCATGGCAGCCCCGCGGGACAGAACGAAGTGCTGCCCAGTTCTGTGGCACCCCACCATCGGTTTCGGATAGAACCATTGTGATCCACAGGGTTTTCAATGGCTGATTTTCAGAAGCAGATTGCCAGGCCTTTCTTCCTAGTCCATTTTAGTTTGGAAGCTCCCGCTGAAACCTATTCAGCATCATAGCAACACGCGAGCCTCCCCTGACAGATGGGTGGTGGCTGTGCATGAGGTGCATTGGTGGGTAACTGAACCTGGGTCTCCTGCCTGGAAAGTGAGAATTCCACCACTGAACCACCAACCCCTCACATGCAGACACAGACACCACATGGATTCTCTGACTGGCCGCTAAAGTGGAGACGCTGGAACAGTATCGCGAGAGCAAGTCGAGACCTCCGTTCGCTTTCCAAAAATGACAAGCAAACTGCCAATTCCTAAGGTTACCCAAAGCCAAACCCACTGCCGTTAAGTTGATTCCAACTCATAGCAAACCTTAGGACAGAGCTGAACTGCCCCATAGGGTTTCCAAAGCTGTAAATCTTTACGGAAGCAGACTGCCACATCTTTCTCATGTGGAGCAGCTGGTGGGTTCTAACTATCAACCTTTTGGTGCGCAGCCAAGTGCTTTAACCACTGCACCACAAGGGCTCCTCCCATCCCCCCGTTACTGCCAAAGTAACAGCCCAAAGCACAGCTCCAATTATGTGTCTCCTACAAATCCTTCCACTGTTTTTTGTTGCCCATTAAATGTAGTCCAAACTCCTTACTCTTAGCAATCATCAATTTAAAAAAGCCAAACCCATTACCGTCTAGTTCATTCTGACTCACAGGGACCTCATGCGTTACAAAGTAGATCTGCTCCATAGGGTGTTCTTGGGTGTAATCTTTATGGAAGCAGATTACCAGGCCTTTCTTCCATGGTGCTGCTGGGTGGATTTGATTGCAAACTGTCTGCACCACCCCAGGACCTGGTCCCCAATATAATCGCTTTTAATCTTTAGTCCTTTTGCCCCCATTACACTCCCGCCTGTTATGTTTAATGCTTCCCTACCTCCTTCTCTGCCTCATGCTGTTTCTTGACCTTGGAATGCATTCTTTCACATTTCTGATATTGCAGAAAATTCTATTGGCCAGCACTCGTCTAGCTCAAGCTTCAGCTTTAAGAAAACTGCTTCTGTCACTAGAGAAGCCAGCATAACTTGTCCAAGGCAAGGTCATGTATGCTCCATAGACACATCCAAACTCCCTGAGGGACTGAATTACTGGGATGAGGGCTGTGGGGGTCATGGTCTCGGGGAACATCTAGCTCGATTGGCATAACATAGTTTATAAAGAAAATGTACTGCATTCTACTTTGGTGAGTAGTGTCTGGGGTCTTAAGAGCTTGTGAGCCGCCATCTAAGATACTCCACTGGTCTTACCCCGTTGGGAGCAAGGGAGAATGAAGAGAACTAAAGACACAAGGGGAAGATTAGTCCAAAGGACTAATGGACCACAACTACCACAGCCTCCACCAGACTGAGGGCCAGTACAACTAGATGGTGCCCGGCTACCACCACCAACTGCTCTGACAGAGATCACAATAGAGGGTCCCGGACAGAGCTGGAGAAAAAATGTAGAACAAAATTCTAACTCACAAAAAAAGACCAGACTTACTGGCCTGACAGAGATGAAGAAACCCCGAGAGAATGGCCCCCAGGCACCCTTTTAGCTCAGTAACGAAGTCACTCCTGAGGTTCACCCCTCAACCAAAGATTAGACAGGCCCATAAAACAAAACAAGACTAATGGGACACAATAGCCCAGGGACAAGGACTAGAAGGCAGGAGGGGACAGGAAAGCTGGTAATAGGGAACCCAAGGTTGAGAAGGGAGAGTGCTGCCATGTCGTGGGGTTGGTAACCAATGTCACAAAACAATATGTGTACTAACTGTTCAATGAGAAGCTAGTTTGTTCTAACCTTCAAGTACAATTAAAAAAAAACCTAAAAAAAAAGAAAATTTCTTATACTTTTTCAAATCACAGTATTCCAGCAGACACTGATATTAAAACTAATACAGATTAACTTGAAGAAAAAAAAAATTGCTCTCTGTATTTTTTCTGGAAAGATGTTTAATGATAATTACACAAAGGAACAGGCTTACCCAAGCCCACTTTAAGAGGCTGACTTGTATGGTTTTGGATATCATGTTTACCATAATGTTGAAACTCTCAGAAATCCCACCTCCCAACCTGCCTTCTTCCCCACTGTGTTATCTCCTATGCTTCTCGATTCTCCTGAGTCAGGACAGACCAAACTGATCTTGGGAAATAACTTCTCTCTTTTCCGCTGACATAACCAGTCTCCCTTGGGCATCTGGCCACAAGCTCCCTTCCAAAAGCAATGATGTTAAGGCTTCTCAGTACAGCGACTGAAATTTCATAACACAAGATCTATATTTTGCTAAATCCCACTGGTTACAGAGCTGTTGTGAGAAATGACACTCTGCTTTAAGAGCTCACCCTGAGGCCCCCACGGGAGGAATATGCTGATAATCCATTGATTATCTTCTAAGGGCTTAAACCCCTGCTCATTTCCTGGAGCTGTTTGCTCATGAGCAATTCTAGGAGGTGCCATGCTGGGTGGAGAGGTATGACAGGGTCCCCCTGCCCTGTGACCTAGATGAGGACAGATGGCCGGTGGAGGTTCATGGTGATCTGGTCATCTGTGCCCAGGGCCCCGAGCAGTGGGAAGGACGCTGGCGAGTGGGGCTGCCAGGCACTCAGGCAACATTCTCTTTGTTGGAAACTCCAATGATTGGTCATCATGCCATAGCGTCAGAAGAGAGATGGAGCCACAGCTAAAGATTTCATAGCCACAGGTTTTCTTCCCAACTAAACGCTAAGCGTCTTAACGGCAAGGACCTGCCTTGGATTTCTTTTACATCCTCCTTGGTATTTGGTGAACAGCTATGTACACAGCAAATGCTCCATAAATAACTGATTTTTGTTGTGAGTTGCCACTGAGTCAGCTCCAACTCATGGCGATCCCATGTACAATGGAAGAAAAATGTTGCCCGGTCCTGTGCCATCTTCACCATCATTGCTATGTTGTCCATTGTTGTGGGCACTGTGTGTTTTGAGTGCTCATCTTCCAGCACTGTATCTCCCAGTATTCTCTTGTCATCCATATGGTTTTCATTGGCTAATTTTCAGAAGTAGATCACCAGGCTTTCTTCCTAGTCTGTCTTAGTCTGTAAGCTCTTCTGAAACCTGTCCACCATGGGTGACCTGCAGGTATTTGAAATACTGGTGGCATAGCTTCCAGCATCATAGCAACACACAAGCCACCACAGTAGAATAAATGGACAGACAGGTGGTTCTTAACATGCCTGAAAACGTTTTCTGCTATAAAAGCTCCAAGAACTCACACCAATACTTAGGGGAAAATCACTTGAACATGGGAATTGCACTAGAATGGAATTCATACGGTTGGTCTTATTCATTCTATGAATTTCCTGAAGCACTCTGCTAGAAAGACAACTATAAAAGCACTAGAGTGAGCCTCTACGGCACTTTGCTTTCGAATTAAATTTGTGCATCTGTTTGATCCATATGTCTGTTTCAATGTTCTTATCCTTGACATTGATCTCACAGAGACTATTTTCTCAGAGTTTTTTTTTTTTTTTCTCATGGTGGTGATGAGTTTGGGGAAATCCTCCTTGATATTATTCTATTTCTCCTGTCACCAAGAAGGATCCAGGTTTTGTGAGGTCTGAAGCATATACAATCTGGGGGGCCATCTTTGAGAAAAAGAGTAGTAAAGTATGAATACAAAATGAGGTATGAACATGACTATTTAGGATAAGAAATTCAACAAATTGCTAGGGCTTTGAAGACTTAGGTCCCTTTCTTCTGAGATTGCATACTTACGTAGAAATACTTCCTGATTGCACCATGGCTCCCTCGCCACCTAGAACATTCCACAGCTCCAATCACCGCAAGCGAGGGGCCCTGAGCTAAAGATTTATCAGCTTCACGGTAAATTTGCCTCTGTCGGGCGATTGTGCAATTTGCAATCCAGAAATACTGACCAATGCGTCATCTTAGGAGTGTTGGCGGTGCAGTGGCTAAGAGGTATGGTTGTGAACCAAAAGGTTGGCAGTTGGAATCCACCAGCCACTCCCTGAAAGCCCTATGGGGGCAGTTCTACTCTGTCCTATAGGGTTGCTATGAGTTGGAATCAACTCGACAGAAATGGGTTTTTTTTTTTTTTTTTTTGGTTTCTGTCATCTCCAGACAAGTTATTTTAGGGAAGTCAGGGGCTTTATCTAACAGACTTTCTTGACTCTGCTACCCAGTACCTTCAGTATAAAACGTCAGACCCATAGCATTGAGTGGAAATGATTAGGGCTGGGAAGGGCATGGGTTTTTGGAAATGGCTATTCAACATTCTTGGTTCAAATGGACTTTATTTCTGAGATCCAAGCATTGGGTTATCTGCTGGCTGTGTGTGTTCACTACAGAATTATGTAGGGTGACCTATGCTCCCCCAAAATGCACCTTCTGCAGAACTGGTTGAATCACCATCAAAATCCTGTTGATCAGCATGAACAGGCTGCAGATTGCGAGCGGCTGTCGCCCCGCTGCCTCCACTCCAAGGACACACAGAGCATATTCCCCGTTTCATCCTTTTCTCTTCCTCTGTCTCCTCACCCATTTCGCTCTGTGCCCTTGAGGCCGAGGGAAGTCTGGCCGGCGCTGGGAGGCAGTATCAGCGACCTGGAGCTGCAGTGATCTCCAGACTCCAAGGTGAGTTTCTGGATTGCTCATTTCACTTCCCAGAAGTGCCTTCCACACTTGGAGTCTGTCTTTCAGCCCTGTGGGGGTGTTTGTTTTGGGCTGCTCACAAATCAAAGCTCGACTTTCAGGGGTTGGTGATAGGTGGCGATACTTCAGTATCTGTAAATCGGAGTCATTACTGGGGATGGCTTTGCATTATCTAGAGAGGGGGAGGACCGGAGAGGCAGGCCCGTCCTCCCGAGTACTGGCTCTGCCACTCAGAGTTGTGTGACCTTGGGTAACTTATCTAACCTCTCTGTGCCTCACCCCAACTGAAAACTAGGGGTAATGAATATACCCTTACCATGGGATTTTGGTGAGGGTTACATACATGAATTAATACTTGTTCATGTGAATTACTGTTATTATGATTTCTGGGGCTCCATTTATGTAGGGATCTCTGTGCTTTACGTGGGGGAAGGAGGACTATGAAGAATTATTTGTAACTTCTGTTAAATCTCCCAGTTACCTGAGTCTTGCTTTCTGGAGATAAAGCACAACCCTCTATTGTGCAGTCCCTGGGAGGCGCCCTGTTGTAGGTTGAATAATGGCTCCCCAAAAGATAACCAGCTGCCCTGGAGTTGACCCTGACTCATGGCGACCCTATGTGTGTCAGAGAAGAACTGTGCTCCACAGGATTTTCAATGGCTGATTTTTCGGAAGTAGACTGACTGCCTTCTTCCGTGGCGTCTCCAGATGGATTTGAACCTCCAACCTTTTGGTTTAGCAGTCAAGAGCATTAATCATTTGCGCTACCCAAGGACTCCTCCCCAAAAGATAGCCTTGTCCTATTCCCCAGAACCCATGACTGTTACCTTACATGGAAAAAGGAATTTGCAGATGCAGTTAAAGATCCTGAGATGGGGAGATTATCCTGGCTTATGGTGGTGCAAACAGTTGGGGTTTGCCTGTTAACCTAAAGGTTGGCGGCTCATAACCACCCAGTGGCGCTGTGGAAGAAAGGCCTGGTGATCTGCTTCTGCAAAGATTACAGCCAAGAAAATCCTATGGCCCAATTCTACTCTGTAACACATGGGGTGACCATGAGTTGGAATTGACTTGACGGCAACAAGTTCGTCCCAGTGGGCCCTAAATGCAATCGCAAGGGTCCTTATAAGAGGGAGGAGGAGGGAAATTTGGCACACAGAAGAGGACACGGTGATGTGACGATAGAAGCAGAGATGAAAGTGATACACTTTGAGGACAAAGGAAGGGGCCATGGGCAAGGAACAGAGTAGCCACTAGAAGCTGAGGAGGTGAGGAAACTGATTCTTGGTGGAGTCACCACCAGAAAATGTTACTTACATGTAGTTGGGCACCTAGGCATAAAATGACTTGCTTGGCTGACACAGAAATTCTGGATATAATTAGGAAGTTTCTCAAAACCCAAAATGTGATTTTTTTATCCCTTATATCTGATTGAAGTGGCTAGACTTGCCCATTTTGCTCAGATCTTGCTGAGTTTGGATGGTCTAACAAATTAATGGCCCCAGACTGAGCTACATGCTTGTGGCAAGCTAAAAGGAACCTTTTAGTAGCTGGGACTCTAACTTGACTGAGGAACCTGCTTCTCTACCTTTACAATAAATTTATGACTGATACCCAGAGATGTGCGTAGATTGGATAAGAACGATCCTTGGTTTAAGAGATCCCCAGTCATGTGACTAGCAGATACCTTCTAGCTGGGCCAAGTTTCTCAGATTCTAGTCCTGGACATAGAGCCAAGCACCAACATGGCTAATGAACATCATTGGCTCCACACAAATACATTTGGGAAGTCCTGTCAACGATCCCCTCTTGGAGAACCACTGAGTGCACAAGGCTAGTAAAGGCTCTGAGAAGTCCCGCAGACTAGCCTCCTGCTCACAGATCATTCCTTAAATCCTTTCCCATAGCACGTGGCAACATCCATGACAATCTGTGCCGCACACAACATATTTTGGGAACCATTAAATATTAGCACTGGACCCTGGAGTCCCTCAAGCTAATTGTGACGTGATGATTCATAGAGCATCGTCGTAAGTTTATCCCAAGGGGGTCCCACAGCTGTAGATGATCTCTTTCCATAGAGACATTGTCTCCCTATGCGAAATCAAACTTGCTGCCGTAGAGTCAGTCTCTACTCCTAGTGGCTCTATACGGCCGAGTAGAACTGCCCCACAGGGTTTCCAAGGATGTAAGTCTTTATGGGAGCAGACTACCACATCTTTCTTCCACAGCCTGCCTGGTGGGTTCGAATCAATGACCTTTTGGTTAGCAGCCAAATGCTTTAACCACTGAGCCACCAGGGCTCCGTATTGCCTCCTAGTGGTTAAGAGCTAAGGCTGCTAACCAAAAGGCTGGCAGTTCAAATCCACCAGCTGCTCCTTGGGAACCCTATGGGCAGTTATACTCTGTCCTATAGGGTCACTGTGAGTCATAATCGACTTGACAGCAACGGGTTTGGGTTTTTTTTTTTGGGTTTAGTGTAGAACAATCTTTCTTGATCGGGGCCAATTTTACTCCCCATGGGACATTGGCAGTGTCTGAAGATGTGTTTGGTTGTCACAGTTTGTTGGGGAGTGCTAAAGGGATGCTGTTAAACAACTTACAATGCACAGGACAGCCTGCTACAACAGAAAATCATCTGGCCCAAAAAGTCAATAGTGCTGAGGTTGAGAAACCCTGGGTGAGAGCCATAGACCCATGAGCAAATAAAGCTCTTCATCCTCTGATGATGGCCTGAAAACTGCTAGGATGGATTTTGGACTCTGCAATTTCATCTCTGCCATACACAGCACAAAAGCCTTCCTCAGGGACTCCCACACTCTTTCTATATCTTCTGCACAGCAAAAATTAAAACCACAGTTTAACTGCTTAAAAAAACCAAATCTGAGTCAGTAGTCATTTAGTTGTCAGCCTTAAACCAACCGAACAAGCATATTGATAAAACACTAACACGTGTGTTACTTGCAAAAGATGGAATATTGATTCACTTAAACCAAAAAACCAAACCCACTGCTGTCGAGTCGATTCTGACTCATAGCCACCCTACAGGACAGAGGAGGACTGTCCCATAGGGTTTCCAAGGCTATAATCTTTACAGAAGCAGACTGCCACATCCTTCTCCTGTGGAGCGCCTGGTGGGTTCGAACCGGTTAGCAGCTGAACGCTTAACCAGTGCATCACAAGGGCTCCTGCGCTGATCCATTTAGATATCATAATTTTGGTTCTTTGCATCCTCCAACTGTGTAATCCGAAAATAAGCTAATCCATGTTTCACACACACACACACACACACACACACACACACACACACAATTAGCAAATGATACTGACATTGGATCAACGTGTCCTCGTTCTCCCGTGCCATTTACCTGAAGGCAGAAAGCAGAAATATGGGCTAAAGGCACTCAGAAGGGACCAAGCAAAAGCAGGAGCCTTAAAAACCCACACCCTGGTTCTTTGAATACTCAAGGGCTTACCAGGATATATTTGTTTTTAAAGCGTTTGAACTTTGCCTTAATGCTTATCACACAGGCATCGGCATTTGAAGGATGAGAGGATCTGCGTGGAGGGGCCTGCGGTCGTGAGCCGGGTTGGGGCACATGTTTTCGTAAGCAGATTTCCCTGTGGCTCACCCGATTAAATTCTTTCAGGTCCTTGGCCCGTGAGCTCAGCTAATCTGCATGGTGTTATTTTTCTATCTGATTTACAAACTGAGACTGATTGCAGATTTGGGCCTATTTTCTTCCTCAGCATGAGCAGTCACCCATGTGGTAGGAAACATTTTTGAGATAGTCCTGTGCTTTTTTGTCCTTCTGGCATTTTACCCACCCCTTTTATTAGAAAATAGCCAAGCCTTTGTGCTTCCTTATCTCAGAGGGTGCTTATGATCCAGGACCAAGCATAAATTTAAACACGCTTCCCCAACTCCTTCACTGCCCCTTTTCCCCCCAAGGGTTCAACTACTAGCCAAGAGATTGGAGGTCTGAACTCACTCACCCAGAGGCACCTCGGAAGACAGGCCTGGAGATCTTGATCTTGAAAACCCTATGGAGCCATTCTACTCGGCATGCATGGGGTCACCACGAGTCAGCATCGACTGGACAGCAGCTAACAACAAGAAACTCTTCTTTTTCAAAGTTTAAACTCAGTGAAGGAAAATGCCAAGCAGGGGGGCTCAAAAGAAGAGTAGGAAGTGGGTAAAGAAGCACAAACTTTTGGGGGAAGGGTGCAGATTCTCCTAGATTAGGAAAGGAAAGTTGGCTCATGGCGCTGTGTCTGGCCTGTTTCCTGGAGGTGACCCAAGGTGGTGGCAAGGCCTCAGCGGACAATGGCTGGGTGGTATGCCTGGGAAGCCTCATCTCAAGCACCAGAAACCCAGCCTCAGCAAATAATCCTGGGTTTCGACTTGGCACAGAAGCAATAGTGCCACCTACTTGCACAAGACCAGGTGATAGAACATGGACTAGAGTTGTTCGCTGGGATGGAGTTGGCCCCTGACTCATGGTGACCCCATGCACAATGGAAAAAAACGCTGTGCCATCTCCACAATCCTGTGCCATCTCCACGACTGGTTGTGGATTGGGCCATTGTGCTTCATAGAACTTTCACTCACTGATTTTCACGAGTAGATTGCTAAGCCTTTCTTCCTGTCCGTCTTAGTCTGGAAGCTCTGCTGAAACTTGTTCAGCATCATAGCAACACTGACAGATGGGTAGTGGCTGCACATGAGATACACTGGCTGGGAGTCGAACCTGGTCTCCCACGTGGAAGGTGAGAACTCTACCACTGAACCACCACTGCTCCATGGACTAGGGGGTCCTCCCCAAATGTTCTGCTACTTGAGATCTGTCATGGATTGAACTGTGTCGCCCCAAAAATGTGTGCAACAATTTGGCTGGGCCATGATTCCCAGAATTGTGTGGTTGGCCTCCATTTTGTGATTGTAATCTTATGTTAAAGAGGATTAGGGTGGGATTGTAACACCACCTTTACCCAGGTCACATCCCCGATCCAGTGTAAAGGGAGTTTCCCTGGGGTGTGGCCCGCACCACCTTTTATCTCTCAAGAGATGAAAGGGAAGCAAGCAGAGAGTTGGGGACCTCATACCATCAAGAAAGCAGTGCCAGGAACAGAGCGCGTCCTTTGGACCGGGGTCCCTGCGCCGAGAAGCTGCTAGTCCGGGGGAACACCGATGAGAAGGCCAAGAGAGAGAGAAAGCCTTCCCCTGGAGCTGACACCCTGAATTTGGACTTTTAGCCTACTTTACTGTAAGGAAATAAATTTCTCTTTGTTAAAGCCATCCACT
>NW_004443964.1:13692282-13726840 GCF_000243295.1 Trichechus manatus latirostris | reverse complement strand
CCTGGAGCTGACACCCTGAATTTGGACTTTTAGCCTACTTTACTGTAAGGAAATAAATTTCTCTTTGTTAAAGCCATCCACTTGTGGTATTTCTGTTGTAGCAGCACTGGATGACTCAGACAAGATCCTAAAGACATTCATTCACCCAACCCTGGGCGCTTGGGGAAAGGAGCTCCAGTAATGACTGAGATTGAAGTTTCAACCAAGCTGACACGAAAGGGGGTTTAGAGTACCATTTGATTTGATTTTTAGAAACATAAATCAATGTTACATTTCTTTCACACTTGAGTTTGTGCAAAATCCATCTATACGCATTTACCTTCCAAAAATTGGCCAGTGAAAACCCCATGGATCACAACAGAATTATTTTCCGATATAGTGCTGGAAGATGAGCCCCTTAGGCAGGCAGGCACTGAAGCACGCAGTGGCTGCAGCAATGGGCTGGAGCATACCAACGACCGTGAGGGGGCACCAGGCTGGGCAACGTTCCCTTCTGTTCTCCATGGAGTCGCCGTGAGTCAGAGTTGACCTGACGGCAACTAACAGCAACAAAGTGGAAGTAACAACATAGCAAGTGGGAAAAGGAAGATTAAAAGGCATGTTTCTGACCCGAGCCTTCTCTGCTCTTCCAGGAGGATTATGAAGGATTGATTTTTGAATTACAGCCTCCTTACTGAGCAGGGTGGTGGTGGGGGAGTGGCCAATGAACCTACTTATCTGTTTGATGTTGGGAAACCGATAACTGTACCAAGAATTTAGTGAGATTTTGCCAAATGGGCTGGTTTCCCCGAAGCAAACTCATTCCCTTCTTCTTAAAATACAATTGCTTCTTCCTCTCTGAGCTGGTCTCATGCTATGTCGCAATAGACCACATGTTTGGTCTCCCAGCTAAACGGGTCCCCCAGTCCCATCGTGACCTGCAAAGCCACATGCCTAGCTCAGCAGTTGAGTAAGACCTACCCAGAGAGTGATGTGGGGCTGCTGGGCTGAAGCAGAGCCCAGAGGAGACCTGAATAAGAAGGGGCATATCATGGATCTTCCCAGATGTGGGACCCACATGGAGCTCTGTCCCAGGAAGCAGAAATCTCAGATCCAAGAGGAACCAGTGATCTCAAAAATAGGTTTACTGCTCTGAGTAATAATAAGGAAAATAGCTAACCCTTATATATATAGCACTCACACTGTTCCCGAAGCTATTCTAAGCACTTTGCAATTCCAACTCATTTAATCTTCCCAGCATCTTCCTATAAGGCTGGTATTAGTATTAATACCCCCATTTTAAAGACGTGGAAACCAGGTCTAAGCAGCATAAATGACTGGTTGTTGCTGGGTGCCATCAGGTCGATTTTAACTCAGCAACCCCATGTGACACAGCAGAACTGCCCCATAGGGTTTCCTAGGCTACAATCTTTACGGAAGCAGATTGCCAGGTCTTTCTCCCGCAGAGCTGCTGGGTGGGTTCAAACCACCAACCTTTCGAGTAACAGCCGAGTGCTTAGCCATTGCGCCACCAGGGCTCCTTATAAATGACTTATCTAAAGTTATACTACTAGTAAGTGGTAGAGTTGTGATCCAAACTCAAGTCTGAAATCAGGATATGGCTGGGAGATTCTACAAATAATGATTTTTCCCCTTGTTTATAAAAGTAAAGTATTTTTAGTGTAGAAAATTTGGGGAAAAATAAAAGTAAAACAAATAAACACACAACCCAATAATCCCACCATGTCAGAAACGCCCCCACCCCCCAGACAACTGCCCATGCCCGTTATCAACATATTGCATTTCAGCTCCAAGTCCATCCTCATTGCCCACTCTGTTAAAATGGAGCTGGGCTCTTTAAATCGTTCTCCTTTGCAGCTGGTCTGACGTTAAGCTTGGCAGGTTAAGGTGCTGGAGGGGACAAGACAGGAGAAAGGGGCCTTTCTCTTCTTGGCTTTGGTCTTTTTCCCCAGCGTCCAGCTCCTGCAGTGGACAGCTTCTTTCCCTGCTCCTGCAGGGCATGGCTACCAGCAGCTTCGCCGGCACCTCCCTAGGAGGCTTTGCAGCAAATCCTGCAGTACGGCACCTGCTTGAACATGGCTTCCCTTACCACCCTGGAAGGAGTTTTCTAGCAAGTTCCACCAGCATGGCACCACAGCACCTTCTCTGCCATGCAGTGAGCCACGTTCACAACCTCCCCAACAAGGTCTGGTCTCAGCGCTGGGGTAAGGTCTCCTCCTCTATCGCAGTCCTAGGGGCCGTGGCTGCCCCTTATATCTGGGATTCCTATATTCTGTAGAGTTCTCTTTACTTCTCACTAATCAATCCCTCATATTTCAATCCCTAGTATAACGAAGGATTCTTGAACTTTCTCTGGTCAAATTACTGTGTAGTTTCTGTCTCTCAGCTGTTCTCCGACTAATGCATACCACCAAAGAAAATGACAATCATATTACATGTAGTGCATATCATATGCAATCAAATGTGTGATGTAAGATAATACACATCAGCGTAGCAGAGCTCAGAGAAGCCTGAAGTCTCAGCCATGGCAATTCTGCCACACCCAGGCCTTACTGAGAAGGGGTGGCACTCCGAGGGCATTGCCCAGTAAGCGTCTAGACCACAAATCTCACCTCAGATCTGTTTCCTAGACCCACCCTGAGACGTGATGTAAGGGCAAGCTTAGTGTGGAAGAATTTTGGTTCTGGCATTGAAAACACCTGCATTTGCATCCCAGTTTCTTATGTAACTTAACCTCTCTGAGCCTCTTCCTTCATCTGAAAAAGAGGATAATAACAGTACTATCTTACAGAGTTGTGATACCTAAGGCTAGAAGGAATACAATCAGAATGTTCCTTAGAAGCAAGGATGGTGAGACTTCGATTCGCTTACTTTGGACACATCACCAGGAAAGACCAATCACTAGAAAAGGACATCACACTTGGCAGAGGGCTGACGAAAATGAGGAAAACCATCCATGAGATGGACTGTCCCAATGGCTGCAACAATGGACTCGAACATGCCGCTAATCGTCAAGATGGTGCAGGAACGGGCCAGGTTTTCTTCTGTTAACACACAAGCCATGAGTTGGCACCAACTTGATGGCAGCTAACAACGTCATCTTATGGGGTTGCTGTGAGGGTTAAACGAGAATGTCTGTGAAGTGGTCAGCACTGGGCCGAGCACAGAGTCAGTGCTGACTGTCAGCTGTCCTCAAGGCCCCTGATTTATTGGAGGCACAGTCTGAAGCGAAAGGTCTCCAGTGATCAAGGATCAGCCTGTCTAACTGGCTTCAGGAAGGGGCGTAGTTTCTGAAGCACGTAGACTAAAGGTAGACCGATCCAATTCTGTTTTCTTCCAGTTTGCAAGCCCTCGGGATTTGACGTCAAAGGGACAGAGCAGCGATCAATACATGCGTGTTCTCTCTCTCAAAGCACCAGATGTGGTGAAGTCAAACAAGGGCTGGAAGCACTGGTGCTTCCCTGGCAACGAGAGACAGCAAAAACTGCTTCTTCATCATCATCAAGCTAAGTATCAAACATAAATTGGTAAGGCTGGATATTGATGGGAATCAAATAGCTCGTAGGGAACATAAAACAATAACCAGCTAGTGATCCTCCCTCTACTAATAACTCAGTGCTGTCTAACCACACACCCCCATGTTAGGTGCGTTACATACTCAGTCTCACTCCATCCTCCCAGCCACCCGCTGGCCCCACTACACAGACCAAGAAACCCAGGCGCGAGGAAATGTGCCTTGTGTCTCACAGTGCTTATGTGGTGGAGCCAGGATTTAAACCCAGGCTTGCCTAATTAAAGGAGTCCCTGGGTACTGCAAATGGTTAACATGCTCGGTAGTAAACTGAAAGGTTGAAGGTTTGAGGCCACCCAGAGGCATGTCGGAAGAAAGGCCTGGCAACCTACTTCCAAAATATCAGCCATTGAAAACCCTATGGAGCACACTTCTACTCTGACACATGTGAGAGTGCCATGAGTTAGAGCTGACCTGACAGCAACTGGTCCAGTTTCTGGTTTTGCCTAGCTACAAAGCCTCTTAAGAACTCCTTTCATTAATTCCTTTTACTGAACATTTATTGAGTGCCTACTACGTACAAGCAACATTTCAGATATGGGGGTTGGAACGTCAAAGAAACAAACAAGGCCTCCATCCTTGTATTAGCTTCCTGGGGCTGCTGTAACAAATTATCCCCAACTTGATGGCTTAAAACAGCAGTAATGTTTTCCCTCACACCTGTGGAGTCCAGGAGTCCAAAATCAAGGTGTTGGCACTGCTGTGTTCCCGCTGGGGCTCTTCCAGGTTCTGGTGGCTGCCCCAGCATTCTGCCTCCCTCCAATCTCTGTCTCTGTCTTCACATCACTTTCTCCTTTTCTGTCCTTGTCTTCTCCTCCCTTGCTTGTCCCAAATCTCCCTCTCCCTTTCTCTTCTAAGGACACCTGCCCACTGGGAAATCCAGGATGATGCAAATCCAGGATCACCCCAAGATCTGCAAAGTCCTCTCCCTCCCCACCCTCCCCCTCCCACAAATAAGGTAACATTCACAGGTTCTGTGGATTAAGACATGAACATTTCCTTTTTGGGGGCCACATTCAACCCAGTACAATCTTTAAGGCGCCTACAACCTAGTGAGGTCAGACAATGAGCAAATCGATAGACAAGAAGATGGGAAGACGTGTTAAGAGCCATGAAGAAAATAAATGAGGTTGGTGAGAGAGAGCGTCTGGGGACTCTTTTAGGTTGGTAGGACAGGAAAGGCCCTCTGAGGGGCAGCTTTAAAAAGGAGAATGGAAGGACAAGACAGAGCCATCTGACTGTCTCCAGCAGGGACCCAACCGTTCTGGCCCACCCTCTTAACTCATACCCTAATAAGTGTTAAAGACTGAATTGTGTCCCCCAAAAGATATGTGGAGTCCTAACCCCTGGTACCTGTGAACATGCCCTTGTTTGGAAATAGGGTCTTGAAGATGTTACCAGTTAACCAGAGGTCGTAGTGGAGTAGGGTGGGTCCTAATCCAATGTGGGAGGGGTTCTTATGAAAGAGAGACACAAAGGGAAGACAGCCATGGGATGATGAAGGCACAGATTGGAGTGATGTACCTACAAGCCAAAGAATGCCAAGGATCCCTGGCCATTACCAGAAGCTAAGAGAGAGGCATGGAACAGATTCTCCCTCAGAGCGCTCAGAAGGAATAAACAGGGCTGACACCCTGATTTCGGACTTCTAGCTTCCAGAACGTCAAGACAGTATGTTTCTGTTCTTCTAAGCTGCCTAGTTTGTGGTATGATGTTACAGCTGCCCTGGAGAACTAATACAATGAAGAAATGAGACCTCTGGATGAGCTGGGTATAGCATCCCTTGCCAGGAGAGTGAGGAAAGGCCTTTTCGTAAATATAGATAAAACTATTTTATTTTATTATTGTACTTTAGATAAAGGTTTACAGAACAAATATTTTCTCATTAAACAGTCAGTACACATATTGTTTTAAGACATTGGTTAACAACCCCACGACATGTCAACACTCTCCCTTCTTGACCTTACAGGATCTTTTTTTTGGTGAAAATATACATAGCCTAAGTTACACCATTTCAAAAGTTTCTACATGCACAATTCAGTGACATCGATTACATTCTTCTAGTTGTGCTGCTATTCTCACTATCCTTTTTCAAATTATTCCATCACCATTATCTTCAACTCACTGGCCCCTAGGCTTCCCATCAAACCTTTTGAGTTGCTGTTGTCAATTTGATCTCACATAGATAATTCTTTTTTTTTTTTTTTTGTACCTCAGATGAAGGGATAAAACCATTTTAATAACACAAACTGTAAGTAGCCTTAACAGACAACCGGCTCTGTTATTGCCAAAAGGAAGGGCTGCAGATCAATTACTATAAATCCAACCTCATCATTTTTGGCTGACTTCCCCCACCTTTTAATGGGTTTTCAGCTAATAAGCCAACAGAAAGTCTCCTCATTCAGTTACCTGGGGTGTACATTTTGCAATGAGTTTAACCTGAAGGTTACACAGGTAAATTACACTGCTCAAATTACACATTCAATGGTTGCTTTATTGATTTTTTTTTTTTTTTTTTACCCCTAAGGTGGGCATTTGGTTATAATCTATTTTAATGTATTTCCAGCCAAAATTATTGCAGCAGCACTCCATGACATTTGACTTTGAGGTATTGATTGTCCCTTAGCTGATTTGTCACAGTAACTCCAAAACTATCATCTGGAGAAAACCCCGGGCCAGCCCTTGGATCTTCATCTCACCTCTGGACAGAGGTCACTGGCTTTGAATTCACTCACATATCCCGTTTGATTCCACAACCTTCATAAAGAGTCCTTTGTTCTTACTTCTGAGTTCAGCAAATTGCAAAGTCTATTTCTCCGTGCTGAAGGACAACTCTGAAAAGCTGCAGTCCAGGTGCTGCTGGGGGATCATCTTAATGCATAGCCACTCAACGTGGATCAGAAACTCTGCTAGAAAGAGCAAGCTTCATAGACTGCCCACAGGCTGCACCCTCCAACATTCCTCTAGAACCTCAGTGCTTTAAATTCTCTGTGTGGACAAGACAAGGCAGCAGGCCTGAGCCCCCGGACTATGTGGTGTGGAGCCTGAGTGGAAAAGATTTGATGGAGTTGCTCTAGGTCACGGTGCCATCTGCTTACACTGAAAGATGCCCTAGAGCCATCTCTGGTGAGGTTAGAGCCAAGAGTGAAGTTAGCTCTGCCCAGGGCCAACAGTGCCCCTGTCTATAAGGTATACAACAGCCAGTTGCCCATGTTTTTCCAGTTGCCATTGAGTTGATTCCGACTCATCGTGACCCCATGTGCGTCAGAGTAGAACTGTGGTGGAAGATGCTGGTCCTCACACCACACACAGTGTTCTCCCTGAGGGGCACAAGGAGGACACCCCACCCTGAATCAGTGTTAGAATTTTTGCACTCCTCCTGGGCAACTGGGTAGCACAAATGGTTAAGTGATCGGCTGCTAATTAAAAGGTTGGAGGTTCAAGTCTACCCAGAGGCACCTTGGAAGAAAGGCTTAGAGATCTTCTTCCAACAAATCAGCCACTGAAAACCCTATGGAGCACAGTTCTACTCTGACACACATAGGGTCGCCATAGCAGGAATCAACTCAATGGCAACTGGTAAAACCTGGGCAACTGGCTATTTTTTACCATACAGATACGGTTGCTGTTGCCCTGGGTACAGCTAACTTCATTCTTGGCTCCATCAGTCTTGTGTATCCTTCTTTTTCCTTTTGACCCATTTTTCTCAACTATTTTAAATTTATGTTGTGATATATCATAATGATCTTTATGATACACCTAAAAGATTATCTAGCAAATAATCTATTAACTTTTACTTACCGATCTAAAAGATTAAAACAATTATCTTTAAAAAAAATAAAATAAAATGGTAGTCACGTGGCCTTTGTATTCATAATGGAAAGCAACTGAATTCCTTTTCAGAACTTGCTCAGGAAATGCTAAGAGACCTGATGGCTGAAAGACTTGTCTCCTGACTTGTTCCAGCTTCTGAGAAGTGACATCTCAGGCATCCAACTGTGGCTGAGCAACTCATAAAAAGGTTCTCTGCCACAGGTTCCAGGCTACTGAGGCAACGTTTGTGGTAGAAAATCCGTCCTTGATGATGTATTTAATTTTCTAATAGCAAATGATACTAGAAGATCCATTCTCAGTCTCTCACTATCATTTTATAATAATGTAATTATTACAACACAGGCACAATTTTCTCCTGTGTTGCTTTGATGCCATTGAGTTGACTGGAGGGTATTTTTATTCAGTCTGCTTTTTCAATGGTGAGCTGTCTAGAAGTCCGGCCTCTGGAGGGCCTCAGTGCAAGGGCAGTGCCTGCGTTTCCTGTTAAGTGTTTTCACCAGGGCCTACGTAGGCCAGCTGTGGATCCATGCTATGGACAACTGAAGCCTCGTTAGCCCAGGCGATGTCAAGGGAAGCTGCTTTTACCACTGACAGCTGCCTGCCCACTGTTGTAAAACCAACCAGCAGAAGGGACATCCCTTGAGCCTTTGCTCAGTAGAACAGAGCTATATTGTGTAAACACTCCTCTTTAATAGCCATGATACTCAAATCTGCCTAGATAGCCTTTGACAGGCTTTGGCCAACAGAAGTGACACACACCATCACAGACAAGGTCCCAGACATGTGAGGGAGTACAGCCAAGATCAGCAGAGCCAACCCAGCAGCTGACCACAGATGCCTGAGTGAGCCTAGCAGAGACCAGAAGAACCACTCTGCTGAGCCCAGACCAAATTGCTGACTTGCAGAATCATTTGCTAAAAAAGTGGTTTGTGTTTTAAGCCACTAAGTTTGGAGTGGTTTGTTCTTCAGCAAAAGGTAACAGGAGACAGGGCCTTAAGGAAGCTCTCTTATGCTCAAGTGGCCAGAACACTGGCAAAACCATGGGGGAGGGTGAATAGGGGGCAGGTTCTATACAGTATCAGTATCAATAGATACTAGATAATAGATAATAGAATAGTATCAGTGACAACAGATGAGAGTTTGGAGTGAGGAGGATCAGAAGGCTTGTGTTTCAGGCACATCAATTTTAGAGAAAAGAAAAATAATAAGAAGTTTACTCAATTTACATATATCACATGTCAGTGGTTTTCAAAAAATTTCTAGAAGTGGAACCCTCTTTTCAAAAAAAATCTTACACAGAATTCCCCAATATATAAAACAGATAAAATTTGTAATTTATTATTATAAATTGAATTTATATGGTCTTCGATGTAAAATTATTTTTAAAAGTTAATCACAGAGAACAGTCAGGATATTAGGATTATCATCTCAAGCATTCAAAATCAAGGGTAATGAATGACAGGAATAATCTTATTTCAGCATCCAATTTCTGCATATCATTTTGGTAGTGGAGTATTAAAAAAATGCTGATAAACACACATAAGTAGTTCCAACTGGAAACGGTTTTAGTAGCTCACCTTGCAGTCTCAGGATCTTCCTCTATTAAACAAAGATGGGAGGAGAAACCAGCTGTTAGCATAAGTTACTTCTCGGCAGGCTCAATGCTCTACAACGGTGCAAAACGCAATGGGTGTGGTTTTCTTATATCGAAACTAACTTAAGGTGTGTGTGTGTGTATATATATATATATATATATATATATATATACATATATATATATGTAAAACTAGTTGCCATTGAGTCAACTCCAACTCATGGCAACCGCCTGTCTGTCAGAGTGGAACTGTGCTCCATAGGGTTTTCAATGGCTGATTTCCAGTAGTAGATCACCAGACCTTTCTTCCTAGGTGCCTCTGGGTAGACTCCAACCTCCAACCTTTTGGTTAACAGCTGAGTGTGTTAACCATTTGCACCACCCAGGAACACTGCTTAAGGTAAACGCTTTTAAAATCAAAATGTAATCCATCATTTGCTGAACCTGTGAAGTACCTCTCAGGACCCTGGTAGTTTAGGAAGCATAGCTTGAAAACAATTGCTTCATATTTCCACCGGGACAGACTTTCAAGAAGAATTCTTGGTTGAAGATGTTCAAAGTTTGGAAAACAAAGCTGTGAGGTCACAGACTCACCCTTTTCATTCCAAAACTAGGGACTTAGTCCTGAAGATCACAGTGCTGTTCTCAGGATTAACACAGAGGAGAGCCACTGATGGCACAATTGCTAATCTGAAAGTTGGCAGTTTGAACCCACCAGTGTCCCCGTGGGAGAAATAACTGCTTCCATAAAAATTACAGCCAAGAAAACCCAATGGAGCAGTTCTACTCTGCCACATGGGGTCAGTACGAGTTGGAATCAAGTTGACAGTACCCTTCAACAATCTTGACTCCCCAATGAGTTCTCTTTCTCTTGCCTCAGAGACTTTTTCATGAGCTCATGAATGAGCTGGGTCCACATCAATTTCTTTTTTTGGCTCCCATGGAGACAGAAAGGTCAATTTAAGAGATGCTCCAATAAATTAAGATTTCTATTTCCTTCGGAAGATTTTAATGGTTCATACCAAAAGTTTGCATGTTAAGAATTGGTTATGAATGCATTTGTTTAAGAATACTCTTACTAAAATGCCAGAATAACAGCTATAAAAACCCACCAAACCCACTGCCATTGAGTCCATTCCAACTCATAGCGACCCTACAGGACAGCGTAGAACTGCTCCATATGGTTTCCCACGCTGTATTCTTTATGGAAGTAGATTGCCACATCTTTCTCTTGAGGAGCTGATGGTGGATTTGAACTGCCAACCTTTTAGTTAGCAGCCAAGTGCTTTAAATACTGCACCACCAGGACCCGTTAACAGTGGCTATTCGAGTCAGAAATTATAGCAGACATAAGTTGAGAAACTTCTGGTATCACTCTGGTCACTGCAGTTCCTCCAGGGCCCTTGCCGTCTGTGCTTCCACTGGCTTTTGGGGAACTGCCCTTCCCCACACTGCGCCGTGGGATTGTTGTTGTTATCTGCTTTCAAGTCAAACCACAACTCATGGCAATCCCATGCACAACGGAATGGAGCTGATGGGAAGCTGCACCTCCCTAGCATCAACCTCACACTGGGGCAATAACAGCCCCTACAGCCTGACTGTATTTCCAGCCCTGGCCAGTCGGCATCTTTGCCCAGTATCTTTCTTTTTGGAGATGGGAGAAGCCCTCTTCTCTTTCTGGTCCCAGAGCTGATAGGATGTTGAGTACTGGTAGTGATGTCTTATACCACAGGTAAAGACGAAGAAAGGCAGATGAAGTACATAGAGGGGGCTAGAGACTACAGACATTTGTCAGTTTGATGAACTGTGGTGGCTTGTGTGTTGCTATGATGCTGGAAGCTATGTCACTGGTATTTCAAATACCAGCAGGGTCACTCATGATGGACAGGTTTCAGTGGAGCTTCCAGACTAAGGCAGACTATGAAGAAAGGCCTGGTGATCTACTTCTGAAAATGAACCAATGAAAACTCAACGGATCACAACAGAATATTGTCTGATATAGTGCTAGAAGATGAGCTTCCTTAGCTTAAAAAAACAAAAAACAAAAAACACCCCGTTGTTATCAAGTCGATTCCAACTCACAGCTACCCTATAGGATAGAGTAGAACTGCCCCATAGGGTTTCCAAGGAGCAGGTGGTGGATTCGAACTGCCAACCTTTTGGTTAGCAGCTGAACTCTTAACCACTGCACCACCAGGGCCCCCTTCGGTTGGAAGGCACTTAAAATACACAGTGGCTGCAACAATGGACTCAAGCACATCTATAATCGTGAAGATGGTGCAGGACGGGCAATGTTTTGTTCTGCTGTACGTTGGGTCATTGTCACGAGTCAGAGCCTATTCCGTGGCAACTAACAACAGATACAAAGAAAGAGACTCCTGATGGTGTTCCCGAAGCTGTTTCTAGTTGCTCCGAGGCCAACTCCTCCCGCCTTTCCTGAGGCTTGGTTACACGAGTCTCTACATCGACTTTTCCTGCTTGAGCTAGAGTTGGGTATCCTGATGAATGTAGGGAATACTTTGAGAATATAATGAGCTGTTGCTCAGAAAAATGCACATAGGCACAGAATGAAAACTTTGCATAAAATTTCAGGGAAGGAGTGGAGCTCAGCACTTGAACTCAGTGGGGTTCAATGAGCCAAGTCTAAAAACCACTGTGACAAGACATTGATTGGATTATGGAATTGTGGTTTGTCAGTCTGACTTTCTCTGGTATCTCTTAGTGCTTGGGGGAGTGCAGAACGCACAAATAAGCAGCTATGGGTTGTGTGTAATTCATAACTGAGGGTAAAAAGAATATGAGCTCAACTGTGACAGTAGATAAATATACTTTGCTTACAGGGTTCATGACTATTCAGCCACTGAAGGAAATGAGCCAGAAGTATACAAATCCCATTTCAACTGATGAAACCGAGACCATACGGGACACTTGAACTGGCCCGGAGAGACCATTTATCCTTCTATATAGACTCCATTTTAGTTCGCATCATCAAAGTATTTACCTAAGACCTCTGGAGTGTGACCCAAATGTTGACAATTAGCCGCAAGTTTGCTGAGAGCTGTGCTTGACTTCCTGGGGCTGAACAGCCCTGTTTTTCTTTGGCCAGGGGAGGTCTTCTCTAGCCCATCAACCATTTCCAAGTTTTCTAAAACCTTATCTCTTCCCAGTCCGCCTAGACGTTTATGGTCCAGCTTTGGAATCCATGTGCCCCTGGGCCAACGCTCCTCAACTTTCTCTTTTACTCTCAATATTTTGCTGAATTTTAGTTCAGGCTCTTGGTTTCTTAAGAATCGTTGGGCTCCACTATTTCCTGTTCTCTTGGGCTTCTTAAATTCATTATCTGGTTTATTACTAGCAAATCCAATAAAAAGGCCCTTTTCAGGGGCATAACCTTGCCTCTTGCTCAGGCCAAATTCCACTGGCTGCCCTAAGTACTTGGCCTCCAAAGCCAGCCTTCAGGGATGGAAAATCCTGGACGCTGGCATCTCCCAGCCATTCAAATTCAGTTCTGTCTTGATTCCACATTCCAACCACAGGGCATTCTGCCAAGTGGCAGGGCACAAAACGGGCTACGTTTTTTTTTTTTTTTTCCACGCTGTGATTTTCATCACGCACATATGTGTGTGTGCCTGTCCATACTAACAGGTACACAGATGCTTTGGCTCCTAGTAACTTCTGCTCCACTCAAGCCACAGCTGTTTAGAATGGCATTCCCACTTGGCTCCCAGCTATCCACAAACCTACTTCAGCAGAATCTGCAGGCTCTAATCAGCCTCCAGCTTAATAAATAATCACAACAAAAATACAGGTCAGCACCTGCCAACGAGCAGAACAGGGATTACTTTGGCTAAATCAGGGTCTCTGTGTTTCCCATTTTTCTTTAATGCAGGACTGCTTGGCTGCTCCTTCTCAGAAAGCACATGAAACAGAAGAAATTCTCTCTTCTTGGCAAATGACACCTTCTCAACTCTCTTTCAACACTTTTTTTTTTTTTAATAGAGGAAAATAGACCATCGACTAGCAGCTACCAAATTCTGGTGTCATCTGTTCCCAATGATTTGTTCTGCAAAGATTTACTCTGGGTCTACCCTATGGATCACAGTGGACCTTACGGATCGCAGTGGAACACTGTCTGATCTGCAACCAATCATGGGGATGGTACAAGACTGGGCAGTGCTTCGTTCCCTTGTGCATGGGATCGCCATGACTTGTGGGCTGACTTGACAGCCGCTAACAACAACAACCCCATGGCAAACTATGACGCAGACGGGCAAGCTGAGGGCCATTCATGCCAAGAGCAAGTGGTCGTTCATCTTCGCGTGAAACTCCAGATAACTGCCACGAAGCTGTAGCTGGAAACAGTGCGTAGGCGTAAAAAACAATCAGGTATAAACGGAGAAGGTGTGCACAGCCCAGTAAGGGTCTGCATGGGTGTGGGTGGTCGGAAAAGCCCATCCAGAAAAGAAAACGCTAGAAACTGTACGCATCAAAGGACACAGGGTGGTGGAGCCGGTGGCGAAGAGCCTGGATTCCAGAGCCAGACTCTCTGGGTGCAAATCCTGCTTGGGGTTTGCTAGCTGCCTGACCTGGGCAAATTATGTAACCCCGTCCCCAGTTTCCCCTATAAAACAAAGTAAACAGCAGGACCATATTTGTCTTCTATTGATGTGCAACAAATTACCACAAACTTAGTGGTTTAATCAACACCTATTTTGTAGGTCGGAAGTCTGGCCTGGTGTGGCTGGCTTCCCTGTGCAGGGTCTTAAAACAAACAAAACCTGTTGCCGTCGAGTCGATTCTGACTCGTAGTGACCTTATAGGACAGAGTAGAACTGCCCCATAGAGTTCCCAAGGCTGAAATCTTTACCAAAGCAGGCTGTCACATCTTCCTCCCGAGGAGTGGCTGGTGGGTTTGAACCACCAATCTTCTGGTTAGCAGTCAAGTGCTTAGCCACTGCGCCACCAGGGCTCTGTGCAGCGTCTTAGAAGGGTAAAATTAAGGTGTTAGCTGGGTTGAGTTCTCATCTGGGGGCTCGAGGGAAGAATCTGCTTCCAAGCTCATTCCTTTTTTTTTTTTTAAAATAATATTTTGTTTATTTTCGGTGAAGGTTTACCCAGAAGTTTAGGTTTCCATTAAACAATTTCTACACAAATCGTTCAGTGACGTTGGTTACATTTTTCACAATGCGTGAACATTTTCACTATTTCTGTTCTGGTTCTTCCGTTTCCAACCTCAGTCTTGTTGGCAGAATTCACCTCCTTTTGAGTATAGGATTGAGGCCCCTGATTCCCTGCTGGCTGTCAGCTGGCGGGCTGGTCTTAGCTTCTAAAGTCTCTCATAGCCCTTGCCACTGGCCCACTCTGTCTTCAAGCCGGGAATGGTATGTCCAATCATTCTCGTGTTTTGAATCTCTGACTTTAACAAGCCGGAGAAAAAACACCCTCTGCTTTTAAAGCACTCATGTGATGGGCCCACCTGAATAACTGCCCTGTTTCAAGGTCAACTGACTTGGGACTTTAATTAAACCCACTGCTGTCGAGTTGATTCCAACTCATAGTGACCTTATAGGACAGAACAGAACTGCTCTATAGGGTTCTCAAGGTTGTGATCTTTATAGAAGTAGACTGCCACATCTTTCTCCCGTGGAGTGGCTGGTGGGTTTGAACCACCAAACTTTTGGTTAGCAGCCACGCACATTAACCACTGCACCACTAGGGCTCCATTAAACCAAAAAAAACCCGTCACTGTCAAGTCGATTCCAACTCATAGTGACCCTATAGGACAGAGTAGAACTGCCCCATAGGGTTTCCAAGAAGCAGCTGGTGGATTCGAACTGCCGACCTGGTTAGCGTCCCAGCTTTTGGTCACTGCACCACCAGGGTTCCCTTACATCTGCAAAACACCAGGACTTTAATTACATCTGCAAAATCCCTTTGAAGCAGAACCTAGATTAGCATTTGATTGGATAACTAGGAGAGGTTGTGTTCATCAGGGCAGGGAATCTTGAACATCTATCTTGAATTCTACCTACCACAAGTACCTATTTCTAGGGAAGCTGTGAGGCCTAAATTAACAAGCATATGCAAGTGCCTGGCACATAGCAAGCATCTTTCAGGTAAGGGGATTCGCACACAAAGAACTGAACAGTTGGGGTCCCAGGATTGATGAAAATTTGGTTGAGGTGAAAGGAGTGTGTTAGGGATTGGGAGAAATGGAATAGTTGAAGAACATCTTTTAGTTCTTGGCCATAGGGCTTCATTCTGATATACTTGGAAACTGGAAGTACCTGTCCTCCTTGGATGACCAACACTGGTATTCTCCTGATTTAGGCCTTTGCTGTGGAAATGAGATCTGGGCTTTTGAAATGGGGAGAAGGGACCTGGAAAAGCCTTCTGGATCAGCACTCTCAGACCTTTTGATCTTGAGAAGAATGGAGACGTTTTCTCCAGTTACAATCCAGGGATTCAGAAACCACTAAAATAATAAACCCCACCCACCAAAACAAACCCAAACAGTTGCCATCAAGTTGATTCTAAATCATGGCGAACCATGTGTTGCAGAGTAGAACTGCTCCATAGGGTTTTCAAAGTAGTGACCTTTTGGAAGCAGATCACCAGATCTTTTTTCCAAGGCACCTCAGAGTGGGTTTGAACCACTAACCTTTTGGTTAGTCAAGGGCTTAACTGTTTGCACCACCCATAGCTTTTCCAAGGCTCTAGCGAGGGTGAGGTAGGTGAGAAATGGGAGTCGGATTTCCACTTCCTCTGCTAACCACACACAGGTCATGGTTGACGTGGTTGGTCCATTTTCAAACAGAGAAAGACCATTTCCTTTCTTAGCCTGGAATAGTCAGCAGAAGAATCAGACGAAGGACCAACGCTCTGTTGACTCCAGGAAAAAGGCAATGGCTACTATCCACTATGTGAGGACCTGGACTTGCACCCAAGCTACAGTTGAATTGTCTGCTCTCAAGAAATCTCTGCTCTGGATAGCCTGCGGCAGGCCTGAGATAAGCAGAAAAGGGATAAATAGGTGGGAGTGGGGAGAGGAAGGGGGGTGGGAGAAAAGAGACCAGCATTTCTGGGTAACGCTCTTTCCACAAACGCCATGGTGGAAAGGAGCTTTTGTTTCAAAAACTCCTAGACTCGACAGTTCTCATTTCCAGCTGAATTCTTTTGATCTCTTCTGACTCTTTCTCCTCCCTCTCCTCTGTCTGCCTTGCTCCTGGATCTTCTCACAGCTTCCCCCGGAAAACTTGAGCCAATTTACTCCCTTTGAACAACTGTCACTTTTGAAAAGCTGCCCAGTCTCTTTGCTGTGATTTTCAAAGAGAAACTGAGGACTAGGCTTTCTTGCAGTGACAGCAAGTAGGGATGACAGGAGCTTCTGATAGTGGGAAATGCGGGTGCTCGTGCGCACACACACACACATACACACACACACACACACACACACCACTTCTAAGAAATGCTGACCTATATCCACAGGAAAATGTAACCTTCCTGATATCTGGGGAAGACATCAAGAAAGAAGAGCAGAGAGTTGTTAAATCTGAGCTGTAGCTGCTGGAGTCTCTAGATCGGGAAGCCATCCCTCTGCCTGACATTGCCAGCCAAGACCACAGGGTTACAAAGGAACTGACCAAAGGCATGGGAGCAAAAGGCGAGACCAAGCTGACCAGTTTTGACCTGTCAAAGGACAGATGTTGTCTGGTTTGGATAGCTTGAAGGCCAAGGAAGAAATCCAAAGCCCAGCCTCTAAGGATGCAAGGATAGCAATCAGTGAACTGTTACCTGTGCTGCAGGTAAGCCCTGCCTTACATCATTACTTAGTAAGGAAAAGGACTAACAGGAGCATAATTCTACCTTGTTAGTTTATGGCTTGAAATAGGGACGATGACTTCTTCTTTGCTCCCTGTGCTGTCTCCTCTTTACCATTCAAGACAGGTGCCAAATGTGTCACTGTACCTGATGGAGCCTGGCGTTGGCTCTCTAGCTGTGATCAGTGGCTGATGATCTGACAGAAACACTTTCCCTGATTGCATTTTTAACTTGGATTGTGCCACACTTAGTTACATTTTGAGGGGGAAAGGGAAGGAGGGAAAGAAGAACAGCAGGTTGAGGAGGATTGCAGAAAGCCTGAGGGTCAGACGGCTCGCTGACAGCCCACCCTACGCATGATTATGTCTTTTGCATTTCAGCTCAGCTAAATGCTGAAGTCAAACGAACAAATACTGACCAAACACCTGAAACATTCAAAACAGTGGATAATCTCCATCTTCCATGATGTGAAATTGAAAGTGAATGGCTGGGGGAAAAAGACAGGCTATCACCTACCTCCTATTGGTAATGGAAAGGAGCCCTGCTGGCGCAGTGTTTAAAGCACTTGGCTGCTAACCGAAAGGTTGGTGTTTTGAAACCACTAGTGGCTCTTTGGGAGAAAGATGTGGCAGTCTGCTTCTGTAGAGATTTACAGCCTTGGAAATGGGGTTGCTATGAAGTCGCTATGAGTTG
Organism: Trichechus manatus latirostris; assembly: GCF_000243295.1. NCBI lineage: Eukaryota > Metazoa > Chordata > Mammalia > Sirenia > Trichechidae > Trichechus > Trichechus manatus. Next base: position 13,709,327 of record NW_004443964.1, on the reverse strand, counting down.
GAATTGTCTCAACGCAGTGGGTTTGGTTTTGCTTTATTGGTAACGGAAGGAGCCCTGGTGGTGCAGGTTAAAGTGCTCAGCTGCTAACTAAAAGGTCTGTGGTTCGAACACTCTAGTGGCTCCTTGGGAAAAAGATGTAGCAGTCTGCTTCTGTAAAGATTATAGCCTTGGAAACCCTAGGGGGCAGGTCTAGTCTGTCCTATAGCGTCGCTATGAGTTGAAATTGACTTAATGGCAGTGGGTTTTTTGTTTTTTATTGGTAATGGAGTTCCTGGGTTGCAAAAATGGTTTGCTCTCAGCTATTAATCTAAAGGTTGGCAGTTCGAACGCACCTAGTGGCACTGTGAAAGAAAGGACTGATAATTTGCTTTTATAAAGTTTATAGCTGAGAAAACTCCATGGAGCAGTTCTGCTCTGTAACACTGAGGTCACCCTGAGTCACAACTGACTTGACAGCAACAGTTTTTTTTTTAACTGTTATTGAGTCCCTGGGTGGTGAGGTCAGTTAAGGGCTCAACTACTAATCGAAAGGGCTTCAAACCAGTTTGAACTGGTTCAGTCATGGCCCATGAAGTGAAACCGGAACAGACCCAAATTTTTAAAATTTATGGTGACCCGGAACTTTAACCACAATGGGAAAAATTACGGGTTGAAGCTCTGGAATAGGAGACTCAGAAAAGGTGTAGTGAGCCCTTTCAGGAGCCTGATGCGTGAGACTGGATTATTGCCAGGACTGAGGAGAGCAACACACATTCAAAGCAGCGTGGCTGGCTGCCATCTTTGAGCAGGGCACCGCTGTTCTGACTCTGTGCAAAATCTGACGGGCGAGAGATTTGGTTGCTATGCAACATGTATGTTGCCCTTGTTTTCCAAGAGGGAGATTAAATTTCTAGCAGGACTTTGACCCATAATTTTTCCCATTCCAGTTATGGTTCAGTAAAGTTTAACAAATTTGGGTCTGTCCCGGTGTTGCTTCCTTGTCCATGATTGAACCGGGAAGAATGGGTTTGAAGCCCTGGTTTGAACTCACCCAAAGGTGGAAAAAATGCCTGGTGATCTATTTCCAAAAGATCACAGCTATTGAGAACCTTATGGAGCACAGTTCTACTCTGCACATATGGAGTTGCCCTGAGGAAGAATGGCAATGTGTTTGGTTTCTTTGGTACTGGTAATGGCTCAAGTTGTAGAAAGATACTTTCTGATTTCACAGCATTACTTATTACTGTGGCAAAAAAAAAAAAAATTACTCAGAGAGACTAATGGTCTCTTCTGGGCAAGTGGTGAAGAATGCTGACTTGGCCTATTTTCTTACCTGTCCATCTTCTAGTGTGGAGAATGGTTTGCAGATACCATTATTTTCGATAGCAGCTAATGCTAGGTAATTATGGGCATGGAGGCATTGACATATGTCTATAAATCACTAGACTAAAAATATTGTCTAGGTTGTGGCTATAAACAAAAAGGGCTACTGTCTGCGCAAGAGAAAAACAATTAGCAAAGTCATGCATTGTTTCTTCTTCTGCTGTCTGCTGTAATTATTTCTCTGTCCTAAGGTCTGGAGCCTTCGTTGATGCTACACATTGCATGTAGCAGGCACGCGGGTTTCTGCACATCCATGTGTCCTCGGGGCACAGGCCCACTGAAGGTCGTAATAAATGACTCTCTCTCACAATACAACTCTAAGCCTGAGTCAAATTCCCACTGGCTAATGAGTCTTCCATCTTCCATTTTTAACTCTGACATAAGTAACGACACATATGCTTAATAATATCGTCACGTGGACATTTACAGTTCAGGAGAAGGTGGGGTGTTCTCTGCCTCTGAGGTCCAGTTTCGACATTCGTAAATACAGCTGACTGTCCTGTTATCGCTCGCAAACTTCGCTTGTGATTTTAGGTGTTTGAAGGAAGTGACAGTGGTATTTATCACAACTGTCACATCCAACCAACCTCACTGCCTATTACCTCTGAATACAGCAAGGTCATTAACCCCCATTGATCCTCTGCTAAATGACCGAGATCTTTTCTGGTCAGTAAATGTGTTTTTTGTGACATATAGAGGTGTAGAAATCAAGCTCGGAATCGACCGTAAGACAGCTGGGTGATAATGATTTTTTGCTTTTCTGCCAAAAAATTCCCCTGGATTTTCTTGTGGGACCAAAGTAACATTGTAAGTTTAAGACCACGAAAAAAACCACAAAATGAATGCTGATCTACGTTTATAAAAGCAAGTCTGCAAGTGACTTTGCTAACAGTCCCTCACCTTCAAATCCACACACACACACACACACACACACACACACACACACACACCCCACTTGCCATAGAATAGATTTTGACTCATAGTGACCCTCTGTGTTACAGACTGGAACTGCTCCATAGGATTTTCTTGGCTGTACTCTTCATGGAAGCAGATCACCAGGCTTTGCTTCTGCAGCACTGCTGGGTGGGTTCTAAATGCCAATTTACAGGTTAGTAGTCCAGCGCAAACCATCTGTGCCATCTAATGACCTCGAATCCACATTAGGCATGTAGATAATTGTTCTAAGGGCAAAATTTCCTAGTTCACTGATCCAGACGCCCATGTTATTGATGAGATAAAGGTAATATTGAAAATGACAGTGTCTGAGAATCCATCTCAAACTGCCTTTTTATTGCGTACAATTAGCAATGGAATGGAGAACTACTTTCTAATATAAAACCGTCAGCCACAGAGCTGCAACTGAAATTCACTGCAGTGATCTCCGCCGAGATCTCTGAACCTCTTCCTCTTTTTACTTTCTGAAGGCTTATTTTATTTTATTTTCAGTAAGTCTCAGCACTAGGGAGTAATGAGCAAACAGTTAAATTTGGGCATATGACTAGCTCTGAGTTTCAACAGAGTTAAGGTCTGCCCATCCTCCTGAGGGACTATAAAAGCACCCGATGACATCTCATTTTGAAATCTCTGGCATTGAGGAAAGTGATGGGTGTGGCCCAAGAGCGAACTCTGGCTGTGAGCGGTATTTAAAACAAGTTCTGTACTTCAAAACGGAGTCCTTAACCATAGAAAGGCTTTCTGCCATTAGCTGATCTCAGCAATAACCACCTGCCTTCTCCAAAACCCCACTTTCTTTTACAAAAGCATCCTTCTTAATCTTATTCTACGTATTTTTTTCTCTACATTTTGCTTTGGGTTTTAAACATTCCCAGGCAGATTTTTATCTCCTCTGCTGAAGCATCAAGTCTCAGATTCAAGTTAGCCCAAATCACCACGGTAATAAAACTGCCTTCAAGTTACAATACTCCCCAGAGTGGGAGAAGCCACGTTTTAAACACGAACAGAGAGGTGGCTGTGGCAGAGAAATGACCGTTTACTTCCTGTCCCAGCTGACCTCTTTTGAGCTCGTTAAAAGGACACCAGGCAAAGGAAAGGAAAAAGAGCAAGGGTTTCCGGGGAATAGGGTTGCTTTCTGGAAGGCGCCCAAGTGTACCCAAAGAGCAGAGGTGAGTGCTGAATTCGAACCAGCCCGGAAACCTCATCCCGGGAAGTCCAGCAGGGGCTTTCCACCCGGCGAAAGAGGGAAAATAATCAGGGATCAGGAGTGGGGCTAAGGCGCGAACAAGAGTGGCTCAAAGGGAGGGGCCGGAGAGCGTTTCTTCGCTGTGAAGCGGCATAAAAACTTTTTCTTGCACTGTCTTACTTTGAGACTGAACAGCTGGGGGAGGGGGTGTAAAGATGCGGAGCACACGCTAAGCCAAACGCCAGGCTTAAGAGTTTAGGGCGTCGCCGCGGGCCAGGCCGGGTGCGGCGGGGGAAACTCGGCGGGGCACGCGGGCGCCTGGCGCGGGGAGCAGGGCAGGGTCCTCACCTGTTCCAGCGGGCCACTTTCCTCCGGTAATACCGCAGCGCCTCCTGGCTGGCCAGTAGTGAGTCTTCGGGCCCCAGGAGAGGCGGCTCTTCCAGGACGCTGTACAGCGGGTGGGCGAAGAGGGCCTGCAGCTTGGAGCCAGGGCCGCTGCGGCCATCGCCGCCCCGCTCAGCCCGGGGTCCGGCTTGGGAAAAGTTACGCGCGGCCGGGCCGGGGTCCGAGGAGGCTGCGGGGGAGTCCGAGGCCGGCGACGAGACGCGGCCCGCGCAGGGGCAGCTCGGCGGGTCCTCCCGAGGCCGCAGCTGGCGCTGTACTTGGGGCCAAAGGTGGAAGTAGAGGTCGGCGGAGAGCAGCGTGCCCAGCAGCAGCAGGGTCAGCAGGCGGTCCCGGCGCAGCCCCGGCATGGCCCAGCCGGGGCGCGGGGCGGCGGGACGCGGGCCGTCCCCGGGGACCCGGGAGGACGCCTGAGCGCAGGCGGAAGACGCGCCCGGAGTCCCGCGGCTGGCTGCACACGGCGCAGGGGAGCCTTTTTTGAGGGGTGCAGCCCTGAACTTGGGGACAGGGTGCAGGGAGCGCCGGGGCTCGCGGCGTGGGCAGGCTTCCCTTCCCGGGGCAGAGTGGAGCCGAGGCGATGAGGTCCCGGGGGCGCCTAGTTCTCGCGCCTTCTCTCCCCGGGGCCGCCCGCCCGAGCGCCCGCGGCAGGTGGAGATCCCCCGGGTGCAGTCCGGGGCGGCGGACCAGGGCGACGGCGAGGAGGAGCCGAGGACGCAGGCGGCGGCGCTCACCCCCGGGAGGAGGACGGCGGCTGCAGAGCCTGGGGCGGCTCTCCAGAGGATGCTGTCGCCTCAGCGGCTGCTGCGACTGCTCCTTCTGCGGGCGGCGGGGACGCCCGTGCCCCGGCTGGCACGGCGGCGGGAGCGGGGAGTTGGCGAAGCAGGGGCTCCTCCCGGCTTGTCTGCGCGCCGGGCGCGCGGAGGCAGAGGTAGCGCGGGGCCTCCCCCCGCGGGCCGGGCGCCGCACCTCCGCCCACTCTCAGTTGGCACCTGCCTCTGGCGCGGCTCGCCAGCCAACTCCCGGTCCCTCTGCCGCCTCTGCCCTTCCACCTTGTCACCCAACCCACTCCCACGCCCATCCCCCTCACCCCAGGCTTTCCACTTTCCCTGCTCAGGGCTCAGTTCAGACACTTCGGGGACTCAAGCGAGGGGGGCTCAGGACTTTTATTTTTATTTTTTAGAAAAAGGACACGGCCTCCCGTATAGCTTCTCTCCTGTAAACTTCGCTAGATTTTTTTTTGGGGGGATGAGGGGTTGTCTTTCCTTTCTTTCGTGTTTCCTAATATATGCTGGGCACATGTTAGGTTCCTAACAACTTTGTGTCACGTGCCTGGCACGTAGTAGGTGCTCAGGAAATACCCACTTTAATGAATGAAAAAGCCTTACCTTTAAAAACAAGGCACCAGTTTTGCCTGGAATCTTGGAAATTTCCTGTTTGGATGGAGTTTCATCACAATGTACTGTGCGTGTACTTTAAAAAGAGGACATTTTTTCCTCCACTGAAGGAGAGAGCGCCATTCTGATGACCCCATTCCCAACTTCTGAGTTCAGCTTGGTGTGAAAATAACCCACCCAGATGAATTCCTGGAGGACACACGTTGGACTTTCTCCTGACATCCTGTGAGGATGTTTTCCTTTGAGGAAGAGGGAGGGGAGGGGAGAGGAGAGCAGAGCCCAGCCCTGAACTCTTCCTTCTCTGATAGTCCAGTAACTTGCAAGTCGGAATGGGAAGGCGCCCACCCTGCTGAATGGCTCAGGACAATACATCTTCCACCATGAGCTACCTGCCCCAGGCATAGAGCTCCTCATGTTAGTCCTACTCTTTAACCACCATCTCCTTTCCCTTGGAGTCTCTGGCTGGTGCAAATGGTTTGTGCTCAGCTGTTAGCCTTTATAAAGATTGGCAGTTCAAACCCACCCAGTGGTGCCATGGAAGAAAGGCCTGGCAATCTGTGTCCATAAAGATTACAACCAAGGAAACTATGGAGTAGTTCTACTCTGTAACACACAGGGCCGCTATGAGTCGGAATCAATTTGAGCACAATAGTTTTTGTGGCTTTTTTTTTCTTTCAATTTTTTCCCTCTTTACTGGAGTCCACATCTGTTACACACCCTTTGACTTGTGGGTTCAGATTAGTGTTCTTCCCTCTGTGGTTCAGTAACAGATTTCTTGTGGCCTCTGAAGTATATACATAGCTTAGAAATGGCCCCTGTTGCTGGTTGCCATTGAGTAGACTCTGACTCATGGTGGCCCCATGTAACAGAATGAAACATTGACCAGTCCTGCGTCATCCTCACACTCATTGGATCGATCCATTGGATAATATTCTGTTGTGATCCACAGTTTTTCATTGGCTTGTTTTTGGAAGGAGATCACCAAGCCTTTCTTCCTAATCTGTCTTAGACTGGAAGCTCCGCTGAAACCTGCCCACCATGGGTGATACCTGCTGGCATTTGAAATACTGGTGGCATAGGTTCCAGCATCACAGCAACACGCAAGCCACCACAGAATGACAAACTGACAGATGAGTGGTGGAGAGTGGCCCCTTGCACAAGTTATAAATGCTAAATACGTGTTTGCTGGACTTATGATCACTTGTTGGTTCCTGCAGTACATTGGGTTAGGTTAGAGATTGTGCATGGGTAGGATAAAAATAGAAAAGTCTGGAAAAGGAAGCTACCAGAAAGGGACTGTCTTCAAGAGCACAACAACATGGCCTGAATGTCCAGTCCAGTGAAAAATCTCAAGGTGAATACTATTCCCAGCGGTTTCACTCACTTGGGAATGGTGGTGGACATTTAGTGAGTTTCTAGAACCATCTCTTTTTTATCTGTAATTGAAGTTTAACTGGTCTCCAATTTCTGAGAAACTTGCAACTTCTGAAGTGTCTAACTAGGTGTCATGACCAGTGGCCGAGGAAGTCAGGCATCGAACCGCGCTTGCAGTAAGTATTGTTGTTGTTAGGTGCTGTCCAGTCAATTCCAACTCTTAGCCACCCTCATGCCACAGAGTAGAACTGCCCCATAGGGTTTTCTAGGCTGTAATCTTTGAGGAGATCACCAGTCTTTCTCCTGCAGAGCTGTTGGGTGGGTTCGAACGGCCAACCTTTCGGTTAGCGGCCAACAGCTTAACCGTTACGCCATCAGGGCTCCTTTCCAATGACTGTACGGCAAGCTTTTTTTCTTTTTTTTTTTCCCCTGGGGTGATGAACGGCATAGACATGAAGCCATCACAAGTCTTGCAAGTTAAATTCTTCTCCCACTCACGGGGTTGTGCTTTCTCAGTAGACTCTTCTGTCTGGCCTCAATTCAGAGAGCAATAATTCCTAACTCACTTGGAGGTTAAACAGATTTTCCCTGCTCTATAAATGTCAAGGGCAAAACTGTGAGTCAAAGTCAGACATTAAGAGTGAGCGAGGTTGGAATAGGATAGTGGAAATTCTAGAGGCAGGATTGGCCAGTCAAGTGCCAGTGTCCTCAAGGTCTGCCTCAAACTTCTCCTTCCCCCTCCCAGAAGTATGCCTTCTCTTTCTGCTCCTCCTCTGACCCACCATGTCCTGGACCCTGGCTTCCTCACCAGCCTCATCAAGTCGGCTCTGACTCATGGAGAACCCATGTGCGTCAGAGGAGAACTGTGCTCCATAGGGTTTTCAGTGGCTGATTTTGGGGATGTAGATCACCAGGCCTTTCTTCTGAGGCACCCTGGGTGGACTGGAACCTTCAACCTTTTGGTTAGCAGCTAAGTGATTAACAGTTTGCACCACCCAGGGACTCCTCAACCACATCGACCCCAAACCTGTTGCTGTTGAGTCAGTTTCGACTCATAGCAACCCTATAGGACAGAATAGAATTGCTCCATAGGGTTTCCAAGGCTGTAATCTTTATGGAAGCAGATTTCTCCCATGGAGAGGCTGGTGGGTTCGAACCACTGACCTTTCGGTTAGCAGCCAAACACTTAACCGCTATGCCACCAGGGCTCCTTCAACCTCATCTACATCCTCTCAATTCACACCTAAGTTTTTCCAAACTGCTATTTGCTAGAATCCATCATTCTGCTTCAAGCCTCTCATTGCAAATCTACCTCCCCTCCTCTTCCCCCCATTTCAACTGCTTTTGAATGTATCCAGGGCTTCATCATTTCTTGCTGAGCCTCTTGCATATATCCTGACTGGTTACTCTGCTTCCAACATCATCCCATTTCCGTATCTACCTATCTTCTTGCCAGAGTGAGCTTTCTAGCATGAAGAAAGTTCTGCTGAAAATCCTCCATCGCTTCTCAGTGCCTCTGGATTAGGCCACACCTCGTGCCAATGGCTCTTCATGGTCTGGCTTCTGCTTCCCTTTCCAGCTTCTTCCCCCACCTCTACTTTCTATGCCCCTCCGCCCCAGTTTTTACCCCCTAATACTGTCTGCAATTCCCTGAGTGCTTCATACTTTCACAGACATGCCTTTAATCAAAAGCCCTTTCCCCTTTCTCCACCTGGAAAAAGCCCTTTGTCTATCCAGACATTGGCCACTTGTCCCGTTTCCTCTGCTGCTCATCCTCATGCCCATCAAGCCCAGTGCCTTGTACTCTCATGTACCCCCACGGCGCCAGCGCACACCCCTGCTGAAGCACTGATCCTGTTGTGCTTGGTTGTTTGTCTGTCTTCCTCACTGGACCACGAAGCTTGAGTGTGGAGGGAGCGTGCTGCTCATCTCCACCTGAGAACAGAGCCTTTCACTTGGGAAAGGTTCACAGAATGTTTTTTTGCATGAATAAAGGGAAATCTCTGAGGACAGGATCTTGTCCATCTCTGCAGCGGTAGCATCCTACACAGGGCCTGGTACACAGTAGGGGTTGAACTCCTGGGGATATTAAAATGGCATAGTTTGGGACTTTGTAGGAGACACTTTGTCTCGTGTACTTTGGACATGTTATCGGGAGGGACCAGTCCCTCGAGAAGGACATCACGCTTGGTAAAGTAGATGGTCAGCGAAAGAGAGGAGGACCCTCAACAAGATGGATAGACACAGTGGCTGCAGCAATGGGCTCAAACACAGCAATGGTTGTGAGGAGGTGCTGGACCAGGCAGCTTTTCATTCTGTTATACGTGGGGTCGCTATGAGTTAGAACCGACTGCATGGTACCTAACAACGTAACAACCACAGGAGACACAGAGGAAATATAAGGCATGGTTCTCGTCTACAAACATCTTTTATGATTAGAGAGACAAGATCTGTCTGTACTTAAGAGACAATTAAGAGATAATATGAAGCAATGTACTGAGCAGGCTTGGAATCTGTACCACCGCATGTGTTAAGAGGAGCAAATGCAAAGGGCACTTGTGTTTCCTTTCAGACTAGCTAAATATCAAGCTCGCTACATCTAGGAATTAAATCAGGAAAGAGCCAACATTCAAACACAAGATCCCCTCAACCTGTGAACACTGTATTTTGCCTTGCATATGTTCCCGTGTTGCTTAAAAAACCCAGCTAGCTGTTTCTTATAATTTATGTGTTTGTTAACTCCATGAGTATAAGGCCAACATGTTTTCTCCTTCCTGTTTCTTCCTTCACAGGGCTTACTGAATACATCTAGGGTGTGTAGCCCAGAATGAACAAAATCCTGTAGAATAAATGGTGTCTGGGGGCACAGCAGTTAAGAGCTCCACTGCTAACCAAAAGGTTGGCAGTTCAGATCCACCAGTTGCTTCTTGGAAGCCCTATGGGGCAGTTCTACTCCGTCCTATAGGGTCGCTATGAGTTGGAATTGACTAGATGGCAACAGCTTGGGTTTTTTTTGCATTTGGTCCTTAAACCAAAAATATCCCCTGAAGTCTTCTTAAAACCAAACAATAATTTAGCTTAACTAGTAAAGAATGTCTGACTTGAGCATTGTGCCCTTTTAAGAACTATCTATATGGGATCAAATTGACAACAGCAACTTGAAAGGTTAGATAGGAGCTGTAGGGAGCAGTGAGTTTATGTTAAGGGGGAAGGAACAACTTAAAAAAGGGGGTTGAGAATTGTTGCACAACTCAAAGGATGTAACCGTGTCACTGAATTGTACGTATAGAAATTGTTGAATTGCTGTATATTCTGCTGTGTGTATATTCTTAACAGTGACAACAAAAATAAGATAAATTATAAAAAGAATGGTGTGTGCACGTGTGGATCTGTCTGTGTGCTCATGGATAGGAGGTGGGAGGGTTTGGAAAAGAGTATTTAAAATAAAAATCCAGATTTATAAAACCTGGCCCCAGATAAGTGTTAACTAATACGTTCAGCAAGAGCGCCTAAATCTTCGGAATCATAATAGACCTACTGAAAGAGTGATATATAAGGAAGGAGATACGTAATAGGATGACTATGCCAACCGTAGACATCTCCGTCTCCCAGAATTTTTATTACTGTATACGTGTGTGAGCACAGTTTTATCCTTACCCGCCAGCCGTCTTAATGAGAGAGAAGAGACAAAGCTATTGTAAATGGCAGGTCCAGAATAGAATGAGCTTAAGAAACCCATTTTTGTTTCAGAGTTGTACCAAGTTCCTCTTATTATTGTGGGCTGTGGAAAGTCCAGAAATTTCTGTTTATGACCGACACATAAATCCTCAACATAGGCCAGAGAATTACCTGGGGTGCTTATGAAAATGCAAATTCCACGGCCACACCCTGGATCTAGTAAGTCAGAAATCTTTGGAAGTGGAGCTAGGCGTATGCATTTTCAGTAGCTGATTCTTATTAGTATATAAGATTCTGGTACACACTGATCTTATTAGTCTATAAGACCACTGGCTGAAAGGGTGGTATACATAAAAAAAGATCAACTTGGTTCTGGACAGAGCTGGAGAAGGATGTAGAACAAAATTTTAACACACACACAAAAAGAGCAGATTTACTGGCCTGAAAGAGTCTGGAGAAACCCCGAGAGTATGGCCCCCAGACACCCTTTTAGCTCAGTGGTGAAGTCACTCCCGAGGTTCACCGTTCAGCTGGGGACTGGACAGCCCCATAAAACAAAACGGGACTAATGAGGCACAGCAGTCCAGGGACAAGGACTAGAAGGCAGAAGGGGACAGGAAAGCCGGTGATAGGGAACCCAAGGTTGAGTAAGGACAGCGCTGACACGTAGTGGGGTTGTTAACCATTGTCATAGGGCAACATGTGTACTAACTGTTTAATGAGAAACTATTATGTTCTGTAAACCATCATCTAAAGTGAGAATAGCAGCACAACTGGAAGAACGTAATCAATGTCACTGAATTGTGCATGTATAACTTTTTGAAACGGTGTATCTTTGGCTATGTGTACTTTCGCCAAAAAAAAAAAGAGGTCGAGAAGGGAGAGTGTTGACATGTCTTGGGGTTGTTAACCAATGCCATAAAACAATATGTGTACTGACTGTTTAATGAGAAACTATTTGTTCTGTAAAGCTTCACCTGAAGTACAATAAAAAAAAAAGATCAACTTTATTTGTCATATTATTCTCCTAACTATACGTTAAAAGTAAAGTAAAATAAAATAACAGAATTTTCACTGCAGGCATAGTAAATGCCCACTCACTGAAAAATAAATTTTGGTATGATCATGTAATGGGAAACAACCATTAAATGAAAAAACTAGAACTACATTTCTCAACATGGACACATCTGCAAGTTGTAAATGGATATGAGTACTTATATATGTGTGTATGTATATGTAGGAGCCCTGGTGGTACAATGGTTAGAAGCACTCAGCTGCTAACCAAAAGGGCAGTGGTTTGAACCCACCAGCTGTTCTGCTAGAGAAAGATTTGGCAGTCTGCTTCTGTAAAAATTACAGCCTTGGAAACCCTATGGGGCAATTCTATTCTGTCCTACAGGGTTGCTATGAGTTGGAATCAAACTGATGGCAATGGATTTGGTTTTTGTTTTGGTATGTATGTGTATGTGTGTGTAGAGCAGTATGACATTATTTAAATAAGCTTTATAACTGGGAAAATAATTCTTAATATCGTTTATGAATATGTATGTAGCAAAATTATAAAAACATAAGAATGAACGGTCAATTCAGCATAGTGGTTGCGTTTGGGGTTGAAATGAAAGAAATGGGATTATCGAAGATTATACATGAGACTTCATTAAGTATCTGAAATGATTTATTTCTTAGAAAAAAAGATCTGAAGAATATATTACAAAACACTAAAATCTGACAAAGTTCCGTGGTGAGTACACAGAAGTTGGTCATAATTCTTCGTGCTTTTCTGTATACTTAAAATGTTTAAATAAAAACATGACTTCATTTACCTTGTGGCCTCATATCCTAGGTTGTTCCATTTTCTTAAATAGACAGTTAAGACAACAGGTTGGGCCTTAGTGTTAAGTTTAATCAGGTTAAAAAAGGTTGGAAGTGAAGAAATTTGCACCATTTTCTCTTTAAAGGAGGTATATAGTAGAGGGCAGAGAATATGTGTAAGAACAATCTGGAGTTAAATCACCTGTGTTTGCATTTTAGAATGGGAAGACATTCACAAATATGCGTGTAGCTGCTTTCAGATCATGTAATTCTTGTTCTGAGCAGTATCCTTGTTCATGTTCTGCGAGCTTTAGATGCCAGACTGAACAACAGCAGATGTATTTTCTGTTTCTTTTTTCACTGCCTTGCCGGCACAGCTATTCTCAGAAGGTGGGAAGTTTTTTTTTTGGGGTGGGGGGTGAGGGGTGGGAGGACTCTTTTGAAAGTTATGCCTTAAAGTATTGTAACTGTTGTCTGGCAACTCCTAAGCCGTTACATGAATTCACAGCTAGTGGGTGAGATAAACATTCAACAAACGTAACCCAAATAAATATCTGGTTCTGGCTCAAAGTTCAGTCTCAGAACATCAATACAGCTAAAATAAATACAAATGACTTTAAAAAGCTTTGAAATAGCCTTGGAGGGGTGAAGAAGCAAGTTTACAGCCTTGGAGACCCTACGGGGCAGGTCTACTGTGTCCTATGGAGTCGCTATGAGTCCGAATGTACTCGATGGCAATGGGTTTTGTTTTTTTGTTTTGGTTCTTCTTTTGCCAGCCTTCTTGGCACAGCTTCTGGGATTGCTACAGAGTGGTACAAAGTGTCTGGATAATAAATAACCAGCAAAATGTAAAGACAAAAGCTTAGAATCATGGAATGCTACATCTAGCAGGATCTTAGAAATCACCTAGGCCAACATCTTCGTTTTACAGATGAAGCAGTTAAGACCTGGTGAGATTAAGGAATGGAGCCCTGGTGGTGCCGTGGTTAAACACTTGGCTTCTGACAGAAAGGTTGGCGATTTGAACCAACTGGCAGCTCTGTGGGAGAAAGATGTGGCAGTTGGCTTCTGTAAAGTTTACAGACCTGGAACTCTTTGGGACAGTTCTACTCTGTGGAGCAGTTCTCCTCCGTCCTGCAAGGTTGCTATGAGTCAGAATTGACTCAACGGCAATCTTTTTTTTGATACTACACTTAGAATACCTTTCTAAACATCCTTAATACATGTCTCTCTCTTCATAAAGTCCACGCTTCATGGTGTCACTTTATTCCTTTCTTCCTTCTCATTTCCACTCCTACAAACTCCACCTCACCATGCCAGTTCTCTTCTCTTTATTCCACCCACCTCGATCCTTTCCTTTGTAGGGCAATCTGCTCTGCTCCCACTGGCTGACATTGTCCTATCTGATCCCTTCACAGTTGAGCCCAACAGAAGCCTATTAGCTGGCTGGATAATTAAAGGAGCCTTTCTTCTTGGAAAGGTCCATGGGTGCTGGAAGTGGTTTGCACTCAGCTATTAATGGAAAGTTCGGTGGTTCAAACCCACCCAGCAGTGCCACAAAAGAAAAGCTGGCAATCTGCTTCTGTAAAGATTATAGCCAAGAAAACCCTATGGAGTTCAGTTCTTCTCTGTAACACATGTGGTGGTCGCCATGAGTTGGAATCAATCAACTCGATGGCATCAGCTATGGTATGGCATGGTAGAACACAACATTGTAATACTTCAGCCCTGTCAAACAAAGAATCACAAAATTACCAATTACAATTGTGATATGTGCAGTTACATCATCTTAACTCTCTTCATACTTTTTTTTTTTTTTTCAAATTTGGAGGCAAGGATGAAAGCAGTGAAAAATGATTAATCGTTTTGGAAACAGATGACTACAGCCCATCCCTGTGCTGACCCAGTTGTCCCTTCTTTTCCCTGGATTAGACTTTGTTGTTCTTGCTAGCTGCCGTGGAGTCGTGTGTGCAGAATAGAATTGCTACATAGGGTTTTCAAGGCTGTGACCTTTTGGAAGCAGATCGCCAGGCCTGTTTTCTGAGGCACCTCTGGGTGGGTTGAACCTCCAACCTTTCGGCTAGTAGTCGAGCACTTAACTGTTTGTGCCACCCAGGGACCTAGATTAGACTAAGTCCTCTATGTTACAAGCTTCAAAAAATAAAATAAAATAAAATAAAATGGATCTTGTGGCCTCTCTGCTCTTCCCCAGATGTATGGTGACCATAATTTATGAAATAAAAATCCGGACTTACGGTTGAACTTTTGGTACAACAAACTGTGTAGTAAAAATCAGGACTCTTCTATCCTAGGAAATACGGGAACTACCACTGCCATGCCCAGGCCCATATGCCAAAGCCCTCTCTTCATTAAGGCTGTTCGGTGCAGCCTTAGGGTGATGAGTCAGTGCTCTGGCCGGAGCCTGTGGTTGCAGGTCTAGATAAGCCATTTCCAAAGCTGATTGCTCAGCTCTTTGAAGATGGCAACAACTCAGACCAGCAGCAGTCGGTGCAGCCAGAAGGAGGAATCAGCAGTGCCTTGTTTTCATGATTTACAGTTACGAAAAAGACATGGAATATTTTCTGTTTGTAAAATATTTGGGCAATATACAACATTTTAAAATAATAAATCCCCTTCCTTCTCCTTCTTCTCTATCCCATTTCCTTCCCCAGAGGTAACCGTTGTTGGTTTGATATGACTCCTTCCAATATACATTGAAAACTGTGAGAGTCAGAACGTGACGGGACTGCCTTATCTTCCTGGGTCTCGCCAGCCTTACCACTTTTCTATTACTCGTTTCAGTGGAAAATATTTCAGTTTTCCTTCTCTGACAGGTTTCTGCCTTACACAGTTTCTGGCTGGCCAGGGACAAATTACTTAATAAGCAAGGTAAGCATGTGCTTAGGGAATCAGCAAAATGGGGGCACCAGTTGTCCAAAGCGAAGACCCGTAGATGCCAAACAGACAGGACACAAGGAAAAGCGAGCACACAACAGTGATTGAAGAAAGACTCGATTCATTATCCTTATTATGTGTAGAAGTAGATATTGTTTGGTAGCTTAATTGTGATGGAATCATTGAAGAATTTTTAAGAGCAAAGAATAGAAAGAAATGTTTTCAATTATAACATGTTAGAGATGAAAGATCTATCCAAAAATATAGTAATTTGTTGTAATCCTTGTTTTCTGATCATTAATTTTTTTGATATCTTTTCATTTGTTCATTTATAATTACAGAATTTATTACAAAACAAGCATCAAAATTGAAGTATGAGCTGTTTAAAGCAAAACTGGCGAAAGTCAGTTTTTTGTTGTAGAAGATCAACAGAGTTTTACATTGCTTGTTGAAACAACTAAGTTCACTGACTCATTTTCTTTGTCATAGAATATGCGGAATATTCTTTTTGTAGAAAATGTGGTCTATAGTAAAAATCTTAGTGCCTCCCAAATCTTAGTACCCAGCATCCACTAAAAATTTTATAATCCAGTTCATCTCATTCCGCTAAACTAGCATACACCACGTTTGTGTTCAACTGCTAATATTATAGTCACATTTAAAAAGAAGTTACTTCGTGGATAGCTAAGACACACACACGTATATATCTAACTCATATCCTGTCTGAATGGGAGAGTAAGCAGAGGAGGGGACACCACAGATTATCGGTGTTTCGGGCCCTCACATGGCTTCATCTGGCCCTTGTTCCAGCCTTCACAGGTTTTACTGTAACGAGTACTCACATAGTCTTTAAAAACACACAAAAGGGCTTGTACTGTATTTATTTTTCTCAATGCTGTTGTTAGTTGCCACTGAGTCGATTCTTAACAGTTCTTT
Organism: Trichechus manatus latirostris; assembly: GCF_000243295.1. Lineage (NCBI taxonomy): Eukaryota > Metazoa > Chordata > Mammalia > Sirenia > Trichechidae > Trichechus > Trichechus manatus. The sequence continues at coordinate 13,693,334 of NW_004443964.1, read as the reverse complement.
GAAAATATTGATAATTGGTAAACATGTGAAAAAAATGCCCTACTTCAGTAATAATCAAAAAAATGCAAGTTAAAATAATTAACAAGAGATAATTTTTAAAAATCATATTTCCATTGTTAAAAAAAGGATGAAATATCCAGAATTGGTTAGGGCTTGAGGAGGAGATCGTAAACTAAAACAGCTGTTCTGGAAGGGAATTTCATAATGTAAATGCATGTAGACATTATAAGGGCCCAGTCAGGAGACAGAAACCATACCAGTTATTTGAAGAGGAAAATTTTAATATAAACAATTAACCAGTAAGAGTGGTAAGACTTCTCTAAGGGATTCCGAAGTGGCAATGTACAAAAAATCAGCTACTACTCCTGGGCTGAGAATGAATGGACAATGAAGGAACTAAGGACTCAGAAGGGCCCCCCTATCACCACCACCATCATCACGAAGGCTGAGATTTAGATCCCTTTGAAGAGAGAATGTTCATTACCGGAAAACCTAGTTGCTGTTGGTGAAGAAACTTGCTAGAGATGGTCAACTAAGTTGGTCTGTAGAAGTGGCTCATGGGATGGGGAGACAGTTGCCTGAGGCTGTTGCCAGAGCTGCTGTGGGAACAGTTTCAGGATAGGGGGAGTGTGGTCTGGGATTGTGGTTGGAGCTGATCCATGGGGGCTCCTGGGCTCCCATGCTGAATAAATAGAATGGAGGAGGGAAGTGTCTTTCTGCCACTACTGCCTTGCAGTGTTCCTCTAGCGCTCCCCATTGCCAAAGCCTATCATTGTGCCAGCTGGCAGAGGAGAGATGTTTACAGGTCCAGTCCAATATCACAAAGCAGAGGAAAGAAGGGTAAACTTGGAGCTGAGAGACAATAAACTGGTAACTGGCATAGACTTTGACCTCCAAATTCCATTTCAGAAAATTTAAGGAAATAATTAAAACCCCCCAAAAAAACCAAACCCACAGCCCTCGAGTCAATTCCGACTCACAGCGACCCTATAGGACAGAGTAGAACTGCCCCATAGAGTTTCCAAGGGGCGCCTGGTGGATTTGAACTGCTG
>NW_004443964.1:13690953-13691804 GCF_000243295.1 Trichechus manatus latirostris | reverse complement strand
GGCATTTCGTAAGCTGGGCGTACGAAAAATGTTTTTGTTGTTATAACTAACTACAGGGATATTTTTATAGACAGGCATTTTGGTGTCATACCCTCTGACAGTGTCGCCTCGTGTAGTCTGAGCCTCCCATATCCCCCCTCCCCGAATAACCCCTAGTGACGCCAATGAGAATGGCTATTTCAGCATAGAAAAAAAATAAGTGAAATAAGCTCCATGTTCTCAGATTGAGAACTGCTTGAGCAAAACAGTGGTTTAGCCATAAGATGGAGCCATATTTATTTAGTAACCTGAAAAGATGTTTATATGATTAGGTGGAAAAGTGTATTAAATAATAACTTTTATTTTATGACCCATTTATGAATATGTTCATACATATATTTCTATGTATGCATAGAAAAAAAAACTTTGGGAGGTTTGGTGTCTTATTCACTGGCTCCTTGATATAGTATCTGACTCATAGTTGTTCAATAACTATTTATTTACTTGTTGTTCAGTACGTATTTATTGAACAAATGTATTCGATTAGTTTCCTAGGGCTGCTGTAACAAATCGCCACAAACTTGGAGGCTTAAAACAATAGAAATTTAGTCTCTGCTACTTCTGGAGACCAGAAGTTCAGATCAAGATGTCTGCAGGGTCATGCTCCCTCTGAAGGCTCTAGGGCAGAATCCTTCCTTGCTTCTTCCAGATTCTGGTGACTCAAAGTGTTTCTTGACTTGTGGCAGCATAACTCCGATCTCTGCCTCCACCTTCACATGGTCTTCTCCTTTGTATGAGTCTTCTCCACTTCTTAGAAAGACACTTGTCATTGGATTTAGGGCCCATAGGATAATCCAGGATAATCTCATTTC
>NW_004443964.1:13685627-13687058 GCF_000243295.1 Trichechus manatus latirostris | reverse complement strand
AGAGACACCCATGAAAGGACTTCAATGTATTCCTTTCCCTGTGATATTATTAATTCATCTGTATTCATTCTTCCTACATAACATTTGATTGCAAGATAAAACTTAAGAGACAAGGGAGACAATAGAACTGGATGATATTTTGGAGGGAATGTTGACGGCAAATGGTTATATTCTGGGTTCATTTTTTTCAAAAAAAAAAAAAGAAAGCAGGGAGGACTGATCATTTTAATTGGAAAGTGAATTGCTTTAAGAATAGCTGTATTTGATAATTTTGCCTGGTTGAGGATATCACTAACTTTCTGCCCTTCATTTGGAAGTTAAATTATTTAATGCTTGTTTAGTCAAGTCAAATAGTACAGTTTAACTTATGTAGTGTGGTGCAGTGGTTAAGAGTTAGGTTGCTAACCAAAGGGTTGGCAATTCGAATCCACCAGCCGGTCCTTGGAAACACTATGGGGCAGTTCTACTCTGTCCTATAGGTCGCTGTGAGTCAGAATTGGCTCGATGGCAGTGGTAATGGGTGTGGTACAGGTAGTCTCTTATGTACCAGCTGAGTTCTCTGGGAAGCAGATGCTGAAATCAAGGTAGGAGTGCAAATAATCTACTGAGCAGAGGGAGCCATCAGACTGTGATGCAGATGTAATAGAGCTCCTGTCAGCTTACTGGGTGGCTCTGGAGCAAAGAGGGGCTGTGAGAGGAGTCCTGTGTTGGGTGGAAGCAACCTAGCCCTTGTATCATGCCTTGTTCAACCATGGGAAGGCCCACTACAAGAAGAATTGATCTTGGCTCCTATCAGCTTGCTCAGTCATTGGCAGGGGGATACCGCAAAAAAGGCATGACTTTGGCATAAAAGCCAAAGCGGATCATGATAGAACTGTCAGCCAGAGGCTGTTAACCAACCATATTCCTCGCAGCTGGGCAGTGAGTTCTTTCTTGAAAGGGGATCTGAGTGGCATGTTTCCAGGTTTAACATATCTTTTTAACTCTCTGGCTTTTCCTCCCAACTGTCATTGGCTGACTTGTCTTCCTCTGCACTTTGCATTGAGTTTACCCAGGATTCTGTGCGTATTCTTCTTCCCCATTCTATAGGCTCTTTCTGGAAGATTTCTTCCACTCTCATGGTTCTAGTGTAACTTCTTATCCTCTGTGCCAGAGATTATCTACAAATTAATAATGACTTGGCGTATCAGTTTAAACCCAAATAACAGTGGCTTAAATAAACGTAAAACAGGTCTGGAGGTGCTCAGTCCAGGGTTGGTATGATAGCTCAGGGTAATCATGAATCCAGGTTCCTTCTATCTTTCTTCTCTACCATTTCAGTATGTGGCTTCCATCTTCAAGGCCACGTCATGGTCAAAATGACGGTTGGAGCTCCAGCCAGCACATCCTTGGTCCTACCAGAAGAAAGGTGGAAAAGTGGAAGGTGAACAA
>NW_004443964.1:13683886-13685108 GCF_000243295.1 Trichechus manatus latirostris | reverse complement strand
CATCCCCAAATCTGTGCATCTAGAGCCTATCTTCCTTTTGAGTTTTGGAAACATCTATTTCCCTGCCTACTGGACACTTCCACCTGGATATCCCACAGGCAACTGAATTTGGACATGTACTAAACTAAACGTTATATTTCTCCTTGTGTGCCTGTCTTATGGGGAGTACAGGATTTTCCAGAACCCTCAGAGGTCTTCTCCTGATCATTGATTAGAAATAGGCTGCATGCCCACCCCTACACCAATCCTTGTCAGAGGGGAGCAGTTTGCCCTGGTTGGGGCTGAGCACCATGGTCTGTTAATAAGATAGAAGGTGAGACGGGCAGCCGTCCGTGCCTGCCACAGTGTTACTCAGGATCCAGGACTGAACTGCAGTTTTTGGAGACAGGAGGCTATGAGGCCAATATCTGAAAAAGAAAGGAGTCTGGGTGGCGTGAAGAGTTAAGCACGCGAAGACTAGCCAAAAGTTTGGCAGTTCAAACCCAGCCAGAGGCACCTCGGAAGACAGGCCTGGCAATCTGCTTCCAAAAGATGACAGCCTTGAAAACCCTATGGATCGGTTCTACTCTGCACACCTGGGGTTGCCATGAGTTGGAATCGACTTGACTACAACTAATAGCGAAGTGGGAAAAAGACACATTAATAAGCTGATGAGGGTAGGATGGTATCCTTAACTAAAAAAAGGGGTCCGCAGTGTCAAATGCAGTAGGAGTCCAGAGGATTGAAGACTGAATAAAGACGGCAGAATGTGACAATGGAGAAACTGTTGGTGAACATTAGGATCCATCTTTTAGTTGAGTGGCTGGGTTGGTAGCAGGTCATGGAGCTATGGGGCAATCCCCATAATGCTGTATGATGTGGGAATACAGGTAGAGCATGTGTAATGATGCTTGAAGTGTTTTGAGAGTGAAGGGAAGGCAGGTGAGAGGGAAGATAGCTAGAAGTGGGCAACTAATGAAGGGAGAAGTAAGAGTTCTCAAAACAGGAAGACCTGCGTGTGTTTAAAGGTAGGTGGGAGGAGTCAGTGGAGAAAAGGAGATAGAAGGGATGTAATGGGACTGGGTGAAGGTGGGTCTCGGGTGCTATGAAGGGCAAAAGTGAAAGGTTCACTTGGCAGATGTTTTGTGAAGATAACAAAAGAATGCAAAAGCTCAAAAGGGATTTCAGAGAAGCAGGAGGTTTGGTCCTTTATGGAACTGACTGAAGAATCAAAGCAGAGAGT
>NW_004443964.1:13680982-13682692 GCF_000243295.1 Trichechus manatus latirostris | reverse complement strand
GATTGACATGCTCGGCTGCTAACTGAAAGATTGGAGGCTTGAGTCCACCCAGAGAACCTCAGAAGAAAGGCCTGGCAATCTACTTCTGAAAAATCATCATTGCAAACCTTACGGAGCACAGTTCTACTCTGACACACATGGGGTTGCCATGAGTCGGAGTCAACTCAACAGCAGCTGTATTTCTTTAATTTCAGTAATTATGTCATGGCACCGTTCTCCAAAAGAAGTACCTAACAGTTCTGTTTATTGAGTAGTTAGTTAGTTAGTAGTAGTAGTTAAGTTACACAGCTTAATAACTGTTCATGTCCTAAAACTTAGTAGCTCTTTTAAACAATAATACACATAAATCGAAAGAAAAAAACACTATTCTTTATCCTGAAATAACCGAATTTACTTGCTAATGCTGTGTGTGTGCCAGTGGGGCACTGCACGGCTTCTTTGGAATCAGATTGGACACCTCCACTCTCGTTTCCTCCTCCACACTGATTTCCATGTGCTACTTGCTTTTTATCACACCAGTCACGCCAAACCCAACTTAGCCAGTATGTGATGTTATTAAAAGGACTGCAGTATGATCTCATGTTGAAACCGTAAACTACCTGGAGCTAGGAATCTCGGCGGCCAACAGATATCAGCTACCAGTGGATTTCCCTTGAAAATCTAAAATTTCTGCAATGTCCTCTTCACGATCACTGCAGGGTCTTGGAGCCTTTTGGCATGTGGGTCTCGGAGGTTAAGGAAGACTTCTGAGATGAAGGGCTGTTTGAATCAAGACGTTAGCAATGAGAAGGGATAGACCAGGCCAAAGGATGCCTGTAAGAGCTTTCGGTATCACAGTGGTTCCATCTGAAAATAATCATGGGGATGACGCAGGACCAGGCAGCGTTTCTTTCCTTATGCAAGAGATCGCCACGAGTTGGGGGCCAACTTGGCAGCAGCAGACAATAACCACAAGAGGCTTCCAAATGGGAACAGCAAAGGTGAGGATGTCTGGTTGGTGAAGGAATGTGGTGAGCTTGACAGCTTACTTGCATTTGTAGAGGACTCATCACCATCTGATTATATCTGTATTTGGTTACTTGTTCTTTGTCAGTCTCCCCTACTGCAAGGAGGGCAGACACCTGGTCTAGTTCACTGCTGTCCTCCCAACACTTCACACATGGAAGGCACTCAAGCAATAGCTTTTAAATGGTTGACTGAAGGAAAACATCCCTCTGCTCATGATATGTCCGTGGGCGGCACAAACAGTTAAGGGTGTTACTGAACCCTAGAAGGAGGGTCCTTGTCCTGCACCCTCAGACTTGCCAATTACCTGGACCCTGGTCTTTGAGAAAGAAAAAGTAACTTGATTGCAATGTACAGAGAAAGGAGCCAGGAGGAAGTTCCTCAAACCCGAGGCCCCAAGCTACGGGGAAGCAGGGCTTATGTGTGATTTGGGCAGTAAGATGGTGGCCGCGCAGGCATACTGGGGAGGGAAAATTCTAGAAGGTGGCCAGGAATCAGGAGGGGACATGGTTGTTGGACCTCTCGTTTCAGAATAGGGTCCAGGTGATAATTTTCCTCCTGATTTGTTCCTTCTGTTGCCGCATCCTCTGTTGAGGTCAATTAATGGTCACAGTTGGCTTTTCTGCTCATGCGGGGCGGACCAAATGTGGCTTGGGCTAGTTTAAGGACTATTGGAAATTTACTGGCATTCGTAAGGTCAGGTTA
>NW_004443964.1:13678580-13680156 GCF_000243295.1 Trichechus manatus latirostris | reverse complement strand
ATGAGTGGATGAAGCTATGTTATTTATTTTTCCTGAGAAACACGTCAGAGGATATCTTATCCCATGACACACAAAACAATAGGGGAAAAAAAATAACAACCCATTGCTGTTGGGTCGGTTCCATCTTAAAGTGACCTAAAGGGTAGAGCAGAACTGCCCCATAGGTTTCCAAGGAGCGGCTGGTGGATTCGAACTGCCGACCTTCTGGTTTGCAGGCAAGCTCTTAACCACTACGCTACCAGGCCTGCAAAGCAATAGAAGGCAGGGGGAATTGTGAAATTCCACAGGATGGATAAAAGACATTGCAAAGCAACAAGTGACTGTTGTGATTGTTGTAGATCGAGAAAGTGCCAACATCAAAACTTGCAGAACTGGCGTCAGTGTGTTGAAAGAAAATCCAGCAGGAGAATCATCAATGGCATGAAGGATCATTTCAAATGGAAAAACGTGGACATCGATGACTGTGATTTGAGAAATGACTTAGAACATTTAGACTCTGAATGTGTTATTTCTTTTATATTTTCTTTTTCATTAAGGCACGAGAATGGTTACAATAAGAAAAATCATTCCAAATAAGTCTATAAAGCAGGTTTTTCAGTAAGTAAACCAAAAAACCAAAAACTCGTTGCTGTCGAGTTGATTCCGACTCATAGCCAACCTATAGGACAGAGTGGAACTGCCCTATAGGGTTTCCAAGGAGCGCCTGGCGGATTTGAACTGTCGACCTTTTGCTTAGCAGCCGAAGTCTTAACCACTACCCCACCAGGGTTTCCTTTCAATAAGGAGAAAATAAAAATTCAAAGTGATAAAGAAACATCATTTCATAATTTGAAGTGCAGTGTTTCATTTCTTTTCTTTTTTTGGAAGTACAGAGCATAATGGCACGTCCTTCAGTTGATGGCATTTTAGATTTGAGTAAAACAGCAACACACTTAGAACACCTTGCACGTGCCATTGTGTGTTTATTTATGTCCCATCTTGCCTCAATAAGGCTTACAAAAACTTAAAAACTTATAAAAATATATACCTGCAGGATCCCCAAGACTATGGCTCTAAGACACCCTTCTGAACTGGAACTGGAGTCATCCCGGAGACCACCTTTCAGCCAAACCATAGACAGGCCCATACAGTAAATAATAACACCTGAGAAGAATATGTGCCTTTGAACAATTATACAAGATTAGAAGGGCCACATTTGTCCAAAAGCAAAGATGAGAAGGCAGGAAGGTGTAGACAATCTGGACAAGAGGAAATAGAGAACCCAGGAAGGAAATGGGGAGAGTGCTGACGCACTGTGGGGAATGAAACCGATGTCATGGAACACTTCATGTACAAAATATCGAATGGGAAATTAATATGCTCTGTAAACTTTCACCCAATGCACAATAAAAAATTAAAAGAAAAAAAAAAAAAAACCCAGCAGTAGCTAGCCTCCAAGATGGTCCCCAATGATCCCTGCCTCCTAATCCTTTCCCACATTGAATAGGGATGACTAGTGTAAGCAATAGAATGCTGCAGAAATGATAGAGTGTGACTTCTGAGACTAGGTCATAAAAACATTGCTGCATCCATTTAC
>NW_004443964.1:13660531-13677316 GCF_000243295.1 Trichechus manatus latirostris | reverse complement strand
GAGTGGGAGTGTAAATAAATAGTTCAATTTTTCTTTTTTAAAAGACTTTTTAAAATTAAAGTAATGCTTGTACATGATTTAAAAATCCCAATAGTAGCATGAAAAATGAAATGAAAGATAGCAGTCCTTTATCCCACCCTTCCTCACACCAAGTTCTGATTCCCTGAGACAACAACTGTTGATTCCTTTAGATGTTTCTTTTGCTATTTGCATCTATATTTTAAAAAATAATATACTTATTATGCTCTTTCTTGATTTTTGGTGTTATATATTACCTATTGACTTCTTCCACCTCTTGCCTGTCAGTTTGTCGTACTGTGGTGGCTTGCATGTTGCTGCGATGCTGGAAGCTATGGCACTGGTACCTCAAATACCAGCATGGTCATCCATGGTAGACAGGTTTCAGTGGAGCTTCCAGACAAAGACAGACTAGGAAGAAGGACCTGATGTTCTACTTCTGAAAAAATTGGCCAGTGAAAACCTTATGAATAGCAGTGGAACATTGTCTGATATAGTGCTGGAAGATGAGCCCCTCAGGCTGGAAGGCACTCAAAATATGACTAGGGAAGAGCTGCCTCCTTAAAGTAGAGTCGACCTTAATGATGTGGATGGAGCAAAGCTTTTGGGACCTTTATTTGCTGATGTGCCGCAACTCAAAATCAGAAGACACAGTTGCAAACATCCATTAATAATTGGAACATGGAATGTACGAAGTATGAATCTAGGAAAATTGGCAGTCGTCAAAAATGAAATGGTATGCATAAACATCAATATCCTAGGCACTGGTGAGCTGAAATGGACTGGTATTGGCCATTTTGAATCTAACAATCATATGGCCTACTATGCAAGCAATGACAACTTGAAGAGGAATGGCATTGCACAGATCGTTAAAAAGAACATTTCAAGATCTATCCTGAAGTATAACTCTGTTAGTGATAAGATTATATCCATACACCTACAAGGAAGACCAGTTAATACGACTATTATTCAAATTTACACACCAACCACAAAAGCCAAAGATGAAGAAATTCAAGATTTTTACCAACTTCTGCAGTCTGAAATTGATCAAACATGCAGTCAAGATACATTGATAATTACTGGTAATTGGAATGCAAAAGTTGGAAACTAAGAACAAAGGTTGGTAGTTGGAAAATATGGCCTTGGTGATAGAAACAACGCTGGAGATCACATGATAGATTTTACAGGAAAAATGACTTATTCATTGCAAATACCTTTTTTCAATAACATAAATGGCAACTATACATGTGGACCTTGCTTGGTGGAATACACAGGAATCAAATCGACTATGTCTGTGGAAACAGACCATGGAGAAGCTCAGTACCATCAATCTGAACAAGGCCAGGGGCTGACTGTGGAACAGATCATCAGTTGCTCATATGCAAATTCAAGTTGAAGCTGAAGAAAATTAAAACAAGCCCATGAGAGCCAAAGTACAGCCTTGAATATATCCCACCTGAATTTAGAGACCATCTCAAGAACAGATTTGACTCACTGAACACTAATGACCAAAGAAGACCAGACGAGTTGTGGAATGACATCCAGGACAATGACATCGAGGACATCATACATAAAGAAAGCAAAAGGTCATCAAAAAGACAGGAAAGAAAGACCACAATGGATATCAGAAGAGACTCTGAAACTTGCTCTTAAACTCAGAGTAGCTAAAGTGAATAAAAGAAATGATTAGATAAAAGAGCTGAATGGAAGATTTCAAAGGGCAGCTCCAGAAGACAAAGTAAAGTATTATGATGACGTGTGCAAAGACCTGGAGATAGAAAACTAAAAAGGAAGAACACACTGGGTATTTCTCAAGCAGAAGGAACTGGGAAGAGAAAATTCAGGCCTTGAGTTGCAATATTGAAGAATTCTATGGGCAAAATATTGAACGACAGAGGAAGCATCAAAAGAAGATGAAAGGAATATATATAGTCACTGTACCAAAAAGAACTGGCCGATGTTCAACCATTTTAGGAGGTAGTATATGATCAAGAACCGACGGTATTGAAGGACGAAGTCCAGCTGCACTGAAGGCATTGGCGAAAAACAAGGCTCCAGGAGTTGATGGAATACCAAATGAGATGTTTCAACAAACGAAAGTGCTCACTAGTCTATGCAAAGAAATTTGGAAAACAGCTTCCTGGTCAATACCTAGTAGCAGACATCTATATTTATGCCCATTCCAAAGAAAGGTGATCCAACAGAATGTGGAAATTATTGAACAATATCATTAATATCAGACACAAGTAAAATTTTGCTAGAAGATCATTCAAAAGTGGTTGCAACAGTGTATTGACAGGGAAGTTCCAGAAATTCAAGCTGGATTCAGAAGAGGATGTGGAATGAGGGATATCATTGTGATGTCAGACTGATCTTGGCTGAAAGCAGAGAATACCAGAAAGAAGTTTACCTGTGTTTTATTGACTATGCAAAGGCATTCGACTGTGTGGATCATAACAAATTATCAATAACATTGTAAAGGATGGGAATTTCAGAACACCTAATTGTGCTCATGTGGAACCTGTACATAGACCAAGAGGTAGTAGTTCGAACAGAACAAGGGGATAGTGCGTGGTTGAAAATCAGGAAAGATGTGTGTTAGGGTTGTATCCTTGTGCGTCAGGGTTGTATCCTTTCACCATACTTGTTCAATCTGTATGCCGAGCAAATACTCTGAGAAGCTGGACTATATGATGAAGCACGTGGCATCAGGACTAGAGAAAGACTCATTAACAACCTACGATATGCAGATGACACAACCTTGCTTGTGTAAAGCGAAGAGAACTTAAAGTACTTACTGATGAAGATCAAAGACCACAGCCTTCAGTATGGATTATACCTCAACATAAATAAAACAAAAATCCTTACAACTGGCCTAGTAAGCAGCATCATGATAAATGGAGAAAAGATTGAAGTTGTCAAGGATTTAATTTTATTTGGATCCACAATCAACACCCATGGAAGCGCAGTCAAAAAATCAAAGGAAATATTGCATTGGGCCAATCTGCTGCAAAAGACCTCTTCAAAGTGTTAAAAGGCAAAGATGTCTCTTTGACGACTAAGGTGCGCCTGACCCAAGCCTTGGTATTCTCAATCGCCTCATATGCATGAGAAAGCTGGACAATGAATAAAATAAAGAAGAACGAAGGAGAATCGATACTTTCGAGTCACAGCGTTGGCGAAGAATATTGAACTTACTCCAGAAGAACAAACAAATCTGTCTTGGGAGAAGTACAGCCAGAGTCCTCCTTGGAAGCAAGGATGGCGAGACTTCGTCTCACATACTTTGGACATGTTATCAAGGAGGGACCATTCCCTGCAGAAGGACATCACGCTTGGTAGAGAGTCACCGAAAAAGAGGAATGCCCTTGACGAGAGGGATGGACACAGTGGCTGCAACAATGGGCTCAAACATAGCAATGATTGTGAGGATGGCGCAGGACCGGGCAGTGTTTTGTTCTGTTGTGCATAGGGTTGTTATGAGTTGGAACCGACTCAACGGCACATAACAATTGACTTCTCACCTATTCTTACTACAGGAGAAGTTCTAGTTCTTTCTTCATGTCAGTTCCTTCCAACGCTAGGGTTGCCAGATAAAAATACAGGAAGCCAAGGTAAATTTGAATGTCAGACAAACAACAAATTAATCTTTACTATAAGTACGTCCCAAATATTGCATGGGATATACTTATACTGTAAAATTATTTATTGTTTATCTGATACTATTTAACTGGCCAACTTGTGTTTTTATTTGCTAAATCTGGCAACCCTGAGCAAAGCTGACCTTGAGACAAGGATGTGGGAGTAGGCAGTTTATTCAAGAGGTGGCCCCAGGAAGTGCAAGCAAGGGAGTAGGGAGACTGAGATGGGAAAGGGAGAATAGCCAACCAATGGTGTGTTTAATGAGTGGATTATCACTGTGGACAAGTTGGGCTCAATCCTATTGGGAGCCTTGGAGAGACTGTGGAACAAACCTCAAAATTGTTCCACAGGAGGACAGGGAGGCAGTAGCATTGTGCCACTGACTCCAGTCCTCCACTGGGTGAGGGCTGCCCCTGGGGACTTCACTCCCTCACGTCCTGGTTTCACCCAGTGCAGCACCCACTCATTTTCTCTCCTCCTATCTTCTGTTGTTGGTTAAATTGGTATGGTCTTTTATGTTAAAATCTCACGTCAAATATCCAGCTATCATTGACTGTCCATTTATATTTACTAGTGAGGCATTGAAATACTGTCTGCAAAGAGTTCGGTGAAGAAGAGAAAGGAGAAATCTGTAGGCTATCTCTCTTGGACCAATCAGTAGCTTTCCCATGTCACCCAGCCCATAAGTGGTGGATCCAGTTGGGGATCTCTGGATGTGTTGCTCGGTGCTGCAGGTCCTTTGCCTGTCATATTGGATGCAAATATTTTCCTCATTCTCTCACTTCACCTCTTTATTTCTGTATATTTCATTACACGTGTATTTTATTGTTTGTTATTTTTTATCTAAGATAATATTGTTTTTAAGTCACAGAGACTCATCAAGATTCGAGCCATACAGAACAATACAAAGAAGAAGGTAAAAATGACCTGAAGTCCCACCAACCGGTGATACCACCTGTTAATATTTTGGTGAACACCTTTCCAGAAACCACTCTGTGCATATACATAAACCAAAAACCAAACTCGTTGCCTCCCGTTGAGTCAATTCTGACTTATAGCCACCCTATGGGACAGAGTAGAACTGTCCCACAGGGTTTCTAAGACTGTAATCTTTACAGAAGCAGACTGCCACATCTTTCTCCCTTGAAGCAGCTACTGGGTTCCAACCACCAGCCTTTCGGTTAGCAGCCAAGTTCTTTAACCATGACGCCACCAGGCCCCTTTTGTATGTACAAATACATAGACAATTCAACTTTATATAGATAAGATCATTTCCTTTGTGTTCTTCTATAACCTATTTCTGTACGCAATGATATCTTATGGATCTCTTTCTATGTCAATATAGATCATCATTGAGAATGAATGCAAAGTGTTCGTTTGTACGTATCTGCCATATTTTGCTTATCCAATCCCCTTTTAATGGACTTTTAAATGATTTCTAATTTTTCTCCATTGTAAAGCATGCAGCAGTAAACATCCTTGGTAATTCCTAGAAGCAGGGCTGCTGGACTGAAGGGCATGTTCCTTTACATTCTGACACGCATTGCCAAACTGACCTCAAGAAGCATTGCCCACTACTTTTTCATTTTTGTGTAGTAATGTCGATCTCTCTTTACTTTTTTATTTTTTCTATTACTTCAAACCTGAGTAAATCAATTTTTCAAAGATTTGGTATATAGTTTCTCTATAATTTGATTAAAAATATAAAACTTTATGTTAACTGGAGCACGCAGGCTTTTGAATTCCACTTTTGATCAGAAATCAAGTGACAAGTCTTTTCTTCAGAGCAGTAGGTGGGTGGATGGGGTAGAGTTTATTATTTATTACTATTTATTTATTTTTCTTTAATTATATGTTATTCACGATTCTTCTGGTATAAAATGCAAAAACAAGACACACAGAACTAGGTAGTAAAAAGCCCATTTACCTCTTCAACCACCTCTCTACCCTCAGATCCATTCCCTTCTCCAGACGTAATCTGGTTTCATCACTTTGGTACGTACCCTTCTGTCTTAGTCATCTAGTGCTGCTCCAACAGAAATACCACAAGTGGATGGCTTTAACAAAGAGAGGTTTATTTCTTCACAGTCCAGTAGGCTACAAGTCCAAATTCAGGGTGCAGCCTAAGACACCTTCCATTCCTTTTCCTCTGCATTTACATATATAACATGTACATGTAGAAACACATAGATCTGGTGTGTGTTTAACATACATATGATCCTGCAAATGCATTCTGCAGGTTGGTTTTTTCACTTAGTAAGATAACTTGGGGGCATCTCCATGTCATTTTCTCTTTCTATACGTAGACTTATTTCATTCTTTTATACGTATATATACATGCACACACACACACACTCACACACACACACACATACAGTATTGTAGTATTTGTTGTTAGTTGATGTTGAGTTGGTTCTGACTCATGGCGACCCCATGTGTGTAGAGTAGAACTACTCCACAGGGTTTTCAAGCTGTGACCTTTCAGAAGCAGATTGCCAGGCCTGTCTTCTGAGGCACCTCTGGGTGGGTTCGAACCTCCAACCTTTCAGCTAGTAGGCGAGCGCTTAATCATTTACACCATCCTGGGACTCCATTATAGTATATATAGTATATATGTATATACGAATCAAACCATACCTGTTGCTGTTGAGTTGATTCTGACTGATAGCGACCATATAGGACAGGGTATAACTGTCCCATATGGTTTCCAAAGAGCAATGGGTGGATTCGAACCGCTAACCTTTTGGTTAGCAGCCATAGCTCTTAACCACTATGTCACCAGGGTTTCCAGTATATATATAGTATTTCTTAATACAAATGCACCATAGTTTCTTTAACCATTTCCAACTGATGGACACTCAGGTTATTTCACTATTAAAAACGATGTCGCCATCAGCAACTTTGTATACATACACCTTTGGGAAATCTTTCTCGAGGAGACTTAATAGAAGCAGATTTGCTAGGTCAAAGGAGAAGCAGATTTGAAGTCTACTTTCATTTAGACCCGTTTCTCAATCTTTCTCTTATTATTTCTCTCCCTCCAAGGAAAAAATTTAAATTATTAAGTTACGTTAATGACTTGAATTAATTTAAATTAAATTTCTTCTAATGAGAGAATGGCCTCAAAGATAGCAACGATTGTGAGGATGGCTCACGAGTGGGCAGCATTTCGTTCTGTTGTACGTGAGGTAGCTTATGAGTCAGAACTGACTCCACGGCTTCTAACAAAGAGAAGGAGAGAAATTAAATACTGAGGAGTAAGATTCTGTTGGGTAGGGTCGAGCTTTGGAGGGCTATAAAACATTGTAATATCTAAGATAGTTTCACTCCCTGAGAACCAGTTTTTGTCTCTTTGGGGGTGACATTGCTCCCCACTGAGAATGAATGAGTCAGATAAACACCAATTGAGAACTTTTTCTTTGGGGATCCTTATGGAATAGACACAACTGTCTGTTGTGAGGGTTGTAAGATGCCACATCAAACTCTTGTAACATCTATAATTCATGTAGCACTTGTGGCTTGCCTGCAGTCCTCAAAAATTATTTACGGAATTGAACTGAATGTTAATAACACAATGTCCAAGAACATTATTATGCTTGCCATAAAACGGAGCAGATAGTGCTAATTTGTTCTCCTTCCTCATACATTAGTTAATGTTGTCAAGAATCGCTAGAACATCACTTGATAATGCACAGAAAATAAATAATTGGGCTGGAGGCTGCCAGTCAGGAGAGCTTGTTCATGCATTGCTTTTGTAGTAGCTGTACCTGTTTAAGGAGAATGGAATTTGGCCCGTGAGGCTCATCCTTTGATATATGATTTATGACAAACAGAACCGCGGGAAAACCAAGCCATTGCTTTTGTTAAGTGAGAGAAAGCTTGATGGCTTTAGAAAGGATCCTGCCTCCCTGACAAGGAAAAGCTGTGGAATGAAGGCCGTGACATTTAGAAACTTGTTACTTCTGGCTCTAGGCAGAACCCAGTAATCAGATGTGAAAGGAGACGGACTCTGACTCTAAATATCAAAACCAAAAATAACCCAGACCCATTGCTGTCGAGTTGATTCTGACTCATAGCAACCCTACAGGACAAAGTAGAACTGCCTCATACGGTTTCCAAGGAGTGGCTGGTGGATTTGAACTGCGGACCTTTTGTTAGCAGCCAAGCTCTTAACCACTGCGCCACTGGGGCTCCTGATTCTAAATAATCAGAAGAATAAGACAAAGCCACCAAACAAGGAGACTTCGAATAGGGGCTGTAGAGACAGCTGCTGTCTGGGTGTTGTTGGGGAGAGCTTAAAACCGAACACCAAACCTGTTGCCATCAAATTGATTCCAACTCAGTCCGACCCATGTGTGAGAAAGTAGAACGGCTCCATTGGGTTGTCTTGCCTGTAATCTTTACAGAAGCAGATTGCCAGGCCTTTCTTCTGCAGCACTACTGGGTAGGTTTGAACTACCAACCTTTCAGTTAGTAGCCAACAGCCAATTGTTTGCATCACCCAGAGACCTGAAGGTGGGAAGCCAACTCCTTAGTGAGAAAGGTGTGGTCTAATCTTCCCTCTGCCCTGCACTGGCTGTGTTATTCTGGGCAAATTGCTTGGTGGTTCTGGTCCTCAGCTGAGCTGGGTGAGCTAGCCAGAAGCCAAAGGATTTTGTTCAGATCACTTGGGTGGAGAGATGTGATGTCAAAACATTTAAACTGCAGTTCAGAGCTAATAAAACGCTAATGCAGGAATAGAGAGGCTTCCTGGAGTTCTAAGTAACATTTTTATGGATGTAGGAACATTTTTATTCCCATAGTTATGTTTCACTTCAATGCAGATTAGAAAAAGTACGGCTAGCACACCAGACTACTGACTTCATAGATGCTATTTATTGCTTATGATAAGGCTTTAAAAAAAAAAAGCAAAGTTTATTTAAATAAAAATAACACATACACACACTCGACTACTAGAGGAAAGGTCTCGGGTCAAACCCACCCAGAGGCTCCTGGGAGGAAAGGCTTGGCAATCTGCTTCTGAAAGGTCACAGCCATGGGGTCGCCATGAGTCAGAATTGACTCAAAGGCAACAACTGTAGGGCCTTCACTCTTGTCCATGCAGACCCTGTTATTACACTGATCTCCTAGCATGAGGAATCCTTCTTGCTGGAGCAGTTGAGGGCCTCATCGTTCCAGAACCTTGAGGCTGATTCCCTTGACCAGTGCTTCTCACTTTAATGTGTTTTGCAAATCACCTTAGGCTCTTGAGCTGAATGAGCAAGTCTGGGACAGGGCCTGAGACTCAGCATTCTAACAAGCTCCCAGGTGATGCAGTTGCTGCTGATCCTTGGACCATCCTTGGATCAGGGAGGCCAAGAAACTTTTACTGCTGTGGGACCCACCTCTCCTGCCCTTTCTTTACCTGCCCTGTTCCCGAGGCATCACTTGAGTTCAGGAAGTACAAGGGGCTGGCTCAGGTACCATCTGAAGTAGGATACAAACTCATGAGGGTGACATAAGCCATTGGATCATTCAAGGAAAGCCAGCTTCAGCACAGATCTGTCTATGGATTTCCCCCTCCTAACTGTGTTAGAGGGAGCCCTGGTGACACAGTGGTATGGATGCAGCTGCTAACCGAAAGGACGGTTCGAACCCAGGAGCCGCTTTGCGGGAGAAAGATATGGTAGTCTGCTTCCGTAAAGATTACAGCCTTGGAAACCCTATGGGGCAGTTCTGCTCTGTCCTGCAGGGTTGCTAGGAGTTGGAATCGACTTGACAGCAGTGGATTTGTTAGTTTTTTTTAGTTTTAAATTTGTCAGTTAAAAAGAAGTCTATCTAGCTGCTCTCAGAAGAGAGAAGCAAACAATGGCATCATGTGTGCCAGGCATAAAGGCGGAGCGCTGCCTTTGCCAGGAAACAAGGTTCCCAATACATTCGAGGAGAGCGTCAGTGTTAGTCTTGGGTATTGGGCTGCAAACTGGGTTTTAACTTTATGTAACTTTTTGGCCCTTTCCCCAAGAATAAGTGTTTCAAAACTGTTGGATGATCCTGCTTTGGTGTGTCCGTAAAGAGACAAAATGTCCTTTCATACCAGCTTACTTGGCGTGAAGCATCGCCTGCCCTCTTATTGTGCAGAAATCTCCCAAACTGTGCCTGTAACCCCTTCCTCTCTATCCTTTCCCAAGATTCCCTTTGAGACTGAGTCTGCCATTAAGGCTCTCCTGGTGTGAATTCAATTGTACAAGTTGCCATAGGTGTGAATCTCAATCCAGAAGCTTGAGTGTACAAGAAAAACAACTTGCATTTTTAAAACTCAACCTAATTTTTATTTCAAGCCTCCATTTCGCCAGAGTGGAAAAAGCTTAATCTCAGTTAATTTGGGGTTTCTTCCTGACCTGGGGTTGTACTTAAATTTTGGGGAACTAGAAGTCCCATAGAAGCCCTGGTGGTGCCCCAGTGCCTGGCTGCTAACTGAAACGCCAGCAGTTGGAACTCACTAGCTGCTCAGCTGGGGAAAAGACCTGGTGATCTGGGCCCTTAAAGATCGTTGCTGTTAAGTGCCATCAAGTTAGTTCCAACTCCTAGTGACCCTATGTACAACAGAATGAAACACTGCCCGGTCCTGCGCCATCCTCACAGTCGTTGTTATGCTTGAGCGCATTGTTGCAGACACTGTGTCAATCCATCTCATGGAGCGTCTTCCTCTTTTTCACTGACCCTCTACTTTGCCAAGCATGATGTCTTTCTCCAGGGACTGGTCCCTCCTGATAGCATGTCCAAAGTCCGTGGTACGAAGTCTCACCATCCTCTCTTCCAAGGAGCATTCCAGCAATACTTCTAAGGCAGATTTGTTTGTTCTTCTGGAAGCCTGTGGTATATTTAATATTCATCACCAACACCATAATTCAAAGGTGTCAATTCTTCTTTGGTCTTTCCTTATTCATTGTCCAGCTTTCATATGCATGTTAGGTGATTGAAAATACCATGGCTTGGGTCAGGCTCATCTTAGTCCTCGAAGTGGTATCTTTGCTTTTTTAACACTTTACAGAGGACTTTTGTAGCAGATTTGCTCAATGCAATGGGTCATTTGATTTCTTGACTGCTGCTTCAACAAACTGTTGATCGTGGATCCAAGTAAAATGAAGTCCTCGACAACGTCAATATTTCCTCTGTTTATCATGATGTAAAGATTAAACCAAACCAAACCGTTTGCAGTGGAGTAGATTCTGACTCATAGCGACCCTATTGGACAGAGTGGAATTGCTCCATAGGATTTCCAAGGCCATAATCTTTATGGAGCAGAGTGCCACATCTTTCTCCTGTGGAGTGTCTGGTGGGTTTGAACCGCCGACCTTTTGGTTAGCCGCCAAATGCTTAACCACTGTGCCACCAGGACTCCTCCCCTGTAAAGATTACAGCCTTGGAAACCCAATGGGGTGGTTCTACCCTGTCCTGTAGGGTCACTATGAGTCAAAATTGACTTGTCGGCACACACAACAACATATATCCCGTGGATTTATTAAATCCATGATGTAATCTGGTCATATGGGCATTGGATGAAACATCTGCCACCCAATTTAGTCCTCCCTTGTTGGCCCAGGCATGTCATAGAGATTTCCTTGTTCCTGTTGTTGGTTCCCACATGGCCTTGCTCTTACTCAAGATATTTTCCTGGAAATACTTCATCTACGCTGTGATCCTTTCTAGGTTCCAAACAATCCAGGCTTTAAAATGTCAGAGCTAGGAAGAGATTATTATTATTTTTCTGTTTCCTTCTTTACATCACCCCCTAAATCAATAAGCATAGAATAGCTTAGCTGTTAAAAATGGGGCAAAGGCCAAAAAGGACAGAACATTGTTTAGTATTTCCAGTATATTACCTTGCTTCAAAATAAAAGGCCCCAGATGGATTGTGGTGTAATTTGCATAGATCTAGGTGTGCTTCGACTTTTTCCATCCTATTCAAATTTAACTATACTATCATTTTCACAGGGCCCTGGTGGCACAGCGGTTAAGAGTTTGACTGCTAACCAAAGGTTGGCAGTTCAAACCCACCAGCCACTCCACAGAGGAAAGATGGAATCGACTCAACAGCAAACGGGTTTCGTTTGGATAGATGAGGTTGAGGAGTTTGGTTTTTTGGGTTTGGTGGTGCAATGATTAAGCACTCAGTTGCTAACTGAATCCACTCAGCATCTCCATGGGAGGAAGACCTGGTGATCTGCTCCCGTAGAGATCACAGCCAAGAGAACCCTATGTGGCAGTTCTACTCTGTCACCTGGGGTCACTAAATATTAGTCAGAATTGATTCAGTGGCACTCAACAACAACAAAGCCAGTTCAGGTTCACCCAATCACAGCCAAACAAATGTAGAGTAAGAAGAGGTGGAAGATCCAGAGCTGGAGAAGGAAGGAGAATGGGACCCACCTGAGGACTTTGCTGGGCCATGATTTTGAAAGTGTGGCTAATACAGAGTGCACACCCTATGTGAGTTTGTAGTAAGGTGAGATAAGTTAATGGTAATTAGTTCAATTATTGGGATATACTGGTGACAACACATTTTAGGATGTAGTATAGGGTGGTGGGTAAGGGTATCAGCTTTGGAGTGAGAAAGCCTACATTTGATTCCTGGCTCTGGCACCGCCTATATATAGTTGACCTTGGCCAAGTTACTTACCCTCCCTAAGTCTCAGCTTCCTCATCTCTCATATGAGAACCACACCCATTGCTGTCGAGTTGAATTCTGACTCGTAGTGACCCTATAGGACAGAGGAGAACTGCCCCATGGGGTTTCCAAGTCTGTAAATCTTTATAGAAGCAGACTGCCTCATTTTTCTCCTGCGGAGCTGTTTGTGGGCTCTAACCACCAATCTTTAGGTTAGCAGCCAAGGGCTTAATCATTGTGCCACCCGGGTTCCTAATGGGAATAATAGGAGTATCTATATGGTAAAAAACCAAACCAAACCAGTTGCCATAAAGTCAATTCCAACTCATGGGGACTCATTGTTTCAGGGCAGAACTGTGCTCCATAGGGTTTTCAATGACTGTGATCTTTTGGAAGTAGATGGCCAAGAATTTCTTACGAGGCCTCTGGGTGGATTGGAATCACCAACCTTTCAGTTAGTAGCAAGCCCTTAACCTTTTGCGTAGCCCAGGGACTCCTTATCTATATGGCAGGATTGTGTAATGCTTGAGTGAGATAATAAAATGCACATTAAGAGCCTAATACAATGAATGCTTGACATTGGGCAAGCACAGAATAAATGTTATCTTATAATAATAACCATACAAATAAGCTTGGTTTTCTGAAAATTTCCTCATTTTATTTATCTTCAAGGACGTTCTTTGTTTGGTCCTTGTTTATGAAGATGGGAAGAAACCAAGAAGGACAAAGACCTTTATTTCATGACTAAAAGCAGGTAAATCTTCGGATGTAAATTTTCCATCATTCCCTTCATTATAGAAATTATGGCTCTAACATACCTAATGTTGAGGATTTTGATTTTGCAAACCTGAGACCCTGGCTTTAATATGCAAGACTTGAAGCACAGCTGCTTGTAAAAGGTTCCCAAAGGGTTGTTGTGGAAGACTAAGCTGGGCTGCACCTGTCCACGTCACCACTGGAATCAAATCCAAAATGTAAGATGCCTGGTATGGAGTTGGCAAAAGAAAGGATATTTTCACCCTAAACATCCAGCTCATTTCCATTAACTGAGGCTGAATATTCACAAATTAATTGCAAAGCTCTAGACAGGTTTTCACAAGCCCATGAGCAGGCATGGACAAAACTGACTGACAGCATTCCTTGCCGAATCTTATCACTGGAGAGTTTATAAATATGGAGAAGACTTGCTCGACTGTTAGTGGTGTGATTTCTGGACCCCTGCTCTGATTTTCTTGGTGCCTTTAACCCAGGAACATAAGGTTGGGAATGATAAACATCTGCCCGCCTCTGAGTTCTAACTATATTGGCTGCTACTATGTGACTAGCCAAGCTTCTTGGAATACCTGTACTGAGCCCCTTTCCCCATTTAGAGTCTCCTTCCTCTTGTATATGTCTCTCAGTCCTTCTTCCACCTTGCTTTTTTCTTTCTAGCCTGCTCTAAACAAAACAAAACAAATATCCCAGAAATTAACCAACGTCATCTGGTATGGCAGAAGTTATATATTTGTGTAGTATTTTATCAAAATGAAAACTGCTGCTATTCAAAACACACTGTTAAAAAATGAAAAGGCAAGCCATAGACTGGTATAAAATAGTTCCAATACTTACACGTGATGAATGATTTGTGTTCAGAATACATAAAGAACTCTTTTAACTCAATAATAGGAGGACAATACCCAATTAAAAAATGAGCAAAAGATTTGAGTGGAAGCTTCACAAAAGAAGATATTTGAATGGCCAAAAAACACATGAAATTATTCTGAGCATCATTGGTCATCAAAGAAATGCAAATTAAAACCAGTAGAATGGCTAAAATTAAAAAGACTGACAATACCAAGTGTTGACAAGGACAAGGAGCAACTAGAACCTCATTAATTACCGCTGGGAATGTAAAATTGTAGAATCACTTTGGAAAAAAGTTTGGCAGTTTCTTATAAAGCTTATACATTTACCATATGATTAAAAAAATTTCACTCCTAGGTATTTTTCATATGAGAGATGAAAACATAAGTCCCAAAAAAGAATTATACACGAATGTTTATTACAGTTTATTTATAATCACCAAAAACTGGGAACAACTCAGATGTTCACCAAACAGTGAATGGATAAATAAACTGTGATATATCCACTCAATAGAATACTACTTTGCAATGTGGCATGTTGATACATGCAACAACATATGGCTGAATCTCAAATACACTATGATTCATGAACGAAGACACTCACAAAGGAGTAGACAGTATATAATTCTATTTACTTGAAATTCTAGGCAGACAAAACTAATCTATAGTGACAGAAAGCAGATCAGTGGTTGTCTCGGACTCAGGGAAGGTTTTGGAGTAAAGAAAATATTCTATATCTTAATTACGGTGGTGGTTACACAGGTATTAACGTTTGTAAAACTCACTACACTGTCTTCTTAAAATCTGTGCATTTTATTGTATGTAAATTATACCTAAATAAAGTTGATTTTAAAAAATCAATAACAAAAATATCAAGAAATAACACTTCTAAACAAATTATGGGGGCAAAGAGGAAATCATAATGGGAAGTGGAAAATGTTTTGAATTGAATTATATTGGAAATATTAAATAGCAAAATGCATCCAGAAAAATCAGTGCTTGAGGGAAATGCCTTAAATACATATATTAAAAAAGAAGAAAGTTTGAAAATTAACTAGCCAAGCATTTACTCCAAGAAGTTAGGAGACAAACAGCAAACTAAACCTAAAGAAGGTAGAAGAAAATAAATAAATATTAGAGCAGACAATAATGAAATAGAAGGCAAATATCAAGTAAAGGTAACGCAGATTTTCCATTCTGGAGTAGGGACTGGATGTGGTTTAATCCTTTGGAAGGTCCCTGGGTGGTGCAAACCGTTAGGTGTTCAACTACCAGCTGAAATGTTGGTAGTTCAAACCCTCTGCTCTTCAGAGGTGCCTCAGAAGACAGGCCTGGCAATCCGTTTCCAAAAGGTCACAGCCTTGAAGACCCCATGCAGCACAGTTCTACTTTGCATGCATGGGGTCATCATGAGTCGGAAGTGACTCAACAGCAACCAACAACAACAACAACCCTTTGGAACCTTATAAACACCTTTCCTCAACTATTTACATTACTCTAAGTTTTGATTGGAGTCCCTGGGTGGTGCAAATGGTTAATGCCTGCTAACAGAAAAGTTGGTAGGTCGAGTCCACTCAGAGACATCTCCGAAGAAAGGACTGGCAATCTACTTTCAAAAAAATTAACCATTGAGAGCCCTATGGAGGACATTTCTACTCTGACACAGATGGGGTAGCCATGAGTTGGAATCAACTCAACAGCAATTGGTTCTTTAAAAATTTTGTTAACCTTAATAATAACAGCGATCATTTGGAAATAAATTTATCTTCCACTAAAATATACATTAGAATTCCATGAGAATACAAGCTCCACGTAATAAAAAAATTATTTGTACTACTATTTATTATTTCTAGTTCATAGAGCAGCACAAGGTACATGGTAGAGGTTTAATAAATAGTTGTTGATTGAATAGTATCAATGAACTCAACTGTCCAAGCTGCGGGAGAAAAGTCAGTTGTGAGGTTGTGAGGAAGGGGAGTAGCCTCTGGCTAGTTCAGGCAGAAAAGGAATTTATTGTAAGAATATCTGAGAGTTCTCGGAATCTACAGGGAAGGAGGAGGGAACCTAGCTTGGAAATGTTAGGGCCCAAGGAAAACTGAGAATGGGGACAAGAGTCAGGGCCAGGCTCCAGGAATGGCCTGGGTGTGATGTAGCCTGGAGCACCGTCACCACTGGACACTCCATGTGCTATTGCTGGACTCCCAGGCTAACTCTGCAGCAGTGAATTGTATCTCAAGTCTCCCTGCACCGTCGTGTTTCTCTCACAAGGTTTGAAGCCTTGGGTGGGAGCATGCTTGGCTGAATGTATATCCTGTTCCCATGTTCTGCCTTCCAGGGAGTGGGGAGAGGGAATATCTGACTCAACTCTTAATAACAAGCATACTGGCCAAGACAGAGAGGAAATCGAGATGCAGGAAAGCCGAGAACCGTCTGCAAATGTCCACCACTATTATACTACATCCTTAAAGCGTGCCCATCTTTAAATTTACCGTGATAAAGGCTATGCAGCAACACAGAGAAATGCTCATGATATACTGATAAGTAAAACAGAAAAAGCAGCTCACAAAATTAGATAAACACTTGTAACAATATTGTATAAAACAGATGCATCAGAAAAAGGATGAGAAGAAAATCTACCAAATTCCTAACACCGGTAGTGTTAGGATAGTAGCATTGTGACTGACGTATATACTCTCTTTCCTCAATTTATTACAAAAATAAAGAAAATTCAAATGTATAAATTCTGCTCAATGGCAAACCCACTTCCCCCATTTCAGAAATGCCTGTATGTGAAACAAGGTGGGCAGGAAGATAGAGTATGTTGGTCTTCGGCAGAATGGAATTAATTAATTAATT
>NW_004443964.1:13587836-13660313 GCF_000243295.1 Trichechus manatus latirostris | reverse complement strand
AGGGAGAGAGAAAGGGAGGGATGGAGAGAGAGAGAGAAAGAGACAGGGAGGGAGGGAGAGAGCAGGAGAGAGGTAGGGAGGCAGGGAGAGTGAGAGAAAAGGAGGGGAGAGAGGGAGAGAGAGACACAGAGAGAGGGAGGGAGGTAGGGAGAGAGAAAGGGAGAGAGAGAGGGAAGGAGGGAGGGAGAGTGAGAGAAGAGGGGAGAGAGGGAGGGAGGGAGTGAGGGACGGAGAGAGAGAGGAAGGGAAGGAGGGAGAGAGAGGGAGAGAGAGATAAGATACAGCTTCAGCCAATAGAGAGGCTAACTTTAGAAGAGATACTCTGATTGCGTCAGATGGATCAGCTGCGCCTTCCTAGACCAATCATCTATGAGCATAGGTGTGAGGTAACATTGTACAAAATGGCTTCCAGAGATCCAGGACTTTGGCTGAGGGGCACAGTGGTCAGGTCGTGAGAAGATGGATTTGCTCTCTAAAAAGTATCGACCCATGACCTTGGGTAGTGAGTGAAGAGTAGATGTGCCAGTGTATGTTAAAACCCCAGCACCGTGTTCCAGACTGAAGCCAAACAAGTGTTTGTTTCCTGTCCTGAAGCATGACCCTGTTTCCTAAGAGCTTGGAATGAACTACCCATTCCTGTTGATCTTGGCTCTGTTGATATGTCTCCACCAGGGATATGATAAAATGATAAGCGTTTCTAAGAATCTGAAGAAATTGTTTCCTGGAGGAAACAATAGCTGTTACAAGTATCTTTCATTTTTCATTTGATTACAAGAAAATTTTATTACAAATTTTTATTACAGTCATAATAATACCCGAGGTCTACATAGACCTTTAGAGTTGATAAAGCTCAACCTCCTAGGTTATTTCATTAATCCTTGCAGCATTCCTGTAGAAGGGCAGAAGTTGTTATCTCCATTTTGCCAAAGTGTTAACTGGAACTCAGAGAGGTTAAATGACTTGTTCAAGGTGGCATGACTTATGGGTGCAATTTAACTTGAGTCACTAATCCTAACTCGATGTTATTTTTATTATACAAGGCAGGCTCCTTTTTGAAGTCGCACTCTTATAAATAACTGAAGCTATTTACTTCAGCAGAATTTGGTGTTTGAAGATTGGATAAAGTTCATTCATTCCCCAAGGACTAGGCATGGTCTCTGCCCTCAGGTAGCTTACAGGGCAGTATGGAGCTAGCTACTGAGCAAATAATTATACGGTTATCTTAAATTAATTTTATTTTAAATCCTATGTAGAAAAATGTACAGAGTATTTTGAAATAAGCCAAAGTAAAAGGAAACTGAAAAAGGGTCATACTCTCTGACCAAAAAATTCTGCTTCTAGGAAGAGGAAATCATCAGAGGTATGGTCAGCATTTGAATGAACCGTTTTTCCAAGCAAATGGTGGCAGGACTGGTAGCTTTTTCTCTTGTGCATATTCCCCAAGCCTATATGTTCTACAGGAACATTGAACTTAACCAATCTCAACAGACCTTGCTTTTGGATTATTCTTTAGCTCTTGTTCTTCCTTGCTTCCAGGAAAAATCACAGTATCACGGACTCTTAGGAGAAGGAAGGAGGTATAGGGTAATCAGAATCGCATACAGTTTCCTAGGTCCCACCTCTGAAAGTTTCTGATACAGGTTTGAGGTTTGGCTCTAGAATCCAGACCTTCGCTCTTTTTGCAGGCTAGTCTCTCATTTGTAAATAAGACAACAATTTGGCAAACAGAGCTATGAGAACAAAATCTCTGGTGTACCAAACGACTCTTTAGGGCTACTGTTTCTAGTTTCATAACAAGAGATGCTACTAACAAACTTTTGAGTCTTATTATTCCAAAGGCCACTTTGACATTTACTTCAGTGAGATGAATCCAGATTGTAAACATCTCTGTTGAGGGTTGAGTCTCAGAATGAATGGGGCTCATGCCCTCACACCCACCCATTTCTGTCTCTTCTGAAGACATTATCAGTGGAAAGATTCCAATGCTAACATCAGTCAGGCACCTTGGAATCTGACCCAGAATGAACCATTGCTTCTTTTTCCACCATCTCTTCTGGAAATTAAGAGATAGAAGCCAGAGAATGAAATTTGAGAAGGTGCCAGAATTTGTTTATTCTGATCTGGTTCCTTAGAGATGCAAATGCACAAGGCATTATGAACACAATGGATGGAATAATAATATTCTAACCTGTCATCTCCACATCAAGGGTCTTGCTGACAAAGAGGTGTGCTCATGAAATCCCTCTCTACCAAGGTAAAGTACTCCCTGTTTCCACAGAAGCAGCAAACAGGCACTTAATCTCCAATTCCTGGAATCTCAGAAGGAAGAACTGCTCTGAAATGCATTTGGTCCATGTAAGTCACCACCCTTTTATTCTAGTAAGGGTTCCTTGCTGGCAAACTCACACAGCTGTTTCCTAAATCAAATATCAATTTGTTAGATTATTTTTATGGGTGGCTTAGGGGTAATTGCTTCTATAAAAATGTCTGTTCTATAATTAGATAACAATGATTTCTTTGCCCCAACTGAGTGTAATTACTTTTGGGTACCAGAGGGAAAGTTTTAGAATCATCATCAAAATTCAGTGAGAGTTGTTTGGTGTGGAGTTTTGCTTTTCTATTTCTTGTCAAGTAGCTAGGAGACTGTAAAAAAAAAACAAAACAAAAAACTGCTTATTAGCATTTTATAGGCAGTAATAGAACAAAGCCAAACTCCCAAATCTAGGTGGGCTTGTTAATACAGATGACTTCAGTGAATTCAGTCTAGTAGATTCGAATGAATTGCATTTTGAGGAGAAGTAGGGAAAACCAGAGTGTTGGGGGTCTTTCCTTGCAAATCCCTAAGTATTGATGTGATGAATTAAATTGTGTCCCCACAAAACGTGTTGATTAGATCATACTTGAGTAGGGAGAGTTCTCAATTTAATCATTTCTGAGTTATAAAAAGAGCAAATTAGACACAGAAGGATGTACACAAACGGGGGAAGACAGATTCCATGTGAGGATCGTCTCCAAGCTTAGGAACCAAGGAGCGCCCAGGACTCCTACAGGGAAAGAGCCAACATGGCCGAGACCCTGATTCGGACATTTAGCCTCCAGAACTGTGAGAAAAGAAATTTCTGTTCTTTAAAGCCACCCTCTTGTATTTCTGTTACAGCAGCTAGGTAACTAAGACTAGGGGATTGCTAAAGTTGATGACTAATCCTAGCAGATCATTCAACTCCTTGAGTTTAAGGTCCGCTTTGGTGAACAATGACTATTACGGAAGCCACGGGGTTGCTCTGATTAGCCCTGCCCAACAGTATACTGTGGAGGTAGGCTTGCTGTGATTCCATATATCCTAAGAAAGTGCCAGGCTTGTCTGTCGCTTCCCAGGATGTCCCTACCCCATCCATACACACCACCCTATACCGCTGTATCCTGAACTGTCACTTGTT
Organism: Trichechus manatus latirostris; assembly: GCF_000243295.1. Taxonomy (NCBI): domain Eukaryota; kingdom Metazoa; phylum Chordata; class Mammalia; order Sirenia; family Trichechidae; genus Trichechus; species Trichechus manatus. Next base: position 13,656,876 of record NW_004443964.1, on the reverse strand, counting down.
GCTACAGTTCTCCTTATAGCACGTCCAGCCTCTGATCTTGCTCTGTTCATTCAGTCTCTTGAGCTTCCCAATCTCAGCACTATCCTGATTTCACCAGTTTCCTAAATTTAGCCTCACTAAATCTTTCACTTACCTTTTGCCTGTTTACAAAAGTAGACCCTTTCTTGGTGCTAGTCAAACAAGAAGGACATTCCTTCTTCTCTCCTGACTTTTCCAAGCTCCTTCCCCTTTGCAGGCCACACTTCCTCTGACCAAGAATGTTGGTCTTCCTTGTAGTTCTGTTCTACCTTCTCTTTTCTCACTCTGCTTACTCTTTTCCAGGTAACCTCATCCTCTTGCACAACTTTAGTTGCCATCGATTTGTTGACTTGCAGTCCATATGGTAGTCATCCTGACCTCCAGATTCATGTTGCCAACCAAAGCTAAATGGCACCTCTAGGATGGCTTACAGGTTCCTTAAGCTCAAATGCCCCAAAGTGAGTTCACCCTCTTTGCCCCTGCAACTATTCCACCTCTAGTCCCCCACATCAACGAGTGGCACTACCATCCGCACAGCTGCTCAAGCCTTAAACCCAGGAGCTTTCCTGACTCTGGTTTCCTTGCTACCCATATCCAAACAATAACAAGCGCTATCAGTTTGACCCCTTTGATGTCTTTCAAAGCTGTCTAGTCTCCATTCTCAAGGCCCTGTCCAAGTCCAGACAACCATCATCTCTCTCCCAAATTATTGCATCAGCTTCCCATCTGGCCTGCATCCTAGACTTTGGCCCTGCACTGTTATAGGGCCAGGGAGACAGAAGTGAATAAAAACAAGTTAGTTTAATGGGATGGAGAAAGATGGACATTACACAATTCAACAGAAATTGCATATTGGTGCTAGGTTCTAGGAAGAAAATTAAAGCAGAGTGAGGGGCTACAGAGTGATGGGACAATGATAAGATGGTCAGGGAAGGCCTTTCTGATAAGGTGACATTTGAGCAGAGACACAGTTATTTGTCCAGTCAAAAACTGGGAACAACTCATATGTCCATCAGCAGATGATTGGATGATCAAATAGGTTTGGGAGCAATATCTTGAAAGCATTATAAATATGCCCATCTTTTGATTCATCAATTATATATCTAGGAATTCCTCCCAAGGAAATACTAATAGATTTCTGCAAAGATTTTTTTTTTTACAGGTATATTAACCACAACTTTTACAGTAAAAATGAAAAATGGAAAATCAGATGATTGGATAAACACGTAACAATAAAAAAATGAAATACTGATGTATGTGACAACATGGATGAATCTCAAAAACAATTATGTTGAGTGAAAGAAGAAAGCCAAAGAAGGATGCAAACTGTATGGGTCTATTTATACAAAACTCTATAAAAACTCTAGACTTACGTAGAGTGACGGAAAAACCAGTGGTTGCTTGAGGATATGAGTGGGAAAGGCAGGTAGGGAGGGATTGGAAAAGAGCACGAAGAATCTTCTGGGGGCGATGGATGTATTCACAATCTTTCATGACTATAAATATGTCAATACTTGTCTAATTGTACACTCTGTCTTAAAGTTCATTTGTCTGATATTAGGATCGCCACTTCAACTCTCTCATGATTGAAGTTGAATGCTTTAAATATGCATAATTGATTGGATAGCAATTATACCTTAATTTTTTTTTTTTTTAGATAACCAGTTGAAAGTCTCACTAACAGTGAGTGACAGAACCATAAACTTGCGCCCAGGAATATCTGATTCTAAAGCCCAAGCTCTTGACCACTCTGTAATTACTGCTCTTCCTCTGTAAGGCAGATAGACAACTTTAGTTTGTGTGGTTGGTATGGTTGGACTTCCCAATGTTGGTGTTTTTGGAGGAGGACACAGTAGTCTCTTATACAGTTCTAATGGGAGAGTAAACTAATCCAAAGTTTCTGCAGGGCCATTTGGCGATAGCTCGAACGCTTTACAGATATGCCTAACTTTTGATTCATCCATTCCACATCTAGGAATTTATCCCAAGGAAATAATAATAGATTTCTGTGAAGATTTATTTACAGGTATATGAACCACTATTTTTTTTTATTGTTGTCCTTTAAGTGAAAGTTTACAATTCAAGTTAGTCTCTCATACAAAAATTTATACATACATTGTTACGTGACCTTAGTTGCTCTCCCTATACTGTGACAGCACACTCCTCCTTTCCACCCCAGATTTCCCGTGTCCATTAAGCCAGCTCCTGACCCTCTCTGCCTTCTCATGTGGCCTCTGGACAGGAGCTGCTCATTTAGTCTAATGTGTCTACTTAAGCTAAGAAGCACACTCTTCACAAGTATTATTTTATGTCCCATAGTCCATTCTAATCTTTGTCTGAAGAGTTGGCCTCGGGAATGTTTTTGTTTTGGGGCTAACATGAACCACAATTTTTAAAATAAGAATGAAAAATTGGAAAATCAGTCTGTACTGTGGAATCTTATGCAGCCACTGAAATGACTATCCCCCCCACAAAACAAAAAAATCAAAAAACCATTGCCGTCCAGTTGATTCCAACTCATAATGACCGTACAGGACATAGTAGGACTGCCCCATAGGGTTTCGAAGGCTGTAATCTTTTTGGAAGCAAACTACCACATCGTTCTCGTGTAGAGTGGCTCGTAGGTTCCAACCGCTGACCTTTCTGGTAGCAGCCGAGTGCTGAAGCGCTGTACACCAGGGCTCCTTGAAACGACTGTAGTAGTAGAATACTTCCTGACACGGAAAAACATTCAGAATATATTATTACGTGACTGGATCCACTTTAATAAAGTACAGGTCATGCCTGTGAAGAAAAAAGTCTGGAAGTACATTTTAAAATGGTGATGTGGTTACTTTGGGCAGGGGAGAGCAGATGATGCTATTTTAATTCTATTCTTTGTGCTTTTTTTGGTATTTTCCAAACTTTTCACAAACGACTATGCAGTAATTTTGTATTGGATAAAACTATAAATAGGTATCATTAAAAAAAGAAAGCACACCTGCGTGTAAGTTTGCTTTCTCAGGCGCTTTTCAACTATGGGATTCTTCCTTGGATGTAATCATCCGCCGGGGCATATGGGAGGACTTCCCAGATGAGGAGGCATAGTTATGTGTCACTGGGCGGGGGCGCAGTGGTTAAGAGCTTGGCTACTAACCAAAAGGTCCTCAGTTCAAATCCACCAGCTGCTCCTTGGAAACCCTATGGGGCAGTTCTACTCTGTCCTATAGAGTCGCTATGACTTGGAATCGACTCGACAGCAATGGTTTTTTTTGGGAAGGGGGCAGACAGGTGTCGTTTAGGATTAGAAAAGCTAATGGTTCAAGGGGGCAGTGTTCCCAGTTGGCTCAGGTGGGAACATGTGCTGCAGTTGTAGGGGCAGCAGAGGCTAGCAGGTAATTGTGGAAGAGAGTGGACTGCTAGGAGAGAGAGGAACGCATCTTATCAAATGGGGCTCCTGTGTCCGGAGTACCAAAAGGCCCTACATAACGTAGGACATAAAAAACCTACCAACTAAACCAGCATTAATGGTCTAACCTCACCTTCATTGGCATCAAGCTGCTTTGCTTCCTAGGTCTGTTTGAAACCTTATTGTTGTCAGCAGCCGTCCAGTTGGCCAGTCACCCTAGCTCATGGTGACCCCATGCACAGCAGGATGAAAGGCTGCCCAGTTCTGCACCATCCCCATGACCGTTTGCAGACCGGACTGTATGAGCCATAGCGTTTTCATTGGCTGATTTTCGGAAGTGGATTTGCCAGGCCATTTTTCCTAGTCTGTCTTAGTCTGGAAGCTCCACTGAAACGTGTTCAGCATCACAGCAACACACAAGCCTTCACTGACAGACGGTGGCTGTGCATGAGGTATATTGGCCGGGAATCGAACCTGGGTCTTCTTCATGTAGTGTGAGAATTCTACCACTGAACCACCGCTGCCCTCTGTTAGAAATTTTCTTCTCGTTGTTGTTAGGTGCCGTTGAGTCGATTTCCAACTCATAGTGACCCTATGTGACAGAGTAGAACTGCCCCCATAGTGTTTTCTAGACTGTAATCTTTCTGGGAGGAGCCCTGGTGGTGCAGTAGTTAAATGCTCCGCTGTTAACCAAAAGGTCAGCGGTTCAAACCCACCAGCCACTCCTCAGGAGAAAGATGTAGCAGTCTGTTTCCATAAAAATTACAGCCTTTGAAACCCTATGGGGCAGTTCTACTCCATCCTGCAGGGTCGCTATGAGTCAGAATTGACTCAGTGGCAGTGGATTGGGGTTTTTTTTTTTTTTAAGTCTTTATGGGAGCAGATTGCCAGGTCTTTCTCCCATGGAGTGGCTGGGTGGGTTTGAACTGCTAACCTTTTGGTTACAGCTGAGTGTTTAGCCATTGAGCCACCAAGATTCCTTGTTTGAGACCTGAAGCCCGGGTGCTCACATCACGCCTCACTTCCCCGTCAGCTCTAGTCTCTGCCGTCTGGATGAGTATTCTCTGCAGTAGCCTCTTCCTCATACTGCTCTGTGTTTCCTTGCACTTGGCCCTTCCTAGGTTTCTTTCTCACCCAACCTTATTCTTTTACCTTCTGGAATTGCCACGCATGACCCCCCAATTCCCCTACACCGTTAACATCTTCACAAACTGTCTCTCCTTGGCATTGAAACATGTCTGTTTACCCAATCATAAGAAAGTTTCTCCTTTCATACATCCGGCTACCCACTGGATCTCCACCACTTGCATATTCCATGGGCAGCTTAAACACAACATGTGTGAAAGAGAACTCTTCATCTCTCCTCCCATTCTCCTGTATTATTTTACTCTTATATTGAAGCAAAGGAACATTGCAATGGTGCAACAGTTAAGTGCTTGGCTGCTAACCCAGAGGTTGGCGGTTTGAACCCACCCATCAGCTCCATGGGAGAAAGAGCTGGCAATCTGCCCCAGAAAGATTTCCTCCTAGAAAACCCTATGGGCTGTTCTACTCTGTCACACAGGGTTCCTGTGAGTTGAAAATTGACTCGACAGTACCTAACAACAGCAGTAACAACATATTGAAGTAAACTTGCATATATATTTGTCAGCTGGGTAGTTAATACTTTAACTTACCCACTCCCATCCAGGTATGACGGTCTAATATCAAGCGTATCACTTGAATGGGATCATAAAAACTCACAAAGCATAAACCCAGCGTTTCAATTTGGAATCTTGAGATGAGCTGCTTTTTCATTCTGCCTACATACAGCTCGTAATTTCTTCTCCACTTTTTCTTCCTCAAATAATGTGTTTACGTGTTTATTGCTTCCGCAGCATTATAAATGCATCATGCATATTATTCTCATCTTCACACATTCAGTATAAGAAACACCCAGCATCATGCATGAAATAATAGATAAACCAGGATACTCAGAGGAGGTAAGATGGGCTTGATTGGGGCTGTGATTTAGAATTCAAGTCATAACAAGTTACTGCAGTGTTCCACTTTAAAGTACTTTAGCAGAGACAACGTAAAATTATGGTTATGTCTGTTAATTTAAGTTTCAAATGTAGAGGCAGACACTCACCCCAAATGAGAATTCACACTGGGCAGAGGTTCAGGTGGGGGAGGGAGTGCGGATATCTAGTTGGCTTTATCGAGGTGGAGTCCCTGGGTGGTGCGAAGGGGTAATGCATTTGGCTGCTAACTGAAAGACGGGAGGTTCGAGTGTACCCAGAGGCACCTTGGAAGAAAAACCTGGTGATCTACTTCCAAAAAACCGGCCACTGACAATGTTATGTGTCCTAATTTGGTGAATAGCATCTGGGGCCTTAAAAGCTTGTGAGCAGCCATCTAAAATATATCTATTGGTCCCATCACATTAGGAGCAAAGGGGAATAAAGAAAACCAAAGACTCAAGGAGACTATCAGTCCAAAGGATTGATGGACTACATGAACCACAGCCTCCCCAGCCTGAGCCCAGAACAACTAGATATTGGAAGCCCAGCTACCAACACTGACCTCTCTGACAGTGATCACAATAAAGGGCTCTGGACACAGCAGGTGAAAAATGTAGAACAAAATTCGAATTCACAAAAAAAGACCAGACTTACTGGTCTGACAGAGACTGGAGGGACCCCTGAGACTACGGCCCCTGGCTCCCTGCTAACTCAGAACTGAAGCCACTCGCAAAGTCCACCTTTCAGCCAAAGATTAGACAGGCCTATAAAACAAACAATAACCCATGTGAGGAGCGTGCTTCTTAGTTCAGTCAAGTATATGAGACCAAATGGGCAACACCTGCCCAAAAACAAAGCCGAGAAGGTAGGAAGGGACAGGTAACCTGAATGAATGGACACAGAAAACCGTGTGTAAAGGGAAAAGGGGAGAGTACTGACACATTGTGAGGATTGCAACCAATGTCACAAAACAATTGTGTATAAATTTTTGAATGGAAAACTAATTCGTGCTGTAAACTTTCACCTAAAACACAATTGAAAAAAAAAAAAAAGAGTCATTGAAAAACCCTATGGAGCCTAGCTCTACTCTGACACACATAGGGTCTCCATGAGTCAGAAGCAACTCAATGGCAGCTGGTAAGTGATATTTCAGAGGTGCCACAGCCAAGGGAGCTACTGCAAGCGCTTGCATTATCCAGCTTTTCATCAATACCTGAGGCTTTTCTAAGCAACGTAGTGACTGTTACTGGTAATGTTTTTATTGGTAAAATTAAGAGCTTGGTAATTAGCATGATGATTGTTAGAAATGAACCCTCATTGGAGAAATGGAAGTGTTTGGGTTTTGTGGGTTGGCTGAAATGTTTTAGAGACATCCCTTCCCCTCCATGATCAGAGTGTTACAATCTTGCAGGGTCTGTAGCTCGCACACTTAGAGTGGGTGCCTGAGGCTGGATCACTAAATGATCTGTGTCCAGTCTCTGGTTTCGGAGCATTTCTGGTGGCCAGGAGCCAACTGAGAGTAACTGAATTAGACTCCTGGAATGCTATTGTGTCTGCCTTGACTAAGTCTTTCATCTGAAAGTGGCGTTCATAGCTCCCAGCAGACAGAGAGCTGGGACTTCACTTGCGTCTGCAGAACCGATTCCATGAACTGTTTTGTGCCTGTTGTTGTCGTTGTTCAGGTGCTGTCGAGTCGATTCTGACTCACAGTGACCCCATGTGACATGGCTGTAATCTTTATAGAAGCAGATTGCCAGGTCTTTCTCCCGTGGATCCTCTGGGTGGGTTCGAACTGCCAACCTTTCAGTTAGTAGCCAAGTGCTTAACCATTGTACCACTAGGGCTCTGTTTTGTGCCTCCTTCCGATAAATGTTTGTTGAATAAATGTCCATGGGATAAGCAGAGTTTGGTCTGAGACTTGCTTTCCTTTTAACCTAACAGGAAGTTTGTGAGGGACTAGCCAAATCTTCCCCGCTCTAAACTTCTTCAGCGGCTAGCATTATCTACAAAAAGAATTAAAAATTGTGCATATAATTCTTAGGCCAGTTCACAATGTATCAGTTGCCGTGGAGTCAATCCTGACTCATGGGGACCTCATATGTGTCTGGGTAGAACTGTGCTCCATTGGGTTTTAATGGCTGTGACCTTTCAGGAGCAGATCACCAGGTCTTTCTTCCGAGGTGTCTCTGGGTGCACTCGAATCACCAACCTTTCAGTCAACAGCTGGGCAAGTGAACCATTTACAGCACCCGGGGACTCCTGTTCACAATATGTTGCTGTTGTCGTGTGCCACTGAGTTGATTAAGACTCATGGTGACCTTACAGGACGGAGTAAAACTGCCCTATAGTGTTTCCTAGACTGTAATCTTTACGGGAGCAGATAGTCATGTCTTCTCTCCCGCGGAGTGGCTAGTGGGTTCGAACTGCCGACCTTTCCATTAGCAGCCGAGCATGTTAACCGTTTACACCACTCAGGGACTCTTGTTCATGGTATAAATATATGTGAAGATAATAGACCACTTCATTCCTTATCCTTTGAATTGAAAAATCAGATTGCAAATGTACAAGTACAAAGTACTTTATCTAGATAACTTAGAGCTGTTGCTCTAAAGGAAAATGTCTTTTAAACCTCAGAAAATATCTAGTGGAAGAGGGAAGAATAGGAATTCAAAGATTAACTGATGGCCACATTAAAGGCCAAGAGGGCTGGGGCCAGAACGCCCACTCTGGGCAGACAGCTATGGCAGAGCTTAGTGAGACGGAGTCCTCTTGAATGCTGTGGCAATGAGGAAAAGACTTTGGTTAGGGAAAGCATGTTCCACTGCAATTATTTTTGCCCGTAAGGATTTGTGACTTACTTCCTTTCTTAAGTCAAGACCAGACCAGGCCAAAGTACCAGCTAGCACGTAACAGCAGTGGCCTACCAACCAATAGTACAGTGGAATTAAGGACAGACCTATTTGGCCAGAGGACACAGTAGTTAAGGTTCAAGTCCTGCCTTGTCATTGTCCTCCCATTCCACACTTCCTTTGGTCCAGGCTGCAACGTCAGCATCTAGGAGACCAAAATCCAAGCAGGGAACAACATACAGGAAATTGTTTTTGGGAGAACATCTGGACTCATCAAATACTTAACTCTGGACAGGATGGTGGTTAAGAATGGGAAGTGGTTAAATGAAAAGAACGTTATTTGAAGGGATGATACGCCTTCTACCCATTCTTCTCCGCATCTGTTTTTAATGTTACTAAAATGACCCGAAGGAGCCCTGGTGGCGCAAAGGTTAAGTGCTTGGCTGCTAACCAAAAAGTTGGCGGTTTCAACCCACCCAATCGCTCCATGAGAGAAAGAGCTGGCCATCTACTCCCCTAAAGATCACAGCCTAGAAAATCCTATGGGGCTGTTCTGCTCTGTCACGTCGGGTTGCTATGGGTCACAACTGACTAGATGGCATCTAACGACAACAACAAAATGACCCCATATTTACCTCCTTTCTCTCTAAGTCGGATTGCTTTATTTCTTATTCACATCATGGCACCCTGATCTGTTATCTGTCATCCAAATATGTGTTGTTTGCAACTTCAGAGGAGAAGGTAAGGAAGACTAGCCAGCCCAGAAAAGAAGGACAGAGGGGTGATATGATTTTGACTAACAGTAGCTCCCTTATTCCTGGTGTGCCTCATATGAGCGTAAAAATACATTTTTGTGTTACCCCTGGCCTTTGTCATCTTCTTTTTCTTCTGCCCTAGGCCCTTTGATGTTGTTTTCTGTCTGCTGAGCTATGCGTGGAAACTTTGCCAGTGCACTGCTGCAGGAGGTGCTCACCATCGAAGGTGCTGGCATCTCCACCAAGGGCACCGTCCTTGATTGGCCCAGGGATGCTAGCGCCTCTTCCTGCTCTCCGTACAGCTGTGGGCTCTAGGGGGCTCAGTGTGTCAGTGTGGGCACCTTGAGACCTGCTAATATGCTGGTGCCTCTGCAGAGCCAAAGCTATTCATGTTTCCTACCAAGTAGGGATTCCTCTCTCTTCCCAACATGCCTTGGTTCCAGAACAATGCTGTCTTGGTTCCCATGGTCTCGTAACATTTCCATCTTCTTATTTGTAGCCCCCTGCCTCTTAGGACTGAGGCATAAGTCCATGAGAGGTTGATCTGAGTGACAGACCCCTGGGCTATGCAGAAAACTGACCCTTGTCTCCTAAAAATGGAGGTGTTCTTATTGGGTCAAGCTTCTGTGCCCACCAGGTCCTGAGTCACGATTATACATACCAGAATCCCAGGGAAACACAGCTTCAGTTCACCAAGATCGTCGCTACATCGAGAACATTGGCGGTTGGCTTTTCAGAAACTTCTAGAGGAGTCTGCAGTCTCCTGTGTATGTGGGAAAGAGTCAGAACAAAGACCCAGATTCTTCAACACTGGAAAAGACTCAGGGCAACTACATTTTAAAACAACTTTCTTCTCAGTCGAATCACTGTATGATGGCTCTTTTTTGCCCATGTGAGTACGAATAAGGATATTTCTCCAATCTGCCTGTTAGTGCTTGACTACAATGCTGTTGTTGGAAAGAGCGGGCAGACAGATACCAGCAGACAGACATATTCGGGTGCCTATGCTTTGACAGAAGGAGCCCTGGTGGTTAAGTGCTTTGCTGCTAACTGAAAGGTTGGTGGTTTGAAACCACCAGCCATTCTACAGGAGAAAAAGACCTGGCGAACTGCTCCTATGAAGATTACAGCCTAGGTGTCTTAGTCATCTAGTGCTGCTATAACAGAAATACCACAAGTGGATGGTTTTAACGAAGAGAAGTTTATTTCCTCACAGTCAAAGTAGGCTAAAAGTCCAAATTCAGGGTGTCAGCTCCAGGGGAAGTCTTTCTCTCTCTGTCGGCCTTCTCATCAGTGTTCCCCCGGACTAGGAGCTTCTCGGCACAGGGACCCCGGTCCAAAGGACGCGCTCTGCTCTGGGCACTGCTTTCTTGATGGTGTGAGGTCCCCCTGTCTCACTGCTCACTTCTGTCTTTTATATCTCAAGACATTGCCTCAGGACACAATCCAGTCTTGTAGATCCAGTCCTGCCTTACTAACACAACTGTTACCCATCCTCCCTCATTAACATCATAGAGGCAGGATTTACAACGTATAGGAAAATCACACAGTACCAGGAATCATGGCCCAGCCAAACTGATATACACATTTTTTGGGGGACATAATTCAAACCATGACACTAGGCCAACCCTATGGGGCAGTTCTACCCCGTTGCTTTGAGTCAGAATCGACTTGACGGCACAAAACAACATGCTCTGAGAGAAGGTCCCTGGGTGGCACAAATGGTTGGTAATCGGCTACTAACTGAAAGGCTGGTGGTTTGAGCCTATCCAGCAGGCCACGGAAGAAAGGCCTGATGATCTGCTTCCATAAACATTATAGCCAAGAAAACCCTATGGGGCAGTTCTATTCTGTAACATATAGGGGTGTGCCGTGAGTCAAAACTGACTTAATGGCACTGGCTGGTGTTTTTTTTTTTTGGTTCGCGTTGAGAAAACGGAAAGGAACCAAGCAGGGTGCATCCTCAGGGGGCAAGGGAAGTTCAGTGCAAGTGGGGGCAAGGCCCAGCTGAGCTGGTAAATGCTTCACTGCAGACTGGTCAAATTATATCTCTGGGACTAAGATCCTCATTAAAGGCCTGCACCTTGGGACATTTCGGCCTACCAAGGTTCATCATTATGGAAGGCTAGGGATGATCATAGTAATTGAAATGAAAGTTCAAAGAGCAGTTTGAATTAGAACAGGTGTTCATGTTTCAACTTCTCTCAAGAACAGCCTCCACTGGAAGAAGAAAATCCACTGAGGAATCATGAGCAACAAGATCTTTTTTTGCCCACATGCCATTCTAACCTATAGTGACGCCGTATGTGCAGAGTCGAGCTAACTGCCTCGTAGGGTTTTCAGTGTTGTGAACTTTCGGAAGCAGATTGCCAGGCTTGTCCTCCCAGGTGCCTCTAGGTGTATTAGAACCACCAATCTTTTAGTTAGTATCTGAGTGCTTAACTTGTACCACCCAGGGACTTTGCAAAATAATCTTTTAAAGCCACTGAGCAAGGTTCAGAAACATGCAGCCCATTCCGCGGCATTAGGGTTCTATTGTTTTCTTCCACACCATTTCATCACAGAAACATTTTCAGCAGCAACCTGGTCACTTCGTGGCTCAATAATGTTATCTTAGGGCTTTTCGTCAAATGCCACCTTGTCCTCAGTAGCATACTGGAAAAAAAAAAAAAAAACAACAACAACAAGCAAACTCATTGCTATCGAGTTGATTCTGACTCATAGTGACCCTATAGAACAGCGTAGAACTTCCCCATAGGGTTTCCAAGGAGCACCTGGTGGATTCGAACTGCCAACCTTTTGGTTAGCAGCCAAGCTCTTAAGCATTACACCACCAGGGCTCCTCACTAGCATAGTCATTACTAAATAGCTCTATGTTCTTGTTAGGTTGTTTCAAGCGACTCTCTTGAGGAATCCTGGATGGAGGATGGAGAGTCTTTTTCGACATCTGTCCCTAGCTGCGCCTCTCCCAGGCTCCACTGCAATCTTTCACACACTCTGTACCCAGCAGGGTGATTGTAATATAACAGCTTGAAAGATTACAAAGATAACAGCCTTGGAAACCTATAGGCAGTTGGATTCTGTCCTATAGGGTTGCTATCAGTCAGAATTGACTCTGCGGCATCAAGTTGGGTTTTTTTGGGGGGGCGGTGGTGAGGGAGAAAGAAAGAGGGGGAGGGCTATTTTCCTGCTGCACTTCACAGCACCCAACAGAGGAAATGCACAACATAGGTGTGGGAGTTTGGCTGACTCGTGGTAAAAAATAAACATGGTTTCCTGTTGACTTTTATTTTCATTCCTAAGTGGCAAGGAGTTGCTGATACTTCCTGCCGGGACTAGCAGTTTATGCAGGCAAAGAAGGCGTGATTTGGGGACCAAAAAATATCAATACCCGCCATCTTCCAAAAATTCTCATCTCTCATTCATTAGTAAATGTGAGGGTAGAACTGTGCTCCACAGGTTCCCAATAGCTGTGATCTTACAGAGGTAGATCGCTAAGCCTTTCTTCCGAGGTGCCTCTGGGTGAATTTGAACCTCCAACCTTTCCATTATAGCCTAGTGCTTAATGGTTTGCACACCCAGGGACTCCTTTAGTCCTGCAGTAGCTCACTGGCATCACGCCTTAAAAAATGTTTCGGGCATTTTAATTTGGGTTAAATCCTCATGTGACTTGGAGTGTTGACAGATTGGTGCTTTAAAGCATTATAATTTTTTCATTTATCTGATCAGTTTGAAGCAATTCCAAGTCCAGAGACTGTTTGGCTCTCCATCCATCTATCCACCTATCCATCCATCCATCCATCCATCCATCCATCCATCCATCCATCCATCCATCCGCCCACCCACCCACCCATCCATCCATCCATCCATCCATCCATCCAAACACAGGGGTGAGTGTTCTGTGCTGAGAAAACAGGAAGTGCAGTCTCTGAGGAATGACAAGCTTGGTGTTTCTGAGGAAGAAAGAGTAGAGCATTGTAGCTGGAGGCCAGTGAGGAGGGAAAGAGCAGTCAGGGAAGACAGAGGAAAGGGTGGAGAGGGAGCAGAGAGGAAGAGGCAGGGGGCTGTGGGTTCTGGGCCATGGAGAGCTCCATAGACCACAGGTAAAGACTTTTGGCTATTTTACCTCAGTGCAATGGGAAGACATTGGAGGGTTTTAACTCAAGGGGTGATGTGATTAAATTCTACATTTCAGAAAGAGCACTCTGGCTGCTATGTAGAGAACGGAGGTTAGGAGAGGAAGAATAGAAGCTTGGGGTCCAAGTGTCCAAGAGTCCAATAGAGAGGTGGCAGTGCTGATAGTGAGAAGAGGGCGAATTCAGGATATAGAGCTGACAAGAATTGCTGGTTGTGATGGTTAAGATTGTGTCTTAACTTGGCTGGGCCATGAATTTCAGTGTTTGTATGTGATCACCCCCGTGATGGGATCTGCTGTGAGTAGCCAGTCAGTTGAAAGGGAGTGTCCTTGGGCTTGTGGCCTGCATCTGAATATAAGTGGAAGTTCCGGCTTTTGCCCTCTCTGGATCCTGCAGCTGCCTCCTGTTCGTCTGACCTCGGTTTCTTGGGACTTGAGCTAGCAGCTTACCTGCTGATCTTGGGATTCACTGATCTTGGGATTCATCGATCTTCACAGCCTGTGAACAAGAGCCTTGCTCTCCGACCTGCCTATTTTGAGTTCACCAGCCCCAGTGGCTACCTGAATCAGGAGAAGCCTCTATCCTGATCCATGGACTTGGGATGTTCCAGCCTCTACAATTGCGAGAGCCATTTCCTTGATACAAATCTCTATGTATATTTATATGCTTTACTGGTTTTGCTTCTCTAGAGAATCCAGCCTAAGACACTGGTATACTAGATGTGGAGAGAGAGGGAAACGGAGTAACCAAAAGTGGCTTCTAGGTGTTTGGCTTGAGCAACTGGTTTATGTTGACATCATTTACTGGGACAGGAAACACTGAGAGGTGCGCAGGCTTTGGGGAATGAGGGACAATCAATAGTTCTGTTTAGATACTTAAGTTTGCAATGCCTATGAATCCTCCAGGAGAAGGTAGTGGACAGGAGGATATACAAGATTGGAACTCAGGAGAGTGCTAAGGCAGGAGATAGATATTTGGAAGCCATCAGCATATAGAAAGTGTTTAAAACTGTGAGATTAGAAAAGAGCACCTAGGAAGAGAGTGTGGGTAGAGAAGGCATGCTGGGGCACTCCAGCATTTAGAGGTTGGTAAAAAGAGGAGAAGCTAGCAAAGAAGATGTTTAGTTGTCATCAGCACAGTAGGGGCTAGTTGGCATGGGGCATGGGCCATTGCCAGTCTATATAGAGTGTTTATCGAGACTTGCAATGGTTCCCGTAGCAGAAATTGACGTTTTGCTGGTATGTTGTCTGTGTAGGCTGTTCAGTTGGATGAATTACTCTGTGTAATACATGTATTCCATGGAGTAACTTAAAACTTTGGGAAGTAGAAAATGGTAAGGCTTCTATGGTTTTTAGCTAGTGACCTGGGATTCCATGTCATTGAAGTTAAGATGCTCCATAATCTACTCAGTTTATCTAGTTAGTTCAGTGCCGTGGTAAGAACATGTCTGGAGCCTGGATTCCTATCCTGTGCTGATCATCTACTAGCTGTGTGACCTTGAGCAAGTTACATAACCTCTCTGAGCCTCACTTTCCTAACATGCCATATTGTTAGTAGTACCCACCTGAGACTGTGTGTGTGTGTGAAATAATGGAAATAGTGCATGAAAAGTGCTCAGCACATGGGCATGGTTCAGCAAATGATCATTCTTAAGTACTTACGTTGATGGTTATTGTATCCATTTTCTTCTTCTGAAACTGTACTCTCTGCTCCACATTGTGCTCATTTCCACTTTTGTTGAGATTTCCCCAACTTTGTAATGTCTTTTCTCCCTTTTCTGCCTCTCCCTTTTCTACCCATCTCCTGTTCTATGTCCTTTACTGAATATTCATCAAACATTTCTTCAGTTTGACCTGTGTGTCTGGCTCTGTGCCAGGCACTGGATGCCATGAACTCTTCCCCAACAATCTCATCTACCATCCATCTATCCATTTAGTTTCTATGTGCATCTTTATGTATTACTAATCTTACACAGTCTAACATTGATCTTATACATTATATACATTAACTTTCTTACTGAGTGGAGGGAGAACATGTAATACATTTTATTTGTTTAAATCCATCAGAGTAAAAGACCAGGCACCCAGGAGATATGCAGTGTAGCCACATTAAAATAAATAGACATCTGGGAATTGATTTGCCCAGCCTGGCTAGAGAAGTTCTCCAAACAAAGTCCTCTCATATTCCCCTGCAAGGCTGCTGCAATGTGGCCATTTCAGACTGTGATTTACAAGATGGGCAGAACGGCCCAAATTGCACAAAACACACACTGCTGCTTCAGGGAAAAGCCTGCTGATTTCAGGGGAGTTTGCTGACATTGATTTCTGCTGCTTTGAGTTTTCAAGCATGCTTTTGCTCTCTGCCACAGGCAATTCACCTCCGAGTCACCTTGTGCTCTCTCCAGCATTGTCTTTGGTCTCTGGAAAGAGCTGCTATATTGGTGTAAAACCACACTTGATTTTCCAAATACTGGGTGTCATCTTTTTTTTTTTTTAATTCATCTACTTCTTTGCCAGACATTTAATGAGTAGCCATTGAGTCCCAGGCGTTGGACTGGGCATGGGGGACTACAGAGGGAATGCTTCATAATGACTGCTCTTTAGGAGATCCGAGCCCTCAAGGCAAACAATAGACAACCACAGTCCACTGTGGGAAACACAATAGTGGAGCAGATAGAGAGGAACTCAGTCTGCCTGTGAGGTGGGGGAAGCTTAACAGAGATCGCAGTGTTTCATCCGAGTCCTGAAGGGTAAGTGGGAGGTGTCCAGGAGAATAAGGAGGGGAAGGACAGTTTTGGCAGAGGGAACAGTATGTGCAAAGGTACAGAGGAGTGTAAGATCTAGGATATTTGATGGTGGGGAGAAGTTTGGTGTGAGGTGGAATGGGAAGGAGGTGGATGGGGAAAAGCAGGAGATGAGGCTGGAACAGATGAAGAAGGGCTTTATGTGACATGCTAAGGAGCTGTGCTCTTATCCTGTGAAAGCAATAGAAAGTCATTTAAGGATAGGGAGACAGGATCACAGTTGTATTTCAGAAAGACCACTGACAGGGAGAATGGTTATGCAGCTATTGTAAGTGCAGAAAAGAGAGTAAGATAATTGATTGGAATGATGCCTAGAAGATAGGAGCAATAGGTGGGATGTTGAGCGAGAGAGGGAGAGATGTTAAGGTTGACCCCGAGATTTCCAGTCCAACAGCTTGGTAAACCAGTTGTCATCAAGTGTATGTGACTCATGGCAACCTCATGTATGTCAGAGTAGAACTGGGCTCCTTAGGGTTTACAATGGCTGATTTTTTTTTCAGAAGTAGATGGCCAGGCGTTTTTCCCAAGATGCCTCTGGACGGTCTCCAACCTCCAACCTTTCATTTAGCAGCTAAGCGTGTTAACCATTTGCACCACCCAGGGACTCCAACAGCTTGGTGGATAGCGGCTTTATTAAATGAGATGGGGGCTATGAGAGAGAGACTTTGGAGGGATATGATGCTTGAGTTTGGGGTATGTTGAACTTGGAGGCACCCAGGCAGGCCTAGAACTTGAGGAGAGAGAGAGGAAGATACAGACTGTGCTGTTTCAAGGTCACAGAATATCTTTGTAGTTTGCTTCTTCCATTTACCCACACTCAGCTCACAGGCAGGGTAAAGTAGAAAGCTTTATCTTCTTGAGCTTCAGCATTAGACAGGCTTGGGTTTAAATTCTGTCACTGTCATTTACTAACAACTTATTCTTATGCAGGTTAACCAGCTGCTACCAGCCTGTTTTCTAATCAAAAATACAGGGGCTCTTACTATCTATCTATAGGGTGTACTTGTAAGGGCAGTGGTGGCTCCGTGGTAGAATTCTTGCCTTCCGTGCAGAAGACCCAGGTTTGATTCCTGGTCTCTGCACCTCATGTGCAGTCACCACCCGTCTGTATGTGGAGGGTTTCGTGTTGTTATGTTGCTGAACAGGTTTCAGCAGAGCATCTAGACTAAGATGAATTAGGAAGAAAGTCCTGGTGATCTACTTCTGAATAGCAGCCAATGAAAGCCTTGTGGATCACAATGGTTCGATCTACAACTGATCATGGGGATGGCACGTGACTGGGCAGCGTTCCGTTCTGTTGTGCCATGAGTCAGGGGCAGGGTCGGTACACCCAGTAAGCAAGGTACGCACGGGCCCAATTGTGCCTTCCCACTAATCTGCAGTGCATAATCTCACCTGTCCCCAACCACGTCACAGATGTGCTGAAACCCCTGCGAAATTGCTCACCACAGATTAGCAAGTAATACAATTCAGCCCGTGCATACCTTGCTCCGTGCAGGCTAGTGCATAGGGTGTTTACTGGTTAACCCGCCCCAGGTCAGGGGCCAACGGAAGGCAGCTCGCAATAACAATAGGGTTCTTGTAGTCATCCACTGAGGCATGGGAGACGTGCTGTAAACAGGAAACAGCAAGGTGCAAAGTTCTAAAAATGCCATTGGAAGGACTCAGCTGGGCTCAGTGTGGATTTAGTTCTTCCCAAGTTTCTCACTTAAAAAGCCAGAAGATGATTTTGGGAAAAACTCCTAGGCCTGGGTGTTGGGGTTCACCAGGGATTCACTTCGTTCACCAAGACCTGGTTCCTCGCCTCGATTAGGTCCTTCAGGAGGAAGGCTGCAGATTCTGAAGGACACTGAGCCCTGAGATTCAACACGCCTGCTCCCTTTCCTGGCATTCCAGAAAAAAATTTTGGAAAAACACCAAAAATCTATCGTCCACAGAACGGCCCTCAGTGGTTATTGCAATTGCTCAATTACATGGTTATTCACGAAGCGCGGATTACAGGGTTTCTTAGCTGAAGCCTCTATGGCTCGGCCAGATAAAACTACATAAAAAAAAAGAAACATGCAAACGTTGGACATTTTCTGAGCATATGGCAGCATTTTTTTTTAGTCCGCAAGAAATAGGAACAGAACAGAACTATGAGAAACTTTTTTATTTTGTTATGTTATGCTTCTCAAGGATAGGGATATCTGAGACCCCAGGCTTGGTTATAAGGGGCAAGTCTTATTTGAAAATGTTGATATTAATGAAGTAGTAAAACTATAGGCTATTTGAAATTTATATATGGTCCCTGTTTCAAAAGTTTGTTGTTAGATCTGCTTTTTAGAAATTGGAATGCAATTTTGCATAGAGATAGTGGTATACAGGTCTCCAGGTCACCCTAGGAAAATGTATTCAATCTTATTTCAGCAAACGATATCACCATCCACCCAGTTGCTCACACCAGAAACCAGGAAGCTATTTTGGAAACCTTCTGCTCCCACACCTGTGCCAGCCACTCTAGCATCAAATTTTGCCAGCCTACCTCCAAACTATGAGACATTGTTGGTTCAGTGGTGGAACTCTTGCCTTCCATGTGGGAGACCCTGGTTCAATTCCCAGCCAATGCACCTCAAGTGCAGCCACCAGCTGTCTGTCAATGGAGGCTTTTGTGTTGCTGACTAAATTTCAGTGGCGCTTCCGGCAATGATCAGATGGTGCATGGAACGGCCATGAGTGATGGGCTTCTTTAGCAGACACCTACCCTCGTTCCTTTTAGGGAGGGAACTGGGTAAGTTCTTGACTTCCCTTGCTGACATTTTAATCTTCCAACAGGAAGAGGAAAGCACGTACTTGAGATTTAAACCAGTAAGGAAAAACTGGTTGGGAACGTTAGGGAAAGGGAAGCTTTGGGGACAGAGGAGGATTACCCAATCAGCAAGGTAAGCATGGTACTTACCTTGCTTACTAGATCATCTGTAGTGAACAATTTCACATTTTTTAACGACATCAAAGATTCTGCTTCTAGGTATGGCTGGCACCTGTCTCTCTCCCAACCTTTCAGCACCTTCCTACAGAATTAAAGCCTCTTCAAATTTAGAATCCCTGACAGGGATGAATGATCCAGTAAGTGAGGTAAGCACGGGTTTATGTGTGCTTACTTACTAATCTGTAGTGAACGATTTCCCCCCATGTGGTGAAAAACACGGAGAGAAATTGGTTCCTGTTTACAGAGTACCTCCCGTGTCTCAATGGATGACCATAAACATGTTTTTCACCAAAAGTGGGGGGGGGGTGGGGGGACAGGAAATTGTTCACTACAGATTAGTAAGTAAGCACAAATAAACCTGTGCTTACCTCGCTTACTGCATAATCCACCGCTATTTGGGGGAGAATAACTCCACGGGGCAGGCAAGATAGCATAATGGCATATGGCATAGCATAGGGCATAGGTGCTGGGATCAAGTCTCCTGGGTCCAAACCCTGGTTCCGTTCCTACATAGCTGTGTTATTTTACACTGTCGCACCTCCATTTTCTCCTCTGTAAAGTGGGAATAATAGTAGTACCCGTGGGGTCGCCATGAGTCAGAATCGACTTGGCCGCAACTAACAACTTTATAAGATGGCTGCAAAAATTAAAGGAATTAATACTTAACACGTGGTAAGTGTTCAATAAATGTTAGCTACTAGTATTATTAGTATTGAGTTCATATTTGTGATAGGAAGTTTAGTTAGACAAAGTGAATCATGGAACCTAGACTTTAGAGGGGAAAAAAAAATCAGAGATAAGTGCAGTAGGATCCCGTAGCCAGATATTATAGAGGGGAAGTTGGCTTACGAAGGGCCAGCAAGCTTTTTCTGTAAAGGGCCAGATAGTAAATATTGTCAGCTCTGGGGGCCACAGGGGCTCTGTGGCAACCAGCTGACTCTGCCTTTGTAGCGCAGAAGCAGCAGTAGACAACAGGCTAACAAATGGGTGTGGCTGGGTTACCTTAGAACTTTATTTACAGAACCAAGAGGCAGGCAGGATTTGGCCTGAGGGCTGTCCTTTGCAATCCCTGGCTGAAGAGGAATGGGAAATTGTAAGATACAGAATTCTGCCTGTGTAATTGTAAATGATCTCAGCAAGAAGGAAAGCAAGAAGACAATTAGATTAAACAGGGTAGATGCACAAGAAGCTGTTTACTGCAGATTAAAAGAGAACCCATGCCAAGAAGGAAGGCAACCGCCCTGTGTGCATATCGTAGTTTCCAGAAATACATAGGAATGTGTTTAAAAAAGAAAAGGTTAAACCCTCCATGAACTTGTGAAATAGGGTAAGGATTTAAAAAAAATAAAGGAAATAGTTTTTTTTTTTTTTTTGCAGGGATCGCTTTGTGTGTTAAAACGTTAGAAGCAAGGCCAGGCCAGGCCACCTGCTTGGGAACAGTGCTGTAATGCCAACAGATGCCGTGGGTTTGGGACTGCAGCCACATGGGAGATCATGCCAGACTAGGAGCTGCAAGTGGGTCAGCCGATCCTCTAGAGACGTTGAGCACTGGTGCTGGAGACAACCCAGTCAAAACTATGGAAAAAAGATTTTTGCCCAAAGATGGCCTCGGCATTATCAATGAAGGCGAGAGATAGACAAGCCAGCTAAAAGTTCCCAGATGTGAACACTGTTTAAGTGGCGGGATTTTGCATAATTGTTATTTTCTTGTTTATACTTTTGAATAGTTTTTATTATAAGCATATATTACTTTTAAAATAAAAAAGAGAAGTTACTTAAGAGGGAGGAGGCCTTAGAAGGGCACCCTTAGGATTGATCGATGCTTAGAAATTATAAGAGACAGATTTTCACTCAGCATAGATACTGCTGATTCTCATTATGCACAGTAGTTAAGTACAGTAAAGTCCCATGAGCACTGAATTAGCAAAGACCAAAACAGCCCCGATCTACCTCAGCTGAGAATGTGGGTGTACCACCACCACCCGCTTCGAGTGGATGCTGACTTACAGCGACCCTGTAGGACAGAGCAGAACTGCCCCAAAGGGTTTCCAAGGCTGTAAATCTTCTACTGAAGCAGACTGCCTATCTTAGTCATCTAGTGCTGCTGTAACAGAAATACCACAAGTGGATGGCTTTAACAAACAGTCTGGTAGGCTAGAAGTCCAAATAGGGCGTCAGCTCCAGGGGAAGGCTTTCTTTCTCCGTCCGCCTTCTCATCAATCTTCCCCAGGACTAGGAGCTTCTCAGTGCCGGGACCCTGGGTCCAAAGGACGCATTCTACTCCCGGCACTGCTTTCTTGGTGGTATGAGGTCCCCAATTCTCTGCTTGCTTCCCTTTCCTTTTATCTCTTGTAAGATAAAGGGGTGGCGCAGGCCACACCCCAGGGAAACTCAATTTACATTTGGATCAGGGATGTGACCTTATAAGGGTGTTATACAATCCCACCCCTAATCCTCTTTAACATAAAATTACAATCATAAAATGGAGAACAACCACAAAATTCTGGGAATTGTGGCCCAGCCAAATTGATACACACATTTTTGGGGGTACATAATTCATACCATGACACTGCCACATCTTTCTCCTTTCGGTTAGCAGCCAAGTGCTTAACCACTGCGCCACCAGGGCTCCGTAATGTGTTCCTGCTTCTGTGCGTGCGTACTGCTCATGTACAGTTAATATTGATTTGGGGATTACAAATAAACTTTAGGGAGTGGGCAAATTTGCAAGTACAAAATCCATGAAGAAGGAGGATCAACTATATCGGTTTGATTTTCAAAATAGTGAGTGTCCCACCATGGCAGATGTCCTGGAGCCCCCCAAATTGTAGGACACTTGACCAAAATAAAAGGGCTGGTCCAGAGTACAGTCTCATACCCCATCCTAACATCTGTCTCTGGCTAACAGGCTGTTGATCTTTTACACAGATCCAACCCAATCACTAAGGAAATGATTTGTTTTTGTGACTGAGCCGAAAGGAGTGTCAGCAGAATGCTCCCCGGGGTCCGTTGCTCGAATGGTTGCTGAAACCACTGGAAGCTTTCCCACCTGTATTTCAAATACCAGCAGGGTCACCCTTGGTGGACAGGTTTCAGAGGACCTTCCAGACTAAGACAGACTAAGAAGGACCTGTCAGTCTACTTCTGAAAAAATTGGCCAGTGAAAACCTGATGAATAGCAGCGGAACATTGTCTGATATAGTGCCGGAAGATGAACCCCTCAGGTTGGAAGGCACTCAAAATACGACTGGGGAAGAGCTTCCTCCTCAAAGGAGAGATGACCTTAATGAAGTGGATGGAGTCAAGCTTTTGGGACCTTCATTTGCTGATGTGGCATGACTCAAAATAAGAAGAAACAGCTGCAAACATCCATTAATAATCAGAATATGGAATGTACGATGTATGAATCTAGGAAAATTGGAAGTCATCAAAAAGGAAATGGACCGCATTAAGATTGATATCCTAGGCATTAGTGAGCTGAAATGGACTGGTATTGGCCATTTTGAGTCAGACAATCATATGGGCTACAATGCCGGGAATGACAAATTGAAGAGGAATGGAGTTGCGTTCATCGTTGAAAAGAACATTTCAAGATCTATCCTGAAGTACAGTGCTGTCAGTGATACGATAATATCCATACGCCTACAAGGAAGACCAGTTAATACCACTATTATTCAAATTTACTCATCAACCACTAAGGCCAAAGATGAGGAAATTGAAGATTTTTACCAACTTCTGCAGTCTGAAATGGATCAAACATGCAATCAAGATGCATTGATAATTACTGGTGATTGGAGTGCAAAAGTTGGAAACAAAGAAGAAGGACAGGTAGTTGGAAAATATGGCCTTGGTGATAGAAATGATGCCAGAGATCTCATGATAGAATTTTGCAAGGCCAATTACTTCTTCATTGCAAATGCCTTTTTTCAACAGCATGAACAGTGACTATACACGTGGACTTCACCGGATGGAAAACACAGGAATCAAATCGACTACAACTGTGGAAAGAGACAATGAAAAGCTCAGTATCATCTGTCAGAACAAGGCCACGGGCTGCCTGTGGAACACTCCATCAATTGCTCATGTGCAAGTTCAAGTTGAAGCTGAAGAAGATTAGAACAAGTCCACAAGAGCCAAAATACGACTTTGACTGTATCCCACCTGAATTTAGAGAGCATCTGAAGAATAGATTTTACTCATTGAACCCTCATGACCGAAGACCAGACAAGCTGTGGGATGATATCAAAGACATCATATAGGAAGAAAGCAAAAAGTCATTAAAAAGACAGGAAAGAAAAAAAGACCAAAATGGATGTCAGAAGAGACTATGAAAGTTGCTCTTGAACGTAGAGTAGCTAAAGTGAACGAAGAAATGATGAAATAAAAGAGCTGAAAAGAAGATTTCAAAGGGCAGCTCGAGAAGACAGGAAGTATTATAGTGAAATGTGCAAAGACCTGGAGTTAGAACACCAAAAGGGAAGAACACGCTTGGCATTTCTCAAGCTGAACGAACTGAAGAAAAAATTCAAGCCTCGAATTGCGATACTCAAGGATTCTGTGGGCAAAATATTGAACAACACAGGAAGCATCAAAAGCAGATGGAAGGGACACACAGAGTCACTGTACCAAGAAGAACTGGTTGACATTCAACCATTTCAGGAGGCAGCATATGATCAAGAACCGATGGTACTGAAGGAAGAAGTCCAAGCTGCACTGAAGGCACTGGCGAAAAACAAGCCTCCAGGAACTGACAGAATACCAACTGAGATGTTTCAACAAATGGGTGCGGCGCTGAAAGTGCTCACTTGTCCATGCCAAGAAATTTGGAAGACAGCTACCTGGCCAACCAACTGGAAGAGATCCATATTTGTGTCCATTCCAAAGAAGGGTGATCCAACAGAATGTGGAAATTATTGAACAATGTCATCAAGATTATATAGAAGTAAAATTTTGCTGAAGATCATTCAAACGCTGTTGCAGCAGTACATTGCCAGGGAACTCCCAGAAATTCAAGCTGGATTCAGAAGAGGACGTGGAACCAGGGATATCATTGCTCATGTCAAATGGGTCTTGGCTGAAAGCAGAGAATAGCAGAAAGATGTTTACCTGTGTTTTATTGACTATGCAAAGACATTGACTGTGTGGAGCATAACAAATTATATATAACATTGCGAACAATGGGAATTCCAGAACACTTAATTGTGCTCACATGGAACCTGTACGTAGACCAAGAGGCAGTCGTTAGAACAGAGCAAAGGGGATACTGCATGGTTTAAAATCAAGAAAGGCGTGCATCAGGGTTGTATTCTTTCACCATAATTATTTAATCTGTATGTTGAATAAATAATTTGAGAAGCTGCACTATATGGAGAAGAATGTGGCATCAGGATTAGTGGAAGACTCATTAACAACCTGCGATATGCAGATGACACAACTTTGCTTGCTGAAAGCGAAGGACTTGAAATACTTTCTGATGAAGATTGAAGACTACCGCTTCAGTATGGATTACACTTCAACATAAAGAAAACAAAAATTCTTACAACTGGACCAATAAGCAACATCATGATAAGTGGAGAAAAGATTGACGTGAAGGATTTCATTTTACTTGGATTCACAACCAACACCCATGGAAGCAGCAGTCAGGAAAGCAAATGACGTATTGCCTCGGGCAAATCTGCTGCAAAAGAGCTCTTTAAAGCGTTAAAAAGCAAAGATGTCACTTTGAGGACTAAGGTGCGCCTGACCCAAGCAATGATATTTTCAATTGCCTCATATACATATGAAACCTGGACAATGAATAAGGAAGACGAAGAAGAATTGATGCCTTTGAATTATGGTGTTGGCAAAGAATGTTGAACCTACCATGGACTGCCAGAAGAATGAACAAATCTGTCTTGGAAGAAATACAGCCAGAATGCTCCTTAGAAGCAAGGATGGTGAGAATTGTCTCACGCACTTTGAACATATTATCAGGAGGGACCAGTCTCTGGAGAAGGACATGATGCTTGGTAAAGTAGAGGGTCAAAAAAAGAGGAAGACCCTCGACGAGATGGACTGACACAGTGGCTACAACTATGGGCTTCAACATAGCAATGATTGTGAGGATGGCACAGGACCGGGTAGTGTTTCATTCCGTTGTCCATAGGGTCGTTATAGTCGGAATCAACTTGAGATCTTCTAACAACAACAATCACCTAGGCTTTAATTCACTCCTCCCTAACCAGATAGCTGATCTTTACATTTCCAAAGACTCCAAGCTGAGACTGATCTGGTCTACAATCAATCATTACCCTTCCCCCCACTCCCATTGGCCCATTCCTCTGCTATTAGGCAGTGTAGCTAATTCCTTTTGTAATGTCCAATCAAAATAGTGCATCTTCAGTTCTCACTCTTTAAAAACTCTCTGCAGCTTCACCATTTTGGAAGCACCTGTTTCACTTGGTAAGGTCAGATGGTTTCCCCAGTCTGTACGGTTTTTGAAGCTTCTCCTTGCTTTTTTTATAACATAGTATGGGTTATTACTCTCGAACACAGATAATAATTGATTCTCCACCAGCCATATTCTTACTTTCCTTTCCTGCTGGCAAAACTTGCCTCCCAGCCAGTATAACCTCAATACTTGCCTTCCAGCTTCCCTTGTAGTTAGGGCATGGGCAAATTATTCCATCCTGGACAATGAGAATTGCTGAGAAATTTCCTCTCCTGGGAGAGGTTTTCCTTCTGGATATGTATGTGTATAACATGAGGAGAAACATCACCCTTTCAGTGTTTGATGTGCTCGTATGAGGATGTGGTATTTGGTGCTGTGGCAGCCTTCTTGTGGCCATGAGGAGTGAAGCCTTAGGTTACCATACAACACTCTGAGGATAGTTGAGCAGAAAGATGGAAAGAGCTGATTCTTGATTCATTGCGCTGTAACTGTTCCCTCCCTCATCTTCAGACTTCTGAGAAAAGTGTTATTGAAGATTCAGTTCCAATTAGGTATTGCTGTTCCTAATTGTTTCATCCCCTCCAAAACTCTCACACAGAGGCATGTTGGCGATGTTCCTCAGGTTACCTAAGTGTTAAGTCAGGCTTGAGAATGTATCTGCATTCCCGAGTCCCCAGACTCTCATCATTTTAAAGCAAAGCCTTGCAGCAAGTATCCAGAATACATTTGGTAATTTTTATTATTTCATGTCGTTAGATTTTGTGCCTCTAACTATCGGGGGGAATAAAGATGCTTTAATTTGGCTCGCTGGTTTCTCTTTCTCATGGTTGTTGTAATCCTTTCTGAAGCCCAGTTCTGTGAAAGACAATGGTAAATCCTGGAGATTCACATCGCTGGTGCATGATGCACCTATCCTTCGCATGTGGGAACTCATGGGCAGGTCTCGTGGAAACACCAGTCTTCGCATCTCCTGTGTGTCAGAGAATAATGGCAGTGAAATGGAGTGTGGGGGTTGAGAGCACTAACTCAGCACACCAGGTTCAAATCCTGGCTCTGCCACTACTAACTCTGTAATCTTGGGCAATTAACATGTCTTAGCTTTCATTTCTGCATCTATAAAATGGTGGAAGTCATGAAGATTAAGTATTTGTAAAGCCTTTACACTATATCTGGCACGTAGCTCAATAAACCAGTTGCCTTTGAGTTGATTCTGACTCATGGCAACCCCATGTGTGTCAGAGTAGAACTGTGCTCTGTAAAGTTTTCAATGGCTGATTTTCTGGGAAGTAAATTGCCAGGCTTTCTCTAAGGCACCTCTAGGTGGACAGAAACCTCCAAACTTTCAGTTAGCAGCGAAGCACATTAATTGTTTGCACAACCCAGGGGCTCCAAGAGCTCAATACATGGGCAATATTACTCCCAATACATGGGTGATCTGCTCTCTCCAAGTGGCACTGTGCGTTAAGAGGGTGTCCCTATCTGGAGACTTTGTTCTTGGAAGCAAGGATGGTGAAACTTCATCTTACGTACTTTGAACATGTTACCAGGAGGGACCAGTCCCTGGAGAAGGACATCATGCTTGGTAAGGTAGAGGGTCAGCAAAAAAGAAGAAGACCCTCAACAAGATGGACTGATACAGTGGCTGCAACAATGGTCTCAAACATAGCAATGATTGTGAGGATGGTGCAGGACCAGGCAGTATTTCATTCTGTTGTACACGGGGTCACTATGAGTCAGAACCAACTCAGTGGCACCTAACAACAAAAACGAAGACCTCTGAGGTTGGTTTTAGCAGAAAGCAGCTCAAGCCTGGATAAACCTCATTATCTTTTGGGTCAGTCAATTTATGGAGCAGTTCTGCACATTAGCATTACATCAGTTTTGTGTTTTAGCGTGATTTTGGTAGGCTGCTCAGTTTCCTTAGTAGATTAGAAGCTCCTTGAGGATTGGGGTTGGGTTTTCCATACTTGAATTCTCCACAGTGCTTAGCACTGTGCGCTGCACCAAGCACATGCTTAAGGCATTTTGGACAGTGACTGGATGGATGGGCAGCAGCTACCTGTGATGTGAAGAATGGGGACTAATTTCTAGAAAGCTCACGTAGAGTAGTGGCCCTCAACCTTGGCTACCCATTGGAACTGCCTACAGATATGGTGACCAACCACTCCTGGTTTGCTTAGGTTCCAGGAACATGGGACTTTTCATTTTAAAATCAGGACTGAGGGGTTTCCCAGGATGTGAGACTTTCAGTGCTAAAACCAGGGAAGTCCCAGAAAAAACAGGACAAGTTGGTCACCCTACCTGCGGTGCTTTAAAACATGCTGTTGGCCTGGAACTCAACCCCAGAGCTTCTGATTTAATTGGCCTGGGGCGAGGCCTGGGCATTAACATTTTTTAAAGCTATCCAGGTGATTCTGATGTTTAGCCAAAGTTGAAAAGTACTGAGGAGGAGCAAAAGTTCCCAAGCTGGGTTCTGGTGCACACTGTTGAGCTGTGAATAGTTTACAAGGCGCCTGAGTTATCCCTTCAGCCCTAGCCCTGTGAGCCACCACCTAAGTTCACCCCCGTCTGCCGTGAAGTGAGGAGACTGGGAAACCATGACTAAGCAATGTTACATAATGGTGGTGAATAGCCCCCCACCAAAAAAAAAAAAAACCCAAACCCATTGCTGTTGAGTCGATTCTGACTCATAGCGACCCTATAGGACAGAGAAGAACTGCCCAGTAGTTTCCAAGGAGCGCCTGGTAGATTTGAGCTGCCGACCTTTTGGTTAGCAGCTGTAGCGCCTAACCACTACGTGATAAGTAGAGAACTTGTTAAAAAGGAAATTCCAAGACCCTATCCTAGACTGTCTGAATTGGAATTACTACAAGCCTGGGAATCTGCATTTTAACCAGACTTCCCAAGTGATTCATGGTCCCACATTTTTGCCCAGACTGACTTGGGTCCAGAAGGTAGCAGATGAGGTGGAGGGATGGGAACCAGGACCACCTCCCTTTATCTCACAAAAAACCTCCCCCTTCCCCAGATCTCTCTCTCCCCTTGAAATGACCTTGGCCCTGAACACCACAACTGCAACCATCTGTCTTCATATCCTCCCTTCAATCTCTGGCCACTGACCTGTCTGTAGGATCAGTTTAGTCTCATGTGATTCTTGTTCTCAATTCTTTAGTCCCTGCCATGTGAGCATACAATGAACAAGAGTGGTAGGAGTATATTTCTCTGCAGACCAGTGAGTGAGAAAAACAGATGCTTGTGATTGGAAGTGTTTGGGTGGTTTGTTACGTGGCATTAGTGGCCAGAACTGACTAACACACCCCTCAAAAGGAGAAAGAACTGGGGCTTGGCACTGGTCCCACCAAAAGACTCTAAAACGCTTTACAAAAGAAGGGTTGGCTCACTGTTGTGGCGAGGGCCTGGAAAGGGGAGAAGATCTGCCCAGACTGGTAGCACTTGTGAACATCAACGTCTCCAAAGTGGCTGCGGCGCTCCTTCCGACTGGCCAGTCTCTTCTCCACCCTCATGTCCATGTACTGCTGGAAAGGGCCTTGCTGGGGTAGACAAGACATAGGTGCCTGCGGTGAGGAACCCAGACAGCATGTGGTTACGAAGTACCACAGGCTCAAACAAAGACAAGGTGTGGCTATCACACCAGGCAACTCTGCTGCCAGCCTCATTTATTAACTGGACTTCCATGTATCCTTGTTAATCTTCTGTTGCCTTGTGAGGCAGACCACCACCTGTCTGACAGTTAGTCACACTGTGGTGGCTTGTGTGTTGCTATGATGCTGGAAGCTATGTCACTGGCATTTCAAATACCAGTAGGGTCACATGGTTGACAGGTTTTAGCAAAGCTTCCAGACTAAGACACACTAGGACGAAAGGCCTGTGATCTACTTCTGAAAATTAGCCAATGCAAACCTTATGGATCACAACAGAACATTGTCCCACTTGCTTGCTTTGGACACATCATCAAGAGGGATCAATTACTGGAGGAGGACATCATATTTGATGAAGTAGAAGGCCAGCACGGGTGAGGGAAACCCTCAGTGAGAAGGATTGGCACAATGATGGACTTGAACGTGCTGGTGATCATGAGGATGATGGAGGATGGGGCAGCATTTTGTTCTGTTGCACATAAGATCGCCATGAGTTGGAGTCGATTTGACAGCAGCTATCTACCTATTGCTTGGAGACAGAGAAAAGGGCTACCTTGCCCCTTTGTTGCTGGGAGCCTGGCACAGGAGATTGGGAATCAGGGTAACAAGCTTTAGGGGTGACAGTGACTCTGTCCATGAAACCCAACCTCATTACCCACCTCTCTGGTGGATTATTGATTAAGGCCTTTTCCAGCCCTGAAATGGCATGATGTATGTGAAAACAGCGTGCCAGAGTGTGATGGGTTAAGGACCGTTCTTCCCAGAGGCAGGATCTTGTGTATGATGGAGTGCCCATTTTGTGATTTGAACCTCACTTCTATTAGAAATGGAGCAGCAAAGTGGCCCTAGCACTAGTGTTCCACTAGGAGAGATACCAGCATAGGGTGTCCTCTCTAGAGTTTCCCGAATCAGAGGGTTACCCTCACAGCACTCCCCCTCCCACGTGCAGGGCTGAGAGCTCAGTATGGAAAGAACCCCTGCTGGGGGCAGCTTCTCCAGGCCCTGCCTCTCAATTCCTGCTCTGACCCTTATTCTCGCTGGTTTTCCCAGTTTCTGGCCATCTCACCTTCACCTCATTTCTCCCTTCTGGCCTGGCCCCTTTGGACTGATGACAGAGTCCCAAATTCTGCCTGAACAAGAGCTGGTACCTCTTCTTGCTCTGCCCACGTGTGGCCAGTGGGAGAGTGGAGCCCAGCCTAGATTCTTGACCTGGGGACGCAGACCGGGCACACTTGGCTCCCTCTTGTTTGGGGAGGAGGGTGAGCAAATGCAGCCTCTATTGACATCTTGATTCTCCTATAGTCCACGGAGGCAGGAATATGGTTGGCAACATGTTAGTGGTGGATGGGTCCCAGCTGCTGATGGCTGACTATGCTTCTTTTCTGGCTGTGACACCTGGGAGGGTGGGGGTGTGCTGAGGAGTGGGCGGCTGGACACACCACAAGAACCTCATCTCAATTAGGGGGTTAGACCATTTCCTGCCTCCCACACAGCAGGAAACAATGATGTGTGCTTTTTATTTCTTCCAGTATTGACCGTAAGGATGTCAGATGGGCCTTGAGAAAGCAGCTCTGGAGGCAGGCAGGAAACAGAGGGGCTGATGAATGTCGGAGGCCACTTGGGATGTTAGGGAGCAAGCACCCCACTTCCCAGATGAAGATGCTGAGACCCAGCAAGGTGGGGGAACTTTCCTGAGGTCTCTTTGTCATCTTCTCTTGCATCAAGTACAAAAAAAATCTTCACATATACAACTCTAGGGGAGGTGGCTCTGTTCCAATGAAGAAGGTTTCCAGAGTCTGTCTTGAAGAGTGCCGGCTTGATGCCAGTGGACCTCAGATAGGGCCAGAGCTGACTTTGACCAGAGCTGTATCTGCAGTGAGGATGAGGGCGCCTTCATCCCTGGTCTCTTCTAGCTCTGCTCTGTCCTCTGATTCGTCACGTTGCCTTTCTTTAGGAGAGTCACCACCACCACCACCACCACAACTATCCTCATCACGTTTTTAATAATGAAGCCAATTTTGCATGCACATCTTTTTCTGCCTGAATCACTCTCTCTACCCCCATCCATTGCTCTTACCTTCCCCTGCCTCACTCCTATTCATCTTTCCGAACCCTGATTTTCACTTCCAACCAAGAGTCACCTCCACTGGAGGCCTTTCTGGCTCCTCCAATCAGAGTTATTTGTTCTTCCTCTGACTTCCATAACATTTACTCCAAGGATCTGTGTCCCCCACTTGACTTACAGTTAGTGTCTATTTACTTGATCATGTCCCAACTAGGTCATAAGGCCCTTGAGAAAAGGAAGGATTTTTTATCCATCTACAAGGATTGTCCACCTACATGGGTTACATATCATGTAATAAGTGCTCAACAGAAGTTTGTCACATGAGTGGATGTTTAACTTTTGAAGGAGGACATTCCTGAATTTTAAGACAATAAGGAGAAAGGCTTAGATTTACACCAGACTTTTAAAAACACCTCTTTCACATAAAACAAAATGGACCTGTTAACTATAGGATGAGATATTAGGGTATAAAAACCCACAACAGCTTACATAATGCAAGGACACCAGAAATAGAAAAGACCATTAGGAATTTCAGAAAACTGTCAGATCTCCAGGATCCTGTCTTTCTTTTTAGGGCTCTCTGATGAGGTTTACAATGCACTGTGACCTGTATTCAAGATTTCATTTCTTGCCCCACACTGCTCTTATCTGGCGGCAGGGAAGTAGCGGTGCCGGTGGTGAATTGAAACCACTTCTGCTCTTTTGGTCTTTGACAACAGCTGTGCCTCATTTCCTCAGCTCACCCCTCTATGGGACACATTCTCACTTTCTATCTGCAAAGAATAAGGGAGAAAAGTGACCCTTGAAAGACTTACATCATGGATTCGGAAGCTCTTTGCTACTCGTGGAGACAATTCCCAGCTTCGTCCCCCAGCTTTGGTGGTGTTCATACTTGAGGAGATTAATGGTGGATAGACAGGTCCCAAGGGGATCGGCAGCTTCCAATCTGTAACAAGGAAGCAGGAGAGAGAATTGCTACACTGTAGAGACTCGCATGCAGTGCTCACGTCTTCCCTTGCTAGACCAGGTTTGATTCCTTTGTGGCTGACCCCACAGCACAACAGGAAAGAGGTGTCGCTAGGGTTGGTGTCACCCAATGTGACAACTCATGGTATCACGTCCCACCCCATGGACCTCCTCCCGTACCAGACCATACAGAGTCCTTAGTAACATTTTTTTCTGCTAACGTTTTTGATTTTCTTCTTTTTTTCCTTTAATTACTACTTTATTCTCAAAAAAGTTATTGATACAGGTTCACAACTACTAATTACCACAATATTGCAGCTAAAATACCAGAAAATTTGACAAAATCAGTGACTATAAAAACGCTGGCAGCAACAAAAACAACAGCGCGTGCTTGTAGCCTTGCTTGTAGTGCGTGCATATGAAACAATGTGATTCAAAGCGTCATTGTAATTGGGTGATAATGACAGCTCTGACCAAAGCACATTAGAAGGTTCAAAAAGTAAATTAGGATAGTGTTTTAGCCTTGTAGGTATATTGACACATGTAAGCTGGGATTACAAAAAATGTTTTTGTTACTTTAACTACAGGGATATTTTTATAAAAAATAATAAATTTCTGCTGAAATACTGCACAAAAATTTTATAGTCATTTTGATGTCACCTCCTCTGACAGTGTCCCCTGGTGTGGTCTGCACTGTCCCCCCAACACCCGATGCCCCTAGTAATGCCACTGACAGCAGGGCAGAGGCTTGTACAACTGAGAAGGAAGCAGACCCTCAACTCAGAGCCAATAATGAAAACTCTTGTTAGGAGATAAATGGAATCTATGTGATTGCCATGGATTGAATTATGTCCCCCAAAAAATGTATGTATCAATTCAGCTGGGCCATGATTCCCAGTATTGTGGGGTTGTCCTCCATTTTGTGATTGTACTTTTATGTTAAAGAGGATTAGGGTGGGATTGTATAATACCCTTATTAAGGTCACATCCCTGATCCAATGTAGAGGGAGTTTCTGTGGGGTGTGGCCTGCACCACCTTTTGTCTTACAAGAGATAAAAGGAAAGGGAAGCAAGCAGAGAATTGGGGACCTCAAACCACCAAGAAAGCAGTGGGAACAGAGTGTGTCTTTGGACCTGAGGTTCCTGTGCTGAGATGCTCCCAGACCAAGGGAAGACTGATGACAAGGACCTTCCTCCAGAGCCAACAGAGAGAGAAAGCCTTCCCCTGGAGATGACACCCTGAATTTGGACTTCTAGCCTACTAGACTGTGAGAAAATAAATTTCTCTTTGTGAAAGCCATCCACATGGTATTTCTGTTACAGCAGCACTAGATGACCAAGACAGGATTTGGTACCAGGAGTGGGGTGCTGCTCTAACAGATACCTAAAACGTGTAAGTGGTTTCAAAACTGTGAATGGATACAGGAACGGCAGCAACAGGGGACCAGCAGCAGAAGAGAACCTGCAGCAGCAGAGAACTGGCAGCAGCAGAGAACTGGCAGCAGCAGAGAACCGGCAGCATCAGAACCAGAAGACCAGTGCCAGCCAGCTCTGAAGCCAACCCACGGAGTGAGAGAGCTGAGTGCCTGTGCACAGGAGGCTTCTTGGCGGAGTGGGGTGTCTCCAGGCAATTATCGGTGGAGCTACAGAGCTTTGGAACACTTGCTCTAGCAGGGCAGATCAGAGCATGATACCCGAGGGCCGAGACGCCACAGGAAGCAGAAGCTGAAGAGACAAGGAACACAAGAAGCCAAGCTGCCTTGGTCTCAAAAAGTATGTCCATGACCTCTGGGGTTTCAAAGTGTGGAGCTATGGCCTCCAGTCTTTCTAAGGGTGGAGTCGCCACTCAGATGGACTAGGAGAATGGTGCGCCTAGAGCCGAGGGAGCAGAGTTCCTGTCCCTGTGGGCCTGCAAGGTGGAGCTGAAGCCCAGGGCCAAGGTGCCTCCGCTCAGAATCCGGAGAGTGTAGCCAATACCTAGAGTCTGGAGGGAGGGCCATTGTGTAAACGGTCTCAGAGAACAGAGGATTTTCAAAGCCTTGAGGGCTAATGTAATGTGTTCTGCTGACTTGCTTGGTGCCTGCTCTGCCTTCTTTCCCTCCAGTTACTCCCATTTGTAATGGAAATGTCTAGCTTGTGCCTGTTCTGCCATTGTACCTTTGGAAGCAGATAACTTGTATTCTAGATTTCACAGATGAAGAGGACTTTTTGGATTTTGGACTTGGAGTTAAGACTTTTGCTATAATATCATGGGATGAATATGCTTTGCATGTTACAAGGATGTGATTTTTTGGGGCCAAAGAGTAGAATGTCATGAATTGAATTATGTCCTCCCAAAAATGTATGTATCAATTTGGCTGGGCCATGATTCCCAGTATTGTGTGGTTGTCCTCCACTTTGTGATTATAATTTTATGTTAAAGAGGATTAGGGTGGGATTGTATAACACCCTTAGTAAGGTCACATCCCTGATCCAAAGTAAAGGGAGTTTTCTTAGTGTGTGGCCTGAACCACCTTTTATCTTACAAAAGATGAAAGGAAAGGGAAGCAAGCAGAGAGTTGGGGACCTCAAACCACCAAGAAAGCAGCACTGGGAGCAGGGCGCGTCCTTTGGACCTGAGATGCCTGTGCTGAGATGCTCCCAGACCAAGGGAAGACTGATGACAAGGACCTTCCTCCAAAGCTGGCGCCCTGAATTTGGACTTCTCGCCTACTAGACTGTGAGAAAATAAATGTCTTTTTTGTGAAAGCCATCCACTTGTGATATTTCTGTTATAGCAGCACTAGATGACCAAGACAGTGATATTCTGATTTGCTTTTCTGGAAGCTCTGAGAATGTGGTAAATATGGTGGCCCGTTTTCTTTGCCAGAAGTGTTATTGGTAAATTGCTCTGCTAATGCCACATGTGTTTAATTGGTTCCCACTCTGGGGGTTTCACTGAGTGGAGAAGATCATCAGGTAGATCTAACATGGTTGTTTAATTCAGTTAATTAAACAATCACTTATGTAACCCTCTCCTTTCTCTGCTTTTACACGGGATTATTCTTTTACCTGAGTGCAGGTTCGGCAAACTTTTTCTGTAGAGGGCCAGATAGTAAATATTTTAGGCTTTGTGGGCCATGAAATCTGTGTTACAACTACTCACTGTGGTTGTTGCAGTGCAAAAGTAGCCATATAGATAAGAAGTAAATGAACGGACATAGCTCTGTTGCAATAAAAATTTATTTATAGACAGTGATATTTGGCTTTCATATAATTGTGACATGTCACAAAATATTGTTCTTTTTTTGATTCCTTTTCAACCATTTAAAACTGGAAAACCATTCTTAGCTCTCTCTCACGCGCGCGCACACACACACACACACACACACACACACAGACACACACAAACCAAAACCAGTTGCCATCGGGTCGATTCCAACGCATAGTGACCCCATGTGTTTCAGAGTAGAACTGCTCCCCATAGGGTTTTCCACGGCTGTGATCTTTTGGAAATAGATTGCCAAGTCTTTCTTCCAGGGCACCTCTGGGTGGATTCAAACTGTCAATCTTGCAGTTAGTAGCTGAGCGCCTAACCATATGTGCCACAAAACAGGTGTCGGGACAATTTTGGCCCATGGGCCACATGTAGTGAAATGAGTTCCTTTATGTGGCCTTTTGCCTTGGTTCTTTGGAAAAATAGCTTGAGTGATTTCCCCTCTAAGCCCTGGGGAGTTACCTTTGCCCTAGTTTTCTACCCCAGAGGGTTTGTTACTTTTGTCCAGGTTGATTGACATTTCCTGGGTAAGCTGTAAACAGCTTGGCTTTGATATTTTTTTGTCTGGTTCTGGGCTGCAGCCTGCCCTGTGATGGGTATGCACCTTGCAGAGATTGGTCAATAGACTATGCAAATGAGGTGACTATAGCCTACTATGCAAATGAAATGTCTGTGGCCTACTGACAAGGGACTGGTCAGTTTGTGGCCCTGGTGGGAATGCCATGCCTTGAAATTGACAAGGAGTTTGTGTATTTAAGCAGCCAGCCCCACAGAGGTTTTGGAGATAGAAAGAAGCAGCAAGAGAAGCAGCAGGAAGAAGCAGAAGGAGAAAAGAAGAGAGAAGAAAGAAGAACCAGAGAAAGAGGAGGCAAGGAACCTCCTAAAAAAGCTGTAACACAGGTCAAGAGCTGTAACACTGAAGACAGTGAGGGGGCCAGAGGGGGTCCAGTGGTAGAGCTTGTGGAGACAGGCCCAAGAGGGGCCCTGTGGCAGAGTCGGTGGTGACAGATGGCGGGGCCAAGAGGAGCCTATCTTCAGGGAGCTGAGAGGAGGCCTGCACAGGTCTAGAGCTGCTGAGAGAGCTGTCTTGCACTGAAGAAGGGAAACCTTGCCTACATGCTTCCTCATCCTGATCCCGAGCTGTACCTTGTTGTTTCCTTAATAAACCACTTAACTGTAAGTGTGGGCTATGAGTTCTGTGCGGCCCTTGCAATGGATTATCAAACCCAGAGAAGAAGTAGAGAGTGCTGTGGGAGAGATGGCTGGTGTCAGAATTGGTAACAAGGTTGGAGAGTGGAGGTCTATCTGACCTCCACCTCATAGTGATCAGCCTTGGGCTGATGTTGATTTGCATTATCCCCCCTGAAGTTAGACAGGTACTAATGCTGTTACTACTACTACTTCCCAGATTTTACACCATAGTTTTCCAATCCCTGTTTTAGTGGAGGCCTCAATACACCTCCTGTTGGAAGGAGATAAATGCTGGTTTCTGAGCTAGAAATGAGCTTTCTCAGGTTTTCTCAGCAGTTTTAAAATCTGTATTTAGGTCGGACACCTGGCCCATGACCAAGTCTTAAAAGATCCAAGCCCAGCCTTGCCAGCCCAATTCAATGACCAAATCCAGGGCTCCAAGGGACCTTGAAGTCATCCAGCCCATATTCTAGCCTTTAGGTGTGACCACATTTAAAGCCACTTAGGGATACGAGGCTCCCTTCTATTTGGAAACAAAACAGAAAGAAAAAAACCTCCCAGAGAAAATGATGTCATTATCATGTCCCTTAATCACTCCTCCTCACGCTGGCCAACTTCCAGGATGCAGTGCGCTTGGGTCTCACGTGTAATCTAACTTCCTAACGCTATTGGCCGGAGTTATTCGTTCTCCCACACATATGCACCAAAGGGGTAAGTAATGGCAAGCCTCCACCTCTCGTTTTTCCTTGACATCTTCCTCTACTGGGCCAGGGCGTCCTTAGGTGGTGCTCACTTCCTCTTCCCCAGATGGAAGGAGCTGACGTGGTGTAAGCCAGGGTGGGGGACCTGGGTGGTGTTTGCTAATGTGGTTCCTGAATGCGTCCAGCAGCCAGGGTTGATTTTAAATTCTAGCAGAACTTAAAAATAGAGAGTAAAGAAAGCTGAACACAGCCGCTTCCCCAGGATGCCAGAGTAGGTATAAAAAATAACTCCCACAGATTCCTTCTGGGGACTGCAAAAACACTTCGTGTTTGAGACCATGATGGGATTCTGATATTTCAAAAATGTAGTTGGTGGGGCGGAGGGATGCTAGCCCAGCCTAGCGCAGTGTCTCAAACACAGTAGATTCTCAATAAGCGTTGATGAAACAAATGGATGAGGGTGAGGGGTTTGAAGGATGCTTTGTCTGAGCAGGAATTTCGTTTCTATCCAGACGAACTGCCTCTCAGATCTTTG
This sequence comes from Trichechus manatus latirostris, assembly GCF_000243295.1. NCBI lineage: Eukaryota > Metazoa > Chordata > Mammalia > Sirenia > Trichechidae > Trichechus > Trichechus manatus. The sequence continues at coordinate 13,619,153 of NW_004443964.1, read as the reverse complement.
TAGGAGCATGTGGTATTCTGGGAAAGAGTTCCCTGTTAGACCTCAGGCCCACCGATCCCAGTTTCAATTTTATGACACCGGAGCACATACTGCTATCTCTCCAATGGCTGCAACTGGCTCCGAGCTATCTTTAAAGAGGAATCTGGCTTCCTCGGGCTTTGCCAAAGCCCATCAGTTACTCAGTGTCTGCTTTCCCCTGCATTTGCAATCATTCCGGCTGGAAGCAGGGAAAGCTCAGCAGGTAGGAAAGAGCAGCTCCCATCCAGGTCAAGATGCTTCTTGGGTTGGGATTCTGTCCCTTTGTATGGGAGAAGGAACTAGGCGTGAGAAGGGGGAAGCAGAGGCTGGGGCTCCATGTTGCTCTTTTTTCACTGTGAGATAGTCACGGCCTTTTGGCCATTTTTAAGTTCCTATCGTTGGGAAGGAGCCCCTGCATGGTTCAAATGGTTAAGCACCTGACTACTAACTAAAGGGTGGGTGGTTTGAACCCATTCAGAGGTGCCTTGGAAGAAAGGCCTGACGATCTGCTCCCTAAAGGTCAGAAACCAAAAAAAAAAAAACCCCACCATACCTGTTGCCATTGAGTCAATTCCTATTCATGGCAACCCCATGCTTTACAGAGTAGAACTGCTCCATAGGGTTTTCTTGACTGTAATCTTTATGGAAACAGATTGCCAGGCCTTTCTTCCCCAGTGTCGCTAGGTGGGTTTGCATCACCCAGCCTTGTAGACCCTACGGGATGCAGTTCTACTCTGCAGCACATGGGGTCGCCGTGAGTCAGAACTGACTTGACAGCAACTGGCTTGGATTCTTTTGGTGTCCTTGGTTTCTGCTGTGGGGAGGGGGTGGGGGGGGGAAGGAGGGCGGGTTGGAAGGAAGCTGCTCTCTGAAAGTGATTCAACCCTGGAGAGAGGTAGACATTTTCATAGAAAACGGAGAATATTTTTTTAAGATTATAAATCTTCTAACCCCAAAACCAGTTCCATGCCCTCAGTACTGAAAGCATTTCTCCTCTGGCACAAAAAGGCTTCTTAGCATCTTGGCATTAGGCTGAGCTGCTAAGGCACAGCTTGGGTCCTACTGATCTTTGAAGCCCCAGCACCCAGCCTGAAGCTTGGCACAGAAAAAACCCATCGCCATCCAGTTGATTCCAACTCATAGCGACCATATAGCACAGACTAGAACTGCCGCCTAGGATTTCCAAGGAGCAGCTAGCTAGTGGATTCGAACTGCCGACCTTCTGGTTAGCAGAACGCTTAACCACTTAGGTACTTAATACATGTAGGTGACAGAGAGAACATTTAATGAACAAGCAAAAAACACGCTGAACACCAGCAGCTTCCTTGGATATGTGTGGAATTTAATCTTTTCTTACCACTATCCCAGCTGTTTCCTACCGCTGCGGCGGGCAAGCTATCGCTCCTAAAAGCAGCAGCAGCTCAGACCTGGGATGGTGGTGTGAAAAGATGTGAAATGTGTTGGATTTCAATCTCTTTTCTGAAAGTAAATGGACAAGTGCTTTATCACGGCTCGCGTCTCTTTGACTTATGTCTTCAGCAGTTTATCTTTAGAGGGAATTTAGCTTTCAGGGAATTGGGAGACTCCCAGGCTTTGGCTAAGCAGCAGTTCTTAACCCTGGCGGTTTGTTAGAACCCTCTGAGGGGCTTTAAAAAATTCCGATGCATGAGTGAACCCCAGGCCAATTCCGGCTGAGTCTTGGGAGTTGCGACCCTGTCAAATGTGTGCAGCCAAGGCTAAGAACCACGGCGCTAGGGTTTGAGAAGTCCCCTGGGTGGTGCAAACAGTTAATGTACCCGGCTGCTAATCGAAAGGTTGGAGTTTGAGTTCACCCACAGGCACCTCAGAAGAAAGGCCTGGCAATCTACTTCTGAAAAACCAGCCTTTGAAAACCTGGAGCACAGTTCAACTCTGACGCACGTGGGGTCACCATGAGTCAGAGTCGACTCAGTGCAACAGGTTATGCTTGAGCAATAGCACCAACTAACTGCTCCTCTGATTGCGATTTAACAGTCTGTCATGGACTGAATTATGTCCCCCCCAAAATGTGTGTGTCAGTTTGGCTGGGCCAGGATTCCCAGTATTGTGTGGTTGTCCTCCATTTTGTGATTGTAATTTTATGTTAAAGCGGGTTAGGGTGGGATTGTAACACCCTTACCCAGGTCACATCTCTGATCCAACGTAAAGAGAGTTTCCCTGGGGTGTGGCCTGCACCACCTTTTATCTTACAAGAGATAAAAGGGAAGCAAGCAGAGAGTGGAGACCTCCTACTACCAACAAAGCAGTGCCAGGAGCAGAGCATGTCCTTTGGACCTGGGGTCCCTGTGGGGAGAAGCTCCTAGTCTGGGGGAAATTTGATGAGAAGGCCGACACAGAGAGAAAGTCTTCCTCTGGAGCTGACGCCCTGAATTTGAACCTTGAGCCTACTTTACTGTGAAGAAATAAACTTCTCTTTGTTAAAGCCATCAGCCTGCGGTATTTCTGTTATAGCAGCACTAGATGACTAAGACACAGTTAAACGGGGAGAAATACCAGTCCTCTGGATTACAGAATTTGATTGGAATCAGCACTTTTTATTTTTGACAGGGGCCCATACAAGCCAAGAGGACCCGGAGTCTTTAGATCAAAAAGTCATTTAGTTGGATTAAAACTGTATTGCTTTGTGCCAACTTTGGAACTGAGAAGTGTCTTTTAGCACAAGGTTTGCGTTTTTTTTTTTATTTTCTGAATCCCCAGCTCTTAGAATGGGGCTTGCTCTGTAGTAGATGCTCAAAAAATGCTAGAACAGACCCGCTGCTGCTTGCTGGGTATTTACTACGTTACCTTCGAGATCTCCTTTAGTGTTCAAGACAACCCTGTGGGATAGGTCCTGTTGGAGTCTTCATTCGCAGGGTGTGGTAGGGGGAATTTGAAGATAGCCCCAAGGTTCCACCTCCGGTAGTACACACTCTGTATTACCCAACCCCCACCCCACTTGGGTATCGGCAGGCCTGTGAATATGACGAGCTATCACTCCTGTGACTGTGCCAAAGGCGAAGAAGGATTATTGCAGATGTCATTAAGTCAAACAGTTGCCTTTCATCAAAAGGGAGCTTATATTGTGTGGGCTTGACCTAATCAGGCGACCCCTGTAAAAGAGGAGCTAGAGGTCAGAAACTCAAGACCTGCTGGCCTTGAAGAAGCAAGCCACCATGAGCTCTACAGCTTCAAGGAAATGGATTCTGCCAACAGCCTTGAGCCTCAGGTAAGACCCTGAGCAGAGAACCCAGTTAAACCGTGCCTGACCCCTGATGCACAATTAAACAGGTGTTGTCTTAAGCCACCAGGTTTGTGGTAATATGTTTTACAGCGATAGAAAGAGCTATACTGGGGAAGGAGCCCTGGTGGCACAGTGGTTAAGACCTACAGCGAGCTATAGCTATTAACCAAAAGGTCGGTGGTTTGAATCCACCAGCCGCTCCTTGGAAACCCTATGGGGCAGTTCTACTCTGTCCTATAGGGTCGTTATGAGTCAGAATCGACTCGACGGCAACAGGCTAGGTGTTTAGTTTTTCGTATACTGGTGAAGGAATAATGGTACAGAGAGGTTAAAGGTCTTGGCCAATGACCCATTTTAGGAGCTGGTGGAGTTGGCAGTCAAACCTTAATATTTCTGACTCCATACTTTTTAGAGAAGGAACCCTTGTGGCACAATGATTAAGCACTCGCCTGCTAACTGAAAGGTTGTAGGTTTAAACCCACCAGCTGCTCCTCTGTAGAAAAGACCTGGTGTTCTGCTCCCATAAAGATTTACAGCCTAGGAAACCCTATGGGGCAGTACTCTGTCCTTTAGGGAAGCTATGAGTCAGAATAGACCAGATAGCACACAGCAACAACTGTTTAGACACTACTATTAGTTTGCAACATGAGGCTCATCTTACCTGTCTATAAGCTGTAAATAGGAACAAAACCAAAGTTGAGTCCAAAGCCAGCTGATTTGTTAAATAAAGTGGAATTAGAGGCAGGAGTGTGGCCAGCAGACCCCACCCTTAATTTCCAGGCACACATGGTTGGGGATCAGGGCCAGAGACGTGGAAAAGGTGTCTTTTCAGATCCACACTCAAAGCTGTCCCCCAAACTTCCAAGATTTGTAGGTTGTGCACGAAGGGCTGAGAGAAACTCTTTTCATCAGGATGGGGAGCACAAAGGCAAAGTCACTGAACACCAAAGAAGCCTCCAGAAAGAAAGACATGGCCCTGCTCACTCGGTGACTCCTGTCTGCTTTGCTCCTGTATAGAGGACACCAACCTCTTTCACTGATCAGATCCAGAACTTAGACCATCATAATTTGCAGAGGTCCCCTTCCTTAAACAAAAGCTAGCCTACCCTCCAATACCATAATTACAGTGTTGGCAAAGAATATTGAATCTACCATGGACTGCCAGAAGAACGAACAAATCTGTCTTAGAAGAAGTACAGCCAGAATGCTCCTTAGAAGCGAGGGTGGTGAGACTTCATCTCAAGTACCTTGGACATGTTATCCGGAGGGACCATTTCCTGGAGAAGGACATCATGCTTGGTCAACAGAGGGTCAGCAAACAAGAAGAAGACACTTGACAAGATGGATTGACACAGTGGCTGCAACAATGGGCTCAAGCGTAAAGCTTGTGAGAATGACACAGGACCGGGTAGTGTTTCGTTCTGTTGTACGGGTAGGGTGGCTAAGAGTCGGTGACTGGTCGGCAGCTAACAACGACAGCAAACCTTACCTTCAGCAGTAACGTACACTGTGATCCAGCTTTTCCATTTTGTTAAAATAATGAGCTGAGGGAGAAGTCAGCTTGGGGGTTTTGATTACCCTGGGCCACATGGGCTGTCTCTGTGGTGAGCTGGACATGCTGTGGAACCAAGGCCAACCTTTCTGGGGGGATGAGTGTACCCTAGGGATGCAGTCTAAATGGGTTCTCCTGGAGCTGGCCACCATCCCTCCCCTATCTCAAATCATTCTCTCAAGCGAAGGCCAGAGACACCCCACACAAGAGTAGGTCATGGGCGTTTTATGTGAACTCTGCAACTGCCAATTAGGCAGACCTGGAATCACGAGTCAGATGGATCCTGCTATGTGGCTTTGGGCAAGTCACTTAACTTACCTGAGCTTTTGTTGCCTATGCTTGAGCAGACTTCCTACTCCATACCCATTCACCCCTTCTTCCTCAGTGGGAGGATCCTGACTGATGAAGCAATGTGCCCAGATAAAACCATTTCATTATTTTTCAGCTGGGTGCCCATGTGACATAGCTCTGGCCAGTGAGAAGTGAAAGTTTGCTGGCGGGGAAGGAGCTTCTTGGAATGTTATTGCTTTCTTGTGCTCAGCTAGAATGTGCCTTTCTCTTTCCCCTTCACCCTCCTGTCTCCTTCCTGCCTGAATGTGGATGTGATGCACAGAGGTGAGCAGCCGTTTTGTGAACAGGAGGATAATGAGGAGCAGAAAGTTATGAACGGCTTGGGTCTCTGATGGCATCGTGGAGTCACCTGCTGGCCCTGCAGTGCCTTCCTCTGGATGTCCTGTCATATGAGGGAAATAAACTTCTCTTTCTGTTGACGGTGTTTTTTTCATTTTCTCCCCCATGCCAGATGAAATTCTGTCTGCTATAAAAATCTGCTTCATAAGGTGCATCCTTCTCCCAAGCATTTGAAAACGTTTGATAAACTGCCAAATGTTGACATGTGCAAGGAATACTTCAATACATAATTTAAGGAGCCCTTGGTTGGCAAAAATGGTTAAGCGCTTGACTACTAGCTGAAAGGTTGGCAGTTCGAACCCACCCAGAGGCACTTCGGAAGGAAAGCCTGGTGATCTGCTTCCGAAAGGTCACAGCCTCGAAAATCCTATAGAGCAGTTCTACTCTATACACATAGTATCGCCATAAGTTGGAATTGACTTGCTGGCAACTAACAACAACATTATAATTTAAGGATCTCTTTCTAGAGCTGTAATCAGTGTGAGAGAGGAAGGGAAGGGGCAGGGGTGCCTCTCCTTGTCAGTACTGACTCATGAGAAGTCTTGATTCTGGTGAGGGGCAGAGAATAGAGGTGGCACAATGGTTCAAGCTCTGGGCTGTTAACTGAAAGGTCGGCGGTTCAAACCCCTCAGCCACTCCATGGGAGAAGGATATGGCAGTCTGCTTCTGTAAAGATTCACAACCTTAGAAACCCTGCGGGGCAGTTCTACTCGGTCCTATAAGGTTGCTATGAGTCAGAATAGACTCGACAGCACACAAAGGCAACAACAAACAAGATTTAACTAGAATAGCAAATCGTCTGTCAGGCCTGACAGGTCTAATTTTATCTGAGACAGAGAATACCCAAGAAGGGGTTGTTGTCTATCTCTGAGCAGCCTTTGCCTGAGGGGATGTTTGAGATCTGAAAACCCCATCGGGGCTTGCAGTGACATGAGTGGGCTATAGTCAGTGTACACAACAGCGAGGCTGTACCCTGCGTTGACAGACGCAGGATCTGGGACGAGAGAAGGGTGGACTCATTTTTCTCTCTCTGGTCCAACTGGGTCCCCGAATTCAGCTCAAAGACCCAGCTCCAGGAGACACCTGGACACACAGGAGCTCATTCAGAGGGGAATGACAAGGATGGTCAGAAAACCAAAACCCTGTTTGTTATTAGGGGGCATGACAGAAGGTGGTGGGAATTATTAGCCTAAAGGAGAATGAGTCTAGTAGGGGATAGGACAGTTATTTTCAACCATCTGATGGACTACCATGTAAAAGGGAAGTCCCTGGGTGGGGCAAATGGTTAACGTGCTTGGCTGCTAACCAAAAGGTTGGAAGTTCAAGTCCACCTAGAGATTTCTTGGAAGAAAGCCCTGGCAATCTATTTCTGAAAAACCAGCCATCAAAAACCCTATGGAGCACAGTTCTATTCTGACACAAATGGGGTTGCCATGAGTCAGAGTCGCCTCAACGGTTTTGGACATACAGAAGAGGGATCAAACTAATTTGGTACAGCCCCATGGGGTGGAATTGGAATCAAGGGTGGCAGCTTCTGGGAGACAGATTTGGTTACGTGTCAATAAATACAACACTAGTGGCAATAGCTGCCAAAGACAGAGTGACCTATCTCAGTAGATGGCCCTATTGCTGGTGGTATTTAAGCACCTCTTGGACCACCACATGCTGGGATGTTGTACAAGGGATTCCAGCATGCAGTCACGCGCTGGTGTCTTCCTCAGTTAATGAACGATGAGTTAAACAGTTGTTTAATACCTACTACATGTTAGGCTCCATCTGTCATTTTGTCATACCGTGGTGGCTTGCATGTTGCTGTGATGTTGGAAGCTATGCTACAGGTATTTCAAATACCAGCAGGGTCACCTATGGTGGACAGGTTTCAGCAGAACTTTCAGACTAAGATAGACTAGGAAGAAAGGCCTGGCAATCTACTCCCCAAAATTAGCCAATGAAAACCCTATGGAGCACAGCAGAACATTGTCCGATGTAGTGCTGGAAGCTGAGATCTTAATGGTTGAATGATAACCTTTAAGAGCCCTTCCAGTTTTGTGATTCTTTGATGCTTTGAGTCTGATAAGCTGCGGTTTGCTCAAGGGAAGGTCCAGGCAAAGGGATCTGGGACAAGTTGCACAAAGGCACACAGCAAGGAGGTAGCAGACCTTTCATTCTCTCTGAGCCTTTGTTCCATCTACTCTCCCTTCTTTTCCAATCATCTGTTCCTTTCAGGGAGAAAAAAAAGACCAAGTCATGCTCTACTAGCCATCTTGCCTTGGTGAGCGTGTTTGGACAGGGTGTACAGTTAGTTACTCAATATAGGCTGAAACACGTGCTTTCCTGACTCTGGACAAACTGGAGCAAGCTCTCCCTTTCATCTGCAATCTTCCAAATCTCCCCAGATACCCTCGAGCAGAGGCGGGTGATGTGCGAGGCCTGCGGTTCAGATTTCATACGACACATGGGGTCTGACCGGGGTGTGGCTGAGGACTCTTTACCAGATACAATGGCCCCCACGGGTCCCTGCGCTGAGCTTCCAAAAATTACTGTGGAAACCACACGTCTCCAAGCAAGCCCACTTCTTTCTAAACATTTCTCAATTTCTCTCTTTTGCACATGAACACACACGCACTCACTTGCCACTTCACTGCAGATCTTCACCTCTGCTATCTGTGGACCTTTCCTGCCAGGGTCTCTTGGCTGGCAGACCACGCGAGGGTTTAGCAGAGCCTGGACGGGCAGTGAAATGCAACCTCGCTTTTGCAGCTGCGCATTTGGCAAGCTGTCCAGCGCCAGCCGCTTCTTCTTCGTAATGCGTCAGGCTTGCGAGACGTAGTGAGAGCAAATTGCCAGCTGTGTAGGACTGTCTGACGCTGGTGAAAGCATCTGTTGGAAAGCCTGCTTTGTAATTTCCGAAGCCTTTCAGGGTCAGAAGTGGGTAGAAACCCCCAAATGGAAGAAAATCCTAGTAGCTTTCAAGCGTGAGGAAAATAAGAAACAGATGGGCTCATTGGTACAGCCTGTGGCTTCTGGGATTCAGGCTCCTAGACTGAATGCTTCCAAAGTGCTGTTTTCTTAGGGGCGAGCGCTGACCTCCTGAGATGATTGATTTGGCCCAGACTGAACCATAAGTGCCCCTGGATGGTTCAAATGGTTAATACACTTGCCTGCTAACTGAAAGATTGGCAGTTCAAGTCCACCCGTAGGTGCCTCGTCAGAAAGGCCTGGTGATCTACTTCTAAAAAATCAGTCACTGAAAACCCCATGGAGCACAGATCTAGTCTGACACACAGGGGGTCACCATGAGTCAGAACTGACTCGAGAGCAGCTGGTAGTGGTGGTGGACCATTTGTGGGCAGGAGTGGAGCTCACCTGTGCCCGCCCCCAAACTTTGTTCTGTAGTTCTGGAGGTGAAATGGTGAGTGCAATGGGGCCCTTCAACACATTCTCTGTGTTAGTATTTTTGATCATCTTTATCAATCTTATCCCCAGATGTATTTTTGGCATCTAGAAACGTTCCTGACACATAGTAGGTATTCAACAAGTATTTGCTGAATTTTCAAAAAGTGAACAGTGTTTGCAGAACTAAAATCTCTTTCTGGTTCCGTGTGAATAGGTCTCTAGGCAATTTGGAGAATTAAAAGAGGAATCTGTGTTTGTATCCTATGCGCCTCCACAGATGGGTAAGCACTGGGTTACTAACTGAAAGGCAGGCGTTTCAAACCCACCCAGAGGTACCGCAGATGTTAAGGCCTGGCGATCTGCTTCCTAAAGGTCACAGCCTTGAGAACTCTACGGAGCAGTTCTACTCCGCACACGTGAGTGGCCCTCAGTAGAAATTGACTTGACAGCAGCTAACAACAACAGTAGTGCGCTTCCGAAAGTGCTTGTCACTTGGTTGACTATTAATGGTTGCTGCATGAAACTAAGAAAAAAAAGCAAGGGAGGCTTTGATCGCTAAAGAAAACTGGAGGGGAGTATAAATTGGGGAGGTTGCAAGAGTGGTGGAGAATCAATACGGTGAGTTGGCTGGGCGGAGGCGTCCGTGAAGGTGCTGGGCTCGTGTGCAGGTCCCTGGTAAGCGTCCTAGCTGGAAGAGAGAAGACCCAGAGCGTCTCTCAATGTTACCTCATTCTAAACTGTCTGCAGTGAAGATTTTGCACTTGGTTTCCGCAGGGACGAGGCTTTTATCCTAAGGTAAAGCATCTCCCCTCTCTCTCCTTTCCATTTTGCTACATCTCTTCTTTCCCCTTTCCTTACCCTACAATTCTCCTGCAATGATTAGCTTCAGTCCTGGGGAGTAAGATAGGACTTGGCAAATGACCCATTTTTCCAAGCTCACTCTTAATAATCTGGTTCACGTACGTCTTCACAGCTTTCATTGGCCTCAGTGTGACTAAACACAAGAAGACTCTGAGGGAATCAAAACTGAGATTTTCAAGAAGTGAACGGCGTTTGAAGAACTAAAATCCCTTTCTGGTTCTGTGTGATTAGGGCTCTGGGTAATGTGGAGAATTTATGGATCCCTTTCTGGCAACTGCAATTTGTTTAGCACTTGGAGTAATGATCAGGAAGTTTTGCATCTTTCAGTTAGTAAATGAGGCTTGAAGATAACTTTTCGCCTTAAAAAATATCTCCTTGCTTACCCTCTCCCCTTCAATTAATGAGGCACACTTAGCAGCAACGCCATGTAGACCTGTTTGCAAAAGTTTGATTTCCTTAGCTAGAGAAAGAAATAGAAACACAGAGATGAATTGCCTGTATGCCTTCCCCCAGCTCTCCTGGCACAGACAGTAGAGACTCCTCCATATGTCTAACCAGGGCAGTAAATGAGAGCTTTGAGACTTACTATAAGTACTCCTGTGGGTAACAGATAGGCTAAGGCAGGGAAGAAGGGGCAAAGGGAGGGGGAAGAATTTACAAGAGGAGAAAGAAGATCTTGACGACTTCCAGACCCTGTTCAGTTGCTACTCTGTGTGTCAACTCCATGACGCCCATTCCTTGCTTTGAAGACATCTGCTATTGGCACTGGAATCCCTGGGTGGTGCAAATGGTTAAGTGATCTGCGAATAACTGAAAGGTTGGAAGTTTGAATCCTCCTTGGAAGAAAGGCCTGGCAATCTACTTCCAAAAGATCACAGCCATTGAAAACCCTATGCAGCACAGTCCTGCTCTGACACACATGGTGTTGCTGACTTGGAATTGACTCCCCTTGGAACTAAGTGATCATCTGCTCCTCATACTTGAAGAGATGTCTCATGGGTTAGTGTTGTTCCCTGCCTTAATGAGATGTGCCTGGGACTCCTGTATGTGCTTAGCTGGGGTTGGAGGCTGGGCCCAACATGGAAGAGCCCAACTCTGCAAAAGCGAAAGCACTGAACGGGGCAAGGAGTGTGGACCCTTGGCCAGAGCCAAACCATCCTTCAGCAGTGGCGCGCTCTACTTTTCCCTTCAATAATCAAATTCTCTCATTAGAAAATGAGGCTGACTCTCCGGGACCCAGGATGCAATATGTGGCTAGTGAGCTAATCAGCATACACGGCTTCTGGTTTCATTAGAAGCAGTCAGTCCCCTTTGACCCAGATCTGGATAATACCTGAATATTAAACTCAGGGGTTTTGCCCTGAAGCTCTAGCATGAAGAGTGGTACCTCCGCAGACCTGCCATTACCACCTTAATGCTTTTCTCGTGTTTGTCTTGTCCTGTGACATCAGCTCTGCCCCTGACCCAGAGGCTCCAGCTGCTCCAGGTCCCCATTTCATAAAACCTGGCGAATGCTTGGGGCCTGGATCTTTCGCCCTGGATCTGTGCCCTTACCCTTTGAGTCTTTGCGTGGTTCTGCTTTGCTGAGCGGCGGGCCTTCCTCTGCAGCCTGGCCCTCTGCTGTCTCCTTGGTTTTATCTTCGGTCCTCCGGGCCCCTTCCGCCTTCTGTAGGCCCTGCCCTAGAGGTATGTGCTGGTCTTCAGGTACCTCCTCTTGTTTCCTGCTCTCTGTCTTCCTCTCACCGGGAGCTCTAAACATAAACAAGTCCACCATCAGATGTGATGTTTGGAGAGATTCAACAGCCCCCAAGGAGCGGCCCAGCATGAGGTCATGAGAGGAAGGGGCTGAACTGGAACCCCTCAACCTCATGAAAAATGGTGTAATCTGGGATGAAGACAAATAGAGGCTGTCAGCTTATTCTTGTGTATGGTCGTAATGAGAGAAGGGTGGGAATACTCTCCCAAGGACAACCGGAGAACAGGTGTTCCACATTAATGCTTCCAGTGGCGACTCCAGAGGAATTGAGATATATATATATATACACACACATATCTTTATATAATTCTAAAAATTAATTTTTTATATAACTAAAAAAATATGTAAATAGACGGAAAACAGTCTTACAGATGGCTGTTCTTGAGGGTGAGCCTGAAGGAAACTTCTGAGAGCCAGTATTTCCCTTTTTGTACGTCAAACTGTGTATTCCTTTTTTTTTTTTCCATTTCACCTTATATTAATTGTTTGTTTCTTTGCTTACTTACTCATTTTTAGGAGTGTTAAACAGTTCTTCCGTGACTCTCAAACACCCACGTTATCTCTCACCGGCATCCCTGACAAAGCCCACAGGGTTCTCTGTGACCTGACCTCTGCTCTCGTCCTGTCCTTTCCTCCCTTCCTCCCACCAGCACTGCTTCACAGCAAAACCATTCCAGAGCCCTGGACATTGCGTGGGCTCTCAGGCTCCTGCAACTTGGCTCAGATTTCTCCATCTGTCTGGAACGCTTTCCTTCCCTCCCTGCACTCCCTTCTCCTAGAAAACCCCTACTTGTCACTTGGGGCACCTCCTCACCACCTGCACCCCAGGCTTAGACCCACCTCTCTCTGCTTTCAGGTACCTTGTGAGTATCTCCATTTTAGTAACAACCAATTGTGTTAAGGAGCCCTGGTGGCTCAGTGGTTAAGGGCTCTGGCTGTTAACCAAAAGGCTGGCAGTTCGAACCACCAGCCACTCCTTGGGAACCCCCTGGGGCAGTTCTACTCTGTCCTGTAGGGTTGCTATGAGTCGGAATAGACTTGATGGCAGTGGGTTTGGTTTAGTTTGTTTTAATTGTGTTATGGAGCCCTGGTGGTGCAAAAAGTTACACGCTGGGCTGCTAACCTAAACACTGGTGGTTCAGTTCTACCCAGCGGCTCAACAGGAGAAAGACTTGGTGATCTGCTTCAGTAAAGATTCCAGCCAAGAAAACCCTATGGAGCAGTTCTGCTCTGTCACATGGGGTCGCTATGGATCTGAATCGACTTGACGGCACCCAACAATAATTGTGTTACAATGATCAGCTTCTCCTCTACTAGATGATATGTTGGCCATAAGGTCACAAACTGTGTCTGCCTTGTTTGCCCATGTATCCCTGGCATCTAGCAAGAGGTAGACGCTCAATCTATATTTTTTGGATGAAGGACAAATTATTAGGTCATGGTAGAGGGGGAGAAAGACAATAGGTTCAAAAGAATACCTATGTAGGAGAGTTGGGGGACATTTTGAATAATCCCCGGATCCACAGTGGTCACCTGGGTCAGTTAGGAGCAGAAAGTCAAGGGGGTGCTTCTCTGCCCGTGACAGTCGCATCTGGGAGTGGTCCAGAGTGCTTAGCCACGGTGAGGGCTCAGAAAGCAGGACATGGCTTTGCTTTGTGGTTAGCCCATCTACCGAAACACTAAGTGGTAACATCTCTGGTGGGTTTAATTTATTTTCCCCTGAAAGCCAAAGAAGTTGAATCTGAAAACTAGCGTTCTGGAGGTGATGATTAGAAAAACTGAGGATTTAACCTTGAGAGTATGGCCCCCCGACACCCTACTCAGTACTGAAGTCACTCCTGAGGTTCACCCTTCAGTTAAAGATTAGACAGGCCCATAAAACAAACAATAATATGCGTAGCTCAACCATGTATAAGAGGTTAAATGGGCACACCAGCCCACGGGCAAGGACGAGAAGGCATGAGGGGACAGGAAAGCTGGACAAATGGAAATGGAGAACCCAAGGTGGAGAAGGGGAGAGTATTGACACATCTTGGGGTTAGCAACCAACGTCACAAAACAATATGTGTATTGTTTAATCAGAAACAAATTTGCTCTGTAAACCTTCATCTAAAGGACACAGACGCACACAGAGACACAGATGCACGCACGCAAAGAATGGTTGAGGATTTAGAAACAACACAGTCCCTATCAGCCGCCTTATGTTTGACATCCATCATTGAACCAGCCCCACTAATGCTGCCTGGAAGCCTGATGTTTTCTTCATACCATACGAAAAAAAAAAAAAAAAGCATCGGTTTTCTTTTATGAGTTTAAAATTGATGGCTTCTGAAGTGGTGGTTTCTGAAGCCTCTATCCACTTGCATTAGTCCTTTCTCTCCTCTCAAAAGACCCAGCTGAAGCAGTTTATGTGCCGCACGGTTGTGAGTGAGTAGCTGGGCAGGTTGTAGGAAAACAACATTCTGAAGGTCAGAAGAACATCTGTTCTTTATCTGGTCATTAGATTCTTCCAACTTTTGAAACAATGTGTGACATTTGAACTGACAGCCCTAAGGCGTATTTCAGCACGTTAAGGAAATCTACACTCAGTAAGGATGTTATTTGACATTTCTCTAGGGCCCAATTCCAGGATTTTAAAGAGTTCTGCTCCTTTGGGATTCTCGTTTATAAAGCATTACCATCTGCCAGACCCAGGCAGATACGCAAAAGAAGCACAGGACTCAATTAAGCCACTCCTTGTCAAGATAAGTGGTCCCAATAAGTGTCTGCTGGGGAGCTGGGGGCGCCCTGGAAGAGAGAAAATTCTGGCACTTAAAAATTATATTCATAAAACGTCAAAGAGAAGAAAACAAAGTTTCAAGGGCTGCAAGTCAAGGAAGCAGTGGAGAACTGACCGGATTTCCATCTGCTTCAAATTAAACGTGTTTATTATCTTTGCATCTTACTCCCTAGCCTGGCATCATCAGTTAGAAAATCTCTCCTGTCATCGTAACTGAAAGCGTATTTTTACAAGTTTATCTGGCGTTTGCTTTCACTTGTATACCGGCAATGATAGCTATTCCTTCACTTTGACTCTGACGTGCATTTTTCGAGGCTATAGGACGGTGTCTGTGGGCTGTATTCACTCAACACTTATCTTTTGTCCCCTATTATGTGCCAAGGTGCCCGAGTGGTTCAAACGTTTTGCCCTCTCACAGCTACTAACATCAAGGTTGGCAGTTTAAACCCACATAGCGGCACCATGGAAGAAAGGCCTGGAGATCTACTTCTGTAAAGATTTCAGCCAAGAAAGCCCTATGGAGCAGTTCTACTCTGTCACACGGGGTTGTTCTAAGACAGAATCGACTCCACTGGCACCTAACAACAACAACGAAGTAAATGTAGTTTGAGAAAGGTGTCAGAGAGGAAATAAGCAAAGGAGGTAGAGAGAGATAACTGTCAAGGACAATGTTTAGATCGGGCGGTCAGAAAGCCCTCTTTGGACAAAAGAATTTAGAGGTGAGACTTGAAAGGGAAGAACAAGCCATTCAAATAGAAACCGGGAGATGAGTATTCCAGGCAGAGGGAAGAGCAATTGCAAAGGCTTTGAGACAGTCCTTGGGTGGTGCAAATGGTCAGTGCGCTCACTGCTAACTGAAAGGATGGTGGTTTGACTCCACCCAGAGGTGCCTTGGAAGAAAGGTCTGGCAATCTACTTCGACTGGAAGTGGGAAGTAGAAATTCCTTTTGAACGTATTAGCTGGAGAGACCTGTTACCAAGCGCTGTGTAGAAATGAAGAAGTCTCTGCCACTGGTGAACCTTTCAACTTATTGTTATAACTCTAGAAATAATGATAGAAACACTAGGGAGGCCAGGCTACGAAGCTTGAGACAACTAAAGCTTGGGGAATTAGAGATGATTCAACGGCTGGCAATAAATCTAGTGAATGGTAGGGCAGAGAGAAACAGGTTCCATGGGTTTTCTCCTTTGCAACTTCTTTTCTGATCAAACTTCATTCCTGTATTGGAATAAAAGTATTAGATGAGAGGCAGAGTCTGGTGCAAATGGTTGACACGTTCTTTGCTAACCGAAAGGTTGGCAGTTTGAGGTCACCCGGAGGCACCTTAGAAGAAAGACCTAGAGATCTACTTATGAAAACTTAGCCCTTGGAAACCCCATGGAGCACAGTTCTACTCTGACACACATGCGGTCGCCTTGAGTTGGAACCGACTCGACAGCAACTGGTTTTAGATGAGATGTGGGTACAGGGAGCCTGAGGGCTGCTTGTGCTGAGAGAGATGGCTAAAACCTCCCGAAAGGAGGGAGAAAATCATGACCCAGAGAGAGAAGCAAGTACTCGGGGCTTGGAAGCCATGCTTTGGAGACAGTACAATCTACTTCTTTGATATTGTCCTTTGAGTTCCAGGGAGTGGAGCTGATTTTTTAAAAGCTATTCTTTAAAATGCTGTTCTGTCTGTAATCAGGCATGAGGAACAATGAACCGAGGCCTCCTTCGGCATTGCTTCAGCTGAGGCTTTTTGCCTTCCTATTATTTTTCAACAGATTGTTTGCTTTCCCATGGGCCGGCCCTCTTCCGAGTACACACCGTCCCGTTCTTTCCTTTGCTTATCTCTTCTTCTGTTTGGTGTTCTAAAGGTGTCTGTGGTGCTTTTAGGAAGCATAATATTTGGATGGCTGGTGAGCAGCCTGCAAAGCAAAACGTATTCTCTCCAGGTTATCACTGGCAGCTGACCTGGAAGAATAGATTGTTCCAGCGGGTCTTTGGTTTGTGTGCCTAGAATCTCAGAGTTGTGCAGAGGAAGGTCCTCTACGGTTGGTAGAAAGAATAAGTTTTGGAGTCACAGAGGCCTCAGTTCAGTTCTTAAAGCCAGTTGCCGTGAAGCTGACTCTGACTCCTGGTAACCCCAGCTGTGTTTAAGGAGAACTGTGCTCCACAGTTTTTTCAATGGGTGGTTTCTCTAAAGCAACCAAGCACGTTAACCATTTGCATCACCCAGGGACTCCAGACAAACAAGATATCCTAACCAAAAAACAAAACAAACAAACAAAAAACCCCCCTTTTCCCTGAAAGGGAAATGGGGAGTGACCAAGTGTAAGGAAGTATGAAAAAGAAACACTCGATATTTTTCCACAATATTATATCCCTATATGTCTGTCTTACCCACAGCTTAATTTCTGTCAGAGTTCATCTAGTATGATTTCAAATATGAGTGGAGAAACCCACTCATTCGCAAAGCTTTCAAATGATAATAATAGCGACCCCTGAGTACTTTCTGTATGTCAAGCCCTGTGGTAAACTTTTTGTGAATGTCATTGAATCTGAGGTAGATATTATTATTATCATCTCCATTTTACAGATGTGGAAACTGAGACAGAAAGCATTTGTCCAAGGTCCTACGAGCTAGTCAATAATCAACCTAAGACCTAAGGCCAGGCTCTCTAAGATTGGCAGGGACCCAGGAAGGGACAGTGGAGAACGGGAGGAGATACACCCTGTCTTAAGCATGAGCTGCTTCTAGGTCATAGCTGATGGCAGCCATCGGGAATGGGGGCCCAGGATTGCTGGAGCTGACTTTTCAAGAGACGCTTGTAGTCCACATTGCATATGCAAGTTCCTCAGTTTTTAAACTTTCTACTTTTTTGAATTCAATTTTTAAAATGAGGAGCCTCTAGCTTGCAAACTTTGCTAGATTGTCATGGAGAAAATTCACCTTATCACCCTAGACCCCGTCGCCCTTGACGGTTATGCTTGTCAACTGCACCTATAGGGGTTAAAAAAAAACAACCAAACCTGCTGTCGTCGAGTGGATTCTGACTCACAGAGATCCATAGGACAGAGCAGAACTGCCCCATAGGATTTCCAAGGAGCAGCTGGTGGATTTGAACTGCCGACGTTTTGCTTTGCAACTGAGCTCTTAACCAGGGCTCCACTTATAGGGTTACAAACCAAAAATGTTTGTTGTCTGTCCAACTGACCACCGTTATGTCTGCAAGTTAAATAATAATAATGTGATAGACTTTTTGTGGGTACCAGCATCAATTATCATGCTAAGACGTTTACATATTCAACCATTATTTTTTTTATGGTTTCTTGGTCCATGTTGTTCGAATACCAGCTGACATATTGGCCATATCAGTTGATTGTCCCCTCTGTCTAGGAAAGGCTGTTTTGCCAACCCCCAGAGCTTGTCCCTGGTGACATAAAGGAAGAGAGAGAGGTGAGCTGATTACCTGGCATCATACGCCATCATGCTTTTGCTCTCTCGGGCGGCCTTCCACTTAGCGAAATAGGACATTCTCAGGATGATGTCCGGACTTAACAGTGTTGACAGGATTTCACTCTTTATCTCCTACCTCCTAGCCTTTGCCTTTATACAAAACCCCAGGATTCATGGGGATTCCTCTCCATTCTTTCTCCGGCGTCCTAGACCCTGATTCTGGGGCTCTGTATTCCTTTGGAATGTTGCCATTATGATGTTCCTGGGAGAATGTTACAGATGGAATTCCGAGACCGTGTTTAGCTGGCGACGCAGAGAACAGATTTCACTTTTGCTAGCACCGGTATAATTGGACCTGACTTAGCTTTGCTTACTTTTGCTTGTGTTTCCTCTTTGTGTTCTGTGCGTGATATTTTAAGGAAATGTTTTCCTTGGACGACCGGGGAATGAGCCGTGAAGCAAAATACATTTCCTTATTCTAATTTGTATTGCGTTGATTTGGAAGCATATGTTGTTCTCAGCCACTGCTTGTCCATGTGCTTCCATTTACTTGGGATTCTTCCAAAGAGACATGATCAGATCTGCCCACATCCAAGAGGGAGAGAAATGTCTGTCTGGACAATGGTGCTGACCAGCGTTATGCAGAAGTAGTGTTATGTGGTAAGTAAAAGTAGCTGGCATTTTGAGATTCCAATTGGCTGTCTGCCCAAAGATGCCCACAAGTGTTCCCTCAGCAGTCCTCAGCTTGCAGGTTCTATCAGAGGAGCCTCTGAGGAGAAGGCCTTGGAGCCACATGAGAAGAGCTCAGCGCTGTGGACAACACTCCCGTGGGCTTTTCAGCTAGACCATTTGCAAAGCGGGGATTGCAGAATCTCACTGTCTGTCTCAAAAGGCTGCTAAAAATTTGAAGGAAATAAAGTAAAATTACTTTGTGAACTGTACGAAGTGTGGTGGTTTATTTTCCAACTCATGGTGACCCCATGTGTGTCAGAGTAGAACGTGCTCCCCAGGGTTTTCAATGTCTGTGACCTTTCAAAAGCAGATCACTAGGCCGGTCTTCCAAAACGCTTCTGGGTAGGTTCAAACTGCCAAACTTTCGGCTAGGAGCCGAGCACTTCACTGTTTGCGCCACCCAGGGACTCTAAACTGTATAAAGTACTGTACAGAGTAATGTAAGAGCGCTGGACAACAAATGAAGACCTGTTGTCATGCATATATGATTGTGCAAGGAACCACGGGAAATTAATTTAGCCAATGGTTTGAGTAAGATCAGAGAGAATGACAAAAATATTTTTGTGTGTAACTTAAGGAAAATACATATGAAAAACGTCCTTGTTTACGACAGTGAAATGTTGATAATTGTTTAAGCTGAGTGTTGGGTACAAGGGATTCTCACTCCTTTTTTTAAGTATAATTTCTCTTATTTCTGTTATTGTTGTTGAGAATATGCACAGCAGAACATACACCAATACAACAATTCCTAATGTACGATTCAGTGACACTGACTATACTTTCTTCGAGTTGTGCAACCATTCTCACCCTCCTTTTCTGAGTTGTTCCTCCCCCGTTAACATAAACTCACTGCCCTCTAAGTTTTCTATCTAATCTTTGGAGTTGCTGTTGTCGGTTTGATTCTGTATACCAAAAACACCAAACTCATTGTCATCGAGTCAATTCCGACTCATAGCAACCCCACAGGACAGAGTAGAACGGCCACATAGGGTTTCCACGGAGTGGCTGGTGGATTCAAACTGCTTACCCTTTGGTTAGCAGCCGAGCTCTTAACCACTCTGCCACCAGGGATCCTGATTCTGTATAGATACATCGAAAAAGAGCACAACACTCAAGGCAGACATTCATTACTAGTTAAGCTAAACTATTGTTTGGTCTTAAGAAGACTTCCAGGGATATTTTTGATTTAAGGTTTAAAGCTTACATTAGGGCAATCTTTTCAGCGGTTCATCCAGCCTCCACGGTTCCAGAAAGTCTGGAGTCTATGAGAATTTGAAATTCTGTTCTGCATTTTCCCTCTTCCGATTAAGATACTTCTATAGAATCTTTGATCAAAATGTTCAGTAATGGTAGCTGGGCACCATCCAGTTCTTCTGGCCTCATGGCAAAGAAGGCAGTCGTTCACAGAGGCCATTAGCCACACATTCCATTTCCTCCTCCTATTTCTGACTCTCCTTCTTCCTCTGTTGCTCCAGGTGAACAGAGACCAATTGCTGTGACTTAGACTGCCGCTTGCAAACTTCTAAGGCCCCAGGCACCTACAACGAACTAGGTGGTAGTACAGGAGCACTAAACACATTTCTAGGCCGATTAACTGATACGTCCCATGAAACCATCACCCTAAACCTCCAAATCTCACGACTTCCGTGTGTTTGAAATTTCTATTATAACAAAAGTTTAAAAAATACTTCCTTGTTTGACTATTAAAGGTTAAAAACGAGGATTCAGTAGCCAGAGTACATGGGTTCAAGTATAAGCTCTGCCGCGTACTAGCTGTGTGACCTTGGGCAAGTTACTTGACCCGTCTGTGCCTCAATGGTCTAATCTATAAAATGAGGATAATAATAGTACCTACTCCAGAGGCTTGTTTGTTGTTGTTAGCTGCCAACAAGTTGACTCCTGCCCCATAGCCTCCCCACATGCAACAAAATAAAATGCTGTCCAGTCCTGCACTATCCCATAATCAATTGCAGATTGGACTATTACGATCCATGGGGTTTTCATGGCTGATTTTCAGAAGTAGTTTGCCCAGGCCTTTTTTCCTAGTCTCTTTTAGTCTGGAAGCTCTGCTGAAACCTGTTCAGCATCAGAGCAACAGGCAAGCCTCCACTGGCAGACGGGTGGTGGCTACGCATGAGGTGCGCTGCCCAAGAATTGAACCTGGGTCTCTCACATGGAAGGTGAGAGTTCTACCACTGAACCACTAATGCCTTACATGATGGCCATAACAGGACGAAAGACAAGGGGCCTAATGATTTCCCATTCACTTCTCTCGTCAGGCCAAATTCT
Source organism: Trichechus manatus latirostris (assembly GCF_000243295.1). Taxonomy (NCBI): domain Eukaryota; kingdom Metazoa; phylum Chordata; class Mammalia; order Sirenia; family Trichechidae; genus Trichechus; species Trichechus manatus. The sequence continues at coordinate 13,598,381 of NW_004443964.1, read as the reverse complement.
GCACACCTAGCTTTCACCCCAGGCAGGAGAGTGCAGGCTTGTTAGGAGAATTAAATAAATTTAGATTTGATAAGTGCTTAGAACAGTTCTTGGTACTTAGTAAATTATGGGTATGTATTTGATAAAGAAAATAAAAATCCTTTGGGTTCTTAATGTCTCCATTTACAAGGAAGCAGAGTTAAGGTCAAGTCCAGGTCTTTACGTAAACATTCAGAGTACAGTTCAGCCTATCCCATTGTTTTTGACCAAAAAGTAATGAATTTATGGTAGTCAAGATCAATGCTCATAAAAAACAGACATAACATGATACTAAAAATATGAGCTTACCAGCAAACACCAAAACAAAAATTAGCCCTTAAAATTGTGTTGAAAACAGTAATCCTGAATCCTCAGGAGATAATATACAGGCAATACTTTTCTACTTGCCTGTTAAAGTATATATATATTTTCCAGACAGATAGGCAACTGACTACTTGCAAAGCTGCTCAGTGGAATGGTTTAATTCTTTAGGAACCAATTTTCCCTTTTTCTGGGCCACACTGAAACATCGCTAAGTTGTAATATCTGAGAATTCTCAGGATAGTCAAATAAAGGAGGGGAAATCTGCTGATGTATCCAGTCCATTAAGATGATATTGCAGGAAGAAGTTAATAAGGATCATTTGGATAAAATGACATTTCCTGACATTTATGCAAAAAGTAGTGCATATAAATGATTGTGGAGAAGACAGCCTATTAGCAGAAAGTTTCCCTTTTCACCTAATCGCCCATTAAAGTAACTTGGAGAGAAACCAATCTCCTAACGTTCCTTAGTCATTCAAAATCTCTCTATGAGAGGGACGTGTCCTGACTTTCTGAGGCATCCTCAGGCTTGCTGGGTTTCCACATTCCACACGGTGATTTCTCCATCAAAACTGGCCGCCGCAAGGAGACCAAGAAGTGGGGGTGAATAGTCATCCACGGCTACGATACCTCCATGTGGAGCTGTTCTCCCTTCCAGGAATCATCTGCAGCCACATGCATGTTCTAGAAAGAACCAGAAGAAGAGACTAATCTGGATTTCCAGAGAGGATGGATCACCCTTGCAAAGTGGATGTTGGCTTCTCACAACCCTGAACTCCTAAAAGAGATTTAAGATGGCCAGACCAGATCTCAGCTGACCCTCCTCCCCTACCAGTGGAGAATGTGCAATTTGAGGCCCGCTCCAGACAGCTTTCGGGGTTTTCTCTGGGTACTAATGACTACGTGAACCAGAGACACAGCAACGAGCCTCCTCTCTCTGCAGCTATCCTGTGGTTCATTTCTCCCACCTTACCCATTCATTCCTCCCCCTCAACATACTCTTGGAATTACTGTATTTTTCTCTCCGTGTTTATGCTGATTACATATTTGTTGGTCTTGTCTCCCATACACCCTCTTTAAAGGGCAGAGATGGATCGTTCCTTCACTACTCATTATCTAGAGTGTCTGTTTGCAGGACTGCCTGCCCCAAGGGGGTGCGGTAAAGGCTTGTTGACCAAATCCTGGTGTCTCAGTATGCCCTCTCTTCTACTTTTGGGAGCTAGACGAACTAAACTTTAGTTTAGGTCTGGTCAAGGCAGTTCAGGTCAATCTTGTCCACAGTTATTAAGTTCCTCCTATGAAGCAGAGCCCTGGTGGCACAGTGGTTAAGAGCTCAGCCTCTACCCAAAAGGTTGGCAGTTCAAATCCACTAGCCACTTCTTGGAAACCCTACGAAGCAGTTTTACTCTGTCCTTAGGGTCGCTATGAGTCGGAATCAACTTGACAGCAATGGGTTTGTGATTGAAGCATGGAGCTAGGCCCTTTAAATGAATAGGACATAGTGTTATGGATTGAATTGTGTTCTCCTAAAATTTATGTTGAGGTTCTGACCCTTGGTACCCGTGAACATGATCTTTTTTGGAAATAGGGTCTTGGAAGATGTTAGTTAACATGAGGTCATACCAGAGTAGGGTAGATTCTAACCCAATCTGAGTAAACCAGAAAACAAAACCCATTGTCCTCGAGTCGATTCCGATTCATAGTGACCCTACTGGGCACAGTAGAACTGCCCTGTGGGGTTTCTAAGGCTGTAATCTTTATGGAAGCAGATTGCCACATCTTTCTGCCTCGGAGCAGCTGGTGGGTTTGAACCGTCAAGCTTTTGGCTAGCAGCCGGGTGTTTAACTGCTGTGCCACCAGGGCTCCTTCTAATCTGAGTAGTGTCCTTATAAAAGAGGAAAAGAAACACAGAGGGTAGACGCCATGTGGAGACAGAGGCAGAGATGGAGTTATGCTGCAGCTGCAAGCCAAGGAATGCACAGAGGGAGACAAGAAAAGTCTTCCCCTGGAGCCTTCAGGGAGAACACCGTCCTGCTAACTCCCTGACTTCAGACTTCTAGCCTCCAGAACTATGAGACAATAAATGTCCATTCTTTAAAGCCACCCACTTGGTGGTATTTTGTTACAGCAGCATTAGGAAACTAATACACATACTCTGTGCTTCCCAGAGCCTTTGAACCAGAGAAGGCATTAGTACCAGTTTTCAGCCTTGCTGAAGCTGAGGGTTCCAATTCACCGTGAACTGTATCACTAGTCATTTGTTACTGATAGTAGCTAAAGTTCTGAATGGAGAGGACTTGCTTTTTAAAAATAAATTTGAATGGATTCAGGGTTCTTTTTATAATAACTCTTCATAATTTTGCTAGCATTGTTTACTAGTGTGAAACTCTAGTTTTCAGCTTATTTTTTTGCTGATACACATGCCCCACACACCCCCAAAGGCTTATGTAAGGAGTGGTTGCTTCATTTCAGCTGAGACATAAGTAAGACCAGTGGTGGTGTCTGTGTGTCAGCCAGCTCATCAGCTCTGACTCCATGCCTGTATCGTCAGAGAGAGAAAGCATATCTGAATGCAGGTTGTTAATGGTGACATTACTGCAGACACCACCTATTAGGGAAGAGAGAGGTAACTTCTAATGAGGAAGGAGAAAGACTGGGTAACATTCTCAAGTCAGGGAAGATCTAAGCTGGGAACAAAAAATTGGGCACAAATTAGACAGATAGCTCTGGGGGACAGGGACCAGCAGTAAGAAGATTTGGGCAAAGTTGCACAGAGGGAGACAGAATGGTGTCTAGTGTTTAGGGTAATATGACTTGCCCAGTGTGGGAAGGAGGAGGTGAGGAGGTTTTTATACTAGGCTGGGACAAATCATGAAGGGCTATGAATGGAAGATAGAGGGATTTAGACTTTACCCTGTGTTAAAGCAGCCCAAGTGGTACAACGGTTAAGCGTTCAGCTGCAAACCGAAAGGTTGGCGGTTCGAACCCACCCAACCTCTCTTCGGAAGAAAGACCTGGCAATCTGCTCCCATAAAGATTAGAGCCTAGAAAACCCTAAGGGGTAGTTCTACTGCATCACGTGGGGTTGCTATAAGTCAAAATCGACTTGACGGCACCTAACAACAACAACAACGTGGTTGAATTTTGTCTCCCCAAAAAGTATGTTGAAGTCCTAGTCTTTGGTACTTGTGAATGGGGCCTTGTTTGGAAACAGAATCTTTGAAGATGTTATTAGTTAACAGGAGGTCACATTGGAGTAGGGTGGGCTCTAATCCATACGAGTGATATCCATATAAAAGAGAAAAGACACAGACACAGAGGGAAGATGGCCATTTGGAGGCTGAGATTGGAGTGCCGCATCTATGAGCTGGAGACCCTGGGTGGTTTGAATAGTTAATGCCCTCAGCTGCTAACTGAAAGGTTGGCGGGTTGAGTCCAGCCAGAGTCACCTTGGATGAACGACCTGGCAACCTACTTTCAAAAAATTAGGCATTGAAAACCTTATGGTGTACAATTATACTCTGACACTCATGGGGTCACCATGAGTCAGAATCGACTTGGTAGAAACTGATGGTGGTGGTGGTGGTGGTGGTATGTGTTCGGGGTGGGGGTAGACACTCTATATACACATTTCACTTCATTCTTAGGACATTGTTCAGGTCATGTAGCTACTCGGTGGCAGAGACAATATTCAAATCCAAGTCTGTCTGACTTCAAATTCCATGTTCATCAAAATACGTTCCTTGGGGCCCAGTAAAGGGATTCTAGAAAGCTAAAGTTTGAATCACTGACTTCCTGTTGATGTGAGGATCCTAATGGGAACCTAAGAGGGGACCTAATGAAGAATCAAGTAGCTGGGCTGGCTGCCTCCCTGGGCTGTGCCGTACAAAACACAGCTGGCCTTCAAGGCTGAGAAAACACAAGCTCGGGTCTTCTCCGGCTCAGGCTGGCTGGGATCAGGGTGACCTGATCCTTCTGAGACCTTCATGTTTTAGTAAAGGGAGAGGTGATGATTCTTTCCATCCCAGGTGCCTGGGAGTTCAGCTGGGGAGGCCATTATCCCGTCAACAGCCTGCCAAAGAGATGCTCTGCTTTTTCGTTCCTTCTCAATATTTCCTGGCAGCAGCCTTCCCCCATTATTCCACCCCTCTCAGTCTAAACACAGGACTTGGAAAGCACAAGGCAGAAGGGAGGAAGGAAGTGAATTCAGGGTCCATAACTGAGGAGGAAGGGGCCCTGGTGGCACAGTGGTTAACCGTTTGGCTGCTAACTGAAAGGTCAGCGGTTCGAGCCCACGAGCCACTCTGCAGAAGAAAGATGTGACAATCTGCTTTTGTAAAGATACACAGCCTTGGAAGCCCTATAGGGCAGTTCTACTCTGTCTTATAGGGTCACTATGAGTAGAAATCGACTCGACAGCAGTGTTTTGGTTAACTGAGGAGAGGCGCTACATGACTCTGTCTTATTGTTGCCCATTCAGGACCAAGAAGAAGAAGTCCCGAGAAGAAGAGGTGATTTTCTCATGATTCCTTTCTGCCTTTTGGCAGCTTGAGTTGTAGAACTGCCCGACCAGAGCAGGTTTTTCTGACTGCTCTGGGCAGCAGAATGAGTCCCAAATGTCACATGCCTGAGCTCCTTTATTTGTTGAAATTAAGGCCAGCTGCTTGACAGCCAGTAGCTGAGGAATGCAGAGGTGCTAGCTGGTGGATGGGAAGCACAAAAACTCAATGATCTAACTAGCTTGTTGCACCTTTGGGGATATGGAAGGACGGGGGCAGTATAATTGTTTTTTGCCTTCAACGGCTTACTTTAAAAGGAATCTATGATTTAACTGTAAGTAAATGAGAAGGATCTTTTAAATATTTAGTATACCAAAAGCTATACATCCCAGGGGTATCAAATCCTATCATTGCTGTCATGTCGACTAAAAGCTTATTCCAAATATTTTCTGGGGTGTGCCTCTTCTGTAACCATTGCTTCTTTACTTTCTGAAGCCATGCATAAAAGCCTATTCGTTTATTACTGAGGAAGTGAATTAAATTAAACATATCTGGCATGTCAATTGGGCTCTGGCGGCGCAGTGGTTAAGAGCTCAGCTGCTAACCGAAAGGTCAGCAGTTTGAATGTACCAGCTGCTCCTTGGAAACCCTGTGGGGCAGTTCTACTCCGTCCTATGTCATTGCTATGAGTTGCAATCCACTTGACGGCAGTGGGTGTGGTTTTTTGGTTTGGCATGACAATAACTGTAAATGGCCTAAAAACCATAATTAAAAAAATATGACTAGATTACAAAGCAAAACCCAACTATAAACTGAGAGAGGTATTTAAAACAAAATGATCACAAAGGTTGAAAATAAAAAAGGACTGGAAAAGGCATGCCAAGCAAATATTAAGTTAAAAGAAAGCATGAAGCCCCATCTTAGTATCAGACATAATTGACGCCAAGGCAAAAAGCACTAAATGAAACAAAGAAGAGAACTCTGTAATGTAAAGAGTATCACATTTAAGATCTAACAAATATGGTCTCATCCTACTGTGGTGAAAAAATTTTGATATTTTGGTGAAGATTTAAAAAACAAAGAGATTTCAAATAAAAAAAGCTTCAGATATTCAGTTTCTCTTGTAAAATCAGAAGATCAGTCAGCGTGGGGCCTGAATTCTCAAGCAGCATGAATCACCTAGGCAGTGGTTGGGAAATTATGGCCTGTGGCCCACCACCCAAAGAAATATATGCTAAGACACACACTAATCAAACTCCTGAAAACCAAAAACAAAGAAAAAAAAATCTTAGAAGCAGGGAGAGTGAGAGAGAGAAATGACATCGTAACTATAAATGCTCATTGGAAACCATGGAGGCCAGAACGAAATGGCACAGCATTTTTCATGTGCTGAAAGAAGAGAACTGTCAATCCACAATTCTCTATCCAGTGAAAATATCCTTCAGGAAAGAAAGGAAAAGCGAAGTATATTTCAGATGAAAGAAAACTAAGAGAATTTGTTGCCAGCTGACCTACCCTAAAAGAGATTGGTAAAGTGAATAAAAGCATGATCCAACAATAGAGAAATGAAATAAAAAGCTGGCTCTTTGAGAAAATCAGTAAAATTGACAAGCCTCTATCAAGACTAACAGAAAAAAAGAGTGAAGACACAAATTACCAATATTAGAATGAAACAGGAGATATCACCTCAGAGTCCTCAGACATCAAAAGGATAATAAGGGACTAGTACAAAGAACTTGAATATTGAATATACCATGAACTTGCCAAAAGAACGAACAAACTTGTCTTGGAAGAAGTACAGCCAGAATGCTCCTTAGAAGCGAGGATGGTGAGACTTTGTCTCACGTACTTTGGGCATGTTATCAGGAAGGATCAGTCCCTGGAGAAGGACACCATGTTTGGTAAAGTAGAGAGTCAGCGAAAAAGAGGAAGACCCTTGAGGAGATGGATTGACACAGTGGCTGCAACAAAGGGCTCAAGCATAACAATGATTGGGAGAATGGCGCAGGACCGAGCAGTGTTTCATTCTGTTGTTGTACGTAAGGTTGCTGTGAGTCGGAAGCAACTCGATGGCACCTGACAACAACACAAACAACTCTGCACACATAAATTTGATAATGTACGTGCAATGGAGCAATTCCTCAAAAGGCACTAAAACCGACACCAAACTCGTTGCCATCGAGCTGATTTCAACTCATAGCAACTCTATAGGGCAGAGTAGAACTGCCCCAGAGGGTTCCAAGGGTGAAAATCTTGAAGGAAACAGAGTGCCACATCTTTCTCCCATGGAATGGCTGGTGGGTTCTAACCACTGACCTTTTGGTTAGAAGCCCAGCACTTTAACCACTGCACCACCAGGGCTCCTCAAAGGGCACTGACTACTACAAGATAGGAAACAACCCTGTAACTACTAAAGAAATTGACACAATATATACTGGGGAAGTCAGCACAGCTTGACCAAGGCAAGGTCATGGAAGCTTCATAGACACATCCAGACTCCCTGAGGGACCGAATTACTGGGCTGGGGGCTAGGGACTATGGTCTTGTGGGACATCTAGCTCAACGGACATAACATAGTTTATAATGAAAATGTCCTACATCCTACTTTGGTGAGTAGCATCTGGGGTCTTAAAAGCTTGTGAGCGGCCGTCCAAGATACTCCCCTGGTCCCACATCATTCTGGAGCAAGGGAGAATGAAGAAAACCAAAGACACAGGGGAAAGATTAGTCCAAAGGACTAATGGATCACAACTACACAGCCTCCACCACATTGAGTCCAGCACAACTAGATGGTGCCTGGCTACCACCACTGACTGCTCTGACAGGGATCACAATAGAAGGTCCCGGACAGAGCTGGAGAAAAGTGTAGAACAAAATTCTAATTCACAAAAAAAGATCAGACTTACTGGTCTGACAGAGACTGGAGAAACCCTGAGAGTATGGCCCCCGGACACCCTTTCGACGACTCAGTACTGAACTCACTCCCGAGGTTCACCCTTCAGCCGAAGATTAGACAGGCCCATAAAATAAACAATAATACACTTAGCTCAACCATGTGTACAAGACTAAATGGGCACACCAGCCCAGGGGCAAGGATGAAAAGGCAGGAGGGGACAGGAGAACTAGACAAATGGGAATGGGGAAACCAAGGTAGAGAAAGGAAGAACATTGACACGTCGCGGGGTTGGCAACCAATGTCACAAAACAATATATGTATTAATTGTTTAATGAGAAACTAATTTGCTCTGTAAACCTTCATCTAAAGCACAATAAAAAAATAATAAAGAAATCGATGTAATATTAAATAGTTCTATAGCTGCTAAGGATCCCTGGTGGCGCAGTGGTTAAAGCGCTTGGCTGCTAACAGAAAGAACAGCAGTTTAAATCCACCAGCTGTTCTGCAGAAGAAAGATGTGGCTATCTGCTTCTGTAAAGATTACAGCCTTGGAAACCTTATGGGACAGTTATACTCTGTCCTGTAGGGTTGCTATCAGTTGGAATTGACTCAACGGCAACGAGTTTGGGTTATTTTTGTTATAGCTGCTAACTGAAAGGTTGGTGGTTCAAACCCACCCAACGGCTCTGCAGGAGAATGACCTGGCAATTTGCTTCTGTAAAGACTGCAGCCTAGAAAACACTATGAGGCAGTTCTGCTCTGTTACATGGGGTTGCTATGAGTTGGAATTGACTCGACGGCACCCAGCAACAATACAACAGCACAACTATTAAAGAAATTGAATTTTTAGTTGAAAAAATTTATAAAAAAAAAACCAAAAAATCTCTACCCCCAGATGATTTTGCTGGGAGTTCTACCAAATGTCTAAATAATTAACACCAATTCTATATAGTCTCTTCCAGAAAAATAGAAGAGGAAGAAACACTTTTGGAGTCGTATTATAAGGCCAGGGTTACCCTGATACCAAAACCAGAAAAAGACAGTACAAAAAAGGAAAACAATAGGCAATGTCCCTTATGAATATAGCTAACACCTGTTTTTGTAAATAAAGTTTTATTGGAACACAGTCATGTTCATTTGTTTACTTGTTATCTATGGCTGCTTTCACACTACAGTGGAAGAGTTGACTCATAGTCATGGAGACTGTATGGCCTGCCTAAAATATTTATCATCTGGCTCTTTATAGAAAAAGTTTGCTGATTCCATCTAGAGCTGGGAAGCAGCTGTCTCCTTTACATAGGACATGGAGTCTCCAATTAGCAGAAGTTTTCCATTTCTTATTATATTACATCTGGCCAATGTCACTCATTTGTATTTTTTCTTCTTAGCCCTTGTGCATATTTGCAAAACTGTTTTCAGCCACACTTTTTTTTTTTAATCCTCAAAATATAATTCTAGTTCATCTTTTGGCTAGAATTAGTTGTGGTAGGTTTGCTCATTTTCAAATATTTGATCCATCCTTTGAAAATGACGATTCTGCTCCAGCAATTATGGAATGGCTTGTAGCATGTACCACTCCTGCTGAAAACAACTAGGAAAGATGGATAAAGTACAATAAACATCTCTGTGAAGGCTCCAGGGAGCAGCCAAAGTGGAGGGGCCAAGATTCTGGTAAGAAGAGAAATAAACACCTTGGGTGAGCTCTACATTTGCTTTCTTCCCCTCAGGGAATATGCCAGTGCACATCATGGGTCATATAATTTGAACACAATGAGGTTGCTTTGAATTTGTGGCAGTCATACTGGAGGAGAGGGATAAAAGTGGCAGCCAGGACTTAAGGAGCAATGTCCCAGAGAAAAGTCAACAGCAGAGAAAGTAGTCTAGCGTTCTATGGCAATTTTCCCTCAAAGCAGATACTGATTCCTGAGCTGCACAACCTCAGAGCACGATGCTAAAAAACCAGGTAGAAGAGAACTACTTACTCAAACACTAAGCAGAGATTTCAACAGTCTCAGAGGTGGGGAGACGAAAATTAGTATTCAGGGCCTACCATGGAGGAGGGGCCCAGAAACGCCTTGACCTTCGGTTGAGTCCCCTAGCTTACAACAAAAAAGCCATGGCGATATAGTGAGAAAAGAGTGTATTTTTCAATAAATCATGCTGAATCAATTGGATGTTAGTATGGGAATAATGAATCCTGATTTCTTGTTGTTGTTGTTAGGTGCCATCAAGTGGGTTCCAACTCATAGCAACCCTATGGACAACAGAATGAAACACTGCCCCATCCTGCGCCACCCTCACAATCATTGTTATGCTTGAGCCCATTTTTGTAGCCACTGTGTTAATCTTGTTGAGAGTCTTCCTCTTTTTTGCTGACATGCTACCTCCTGAAATAGTTGAATGTCAACGAATTCTTTTTGGTGTAATGACTCTGTATTCCTTCCATCTTCTTTTGATGCTTCCTGCGTCGTTTAATATTTTCCCCACAGAATCCTTCATTATTGCAACTCGAGGTTTGAATTTTTTATTTAGTTCTTTCAGCTTGAGAAATGCCGAGTGTGTTCTTCCCTTTTGGTTTTCTAACTCCAGGTCTGTGCAAATTTCAGCACAATACTTTGCTTTGTACTCTCGAGCCACCCTTTGAAATCTTCTGTTCAGCTCTTTTACTTCATCATTTCTTGCATTTGCTTTAGCTACTTGATGTTCAATAGCAAGTTTCAGAGTCTCTTCTGACATCCATTTTGGTCTTTTCTTTCTTCCCTGTCTTTTTAATGACCTCTTGCTTTCTTCATGTATGATGTCCTTGATG
>NW_004443964.1:13574521-13587736 GCF_000243295.1 Trichechus manatus latirostris | reverse complement strand
CTTCTGACATCCATTTTGGTCTTTTCTTTCTTCCCTGTCTTTTTAATGACCTCTTGCTTTCTTCATGTATGATGTCCTTGATGTCATTCCACAACTCATCTGGTCTTCGGTCATTAGTGTTCAGCGCATCAAATCTATTCTTGAAATGGTCTCTAAATTGGGGAGGGATATACTCAAGGTCATACTTTGGCTCTCATGGGCTTGTTCTAATTTTCTTCAGTTTCAGCTTGAACTTGCACAGGAGCAATCAATGGTGTGCTCCGCAGTCAGCACCTGGTCTTGTTCTGACTGATGATACTGAACTTTTGCATCATCTCTTTCCACAGATGTAGTAGATTTGATTCCTGTGTATTCCATCCATAGAGGTCCATGTATATAGTCACTGTTTATATTGTTGAAAAAAGGTATTTGCAAAGGCTGGTCTTGCAATATTCTATCATGTGATCTCCTGCATTGTTTCTATCACCAAGGCCATATTTTCCAGCTACCAATCCTTCTTCTTTGTTTCCAACTTTTGCATTCCAATTACCAGTAATTATCAATGCATTCTGATTGCATGTTTGATCGATTTCAGACTGCAGAAGCTGGCAAAAATGTTCTATTTCCTCTTCTTTGGCCTTAGTGGTTGGTGTGTAAATTTGAATAATAGTCGTTGTCATGGTTTGAATTATGTCCCCCCAAAAATGTGTGTATCAATTTGGGTGGGCCATGATTCCCAAATTGTGTGGTTGGCCTCCATTTTGTGATTGTAATTTTATGTTAAAGAGGATTAGGATGGGATTGTAACACCACCCTTACCCAGGTCAGATCCCTGATCCAATGTAAAGGGAGTTTCCCCAGGGTGTGGCCTATACCACCTTTTACCTTACAAGAGATAAAAGGAAAGGGAAGCAAGCAGAGAATTGGGGACTTCATACCATCAAGAAAGCAGTGCCAGGAGCAGAGCCCGTCCTTTGGACGGGGTCCCTGCGCCGAGAAGCTACTAGTCCAGGGGAACACTGATAAGAAGGCCGAGAGAGGGAAAGCCTTCCCCTGGAGCTGACACCCTGAATTTGGACTTTTAGCCTACTTTACTGTAAGGAAATAAACTTCTCTTTGTTAAAACCATCCACTTGTGGTATTTCTGTTATAGCAGCACTAGATGACTAAGACAGTCATATTAACTGGTCTTCCTTGTAGGCGTATGAATATTATTCTATCACTGACAGAGTTGTACTTCAGGATAGATCTTGAAATGTTCTTTTCGACGATGAATGCAACAACATTCCTCTTCAAGTCATTCTCGGCATAGTAGACCATATGATTGTCCAATTCAAAATGGCCAATACCAGTCCACTTCAGCTCACCAATGCCTAGGGTATTGACGTCCATGCGTTCTATTTCATTTTTGAAGATTTCCAGTTTTCCTAGATTCATACTTAGTACATTCCATGTTTCGATTATTAATGGATGTTTGCAGCTGTTTTTTCTCATTTTGAGTAGTGCCACATCAGCAAATGAAGGTCCTGCAAGCTTGACTCCATCCACATCATTAAGGTCGACTCTACTTTGAGGCGGCAGCTCTTCCCCAGTCGTCTTTTGAGTACCTTCCAACCTGAAGGGCTCATCTTCCGGCACGATACTAGACAATGTTCCGCTGCTGTTCATAAGCTTTTTACTGGCTAATTCTTTTCAGAAGTAGACTGCCAGGTCCTTCTTCCTAGTCTGTCTTAGTCTGGAAGCTCAGCTGAAACCTGTCTTCCATGGGTGACCCTGCTAGTATCTGAGTGCTGGTGGCATAGCTTCCAGCATCACAACACGCAAGCCCCCACAGTACAACAAACTGACTGGCGCCTGAGAGCTTGATTGCTTAGTCGCAGCAAATACACAAATCAATTTTGGGTGGGTCATAGACCTAAACGTGAAAGTTAAAACAATAAAGATTCTCTTAGAAAACAGAGAAATGTTTTCATGATCTTAGGGTGGACAATGATTTCTTAAACTGGACACAGTAACACTAAACATAAAGGAAAAATTGATAAATTGAACTTCATAAAAATAAAGGACTTCTTTCCTCTCATCATTGCCTGGGAGAAGAAATTTGAAGTACTTATATCTAACAAAAGGTTAGGTCCCTGGGTGGTACAAATGATTTGTACTTGACTACTAATCCAAAGGTTGGCAGTTCAAACCCACCCAGCAGTGCTTCGGAAGAAAGCCCTGGTGATCTGCTTCTGTAAAGATTACAGCCAAGGAAATTCTACGGAGCAGTTCTACTCTGTAATGCATGGGGTTGCCATGAGTCCGAATTGAAACGTAGGCAGTGTATTTGGTTTGGTTTGGAACACAACACTTTGTATCCATCACATATAAAGAATTTCTATGAATCAATAACAAAAAGACAACTAAAAAAGGGGGGGGGCGGGTAAACAAGTTGAATGAACAGGCTCTTCACAAAGAGAATTGCCAGTTGAGCAATCAGGAAAGAAAACGTGCTCAGCATTATTAGTAATAAAGGGAATGCAAATTAAAACCACAGGAGGTACTATTAGACACCCAAATGACCCACATTAAAAAACTGAAAACACTAAGTAAATAGAACATTCATATGCTACAGGCCAAAGTATAAATTAATATAAGCATTTTGAAAAACTCCCAGTATCTGTTAAAAATATGCATATACGTATTCCTAACTATACTCAGCAATTACATTCTTAGATATCTACCCAATACAAGAAAGGCTTTATATATACCCAAAAACATATACAAGAAATGTTGATAGGAGCATTATTCATAATAGCCAAAAAGTGAGAAAAACCAAAATATCCATCCAAGTAGAATGGATAAATAAATTGTGATACATTCAAACAATGGAATACAATATAGTAATGGAAACAAAAATAAAATGCAAACAAAATATGGTTACAAGTAGCAATAAGAAATGACTCAACAATTGTATATTTTATGATTCCGTAAAGTTCAGAAACATGAAAACCAACATATAATGATAGAAGTCAGAATAGTGGTTACCTTTGGGTGAGAAAGAAAATGGGGGAGACTTCTGGGAGGCAGTTACGTGAGTGTTTCAACTTTGTAAAAGTTCACTGAGCTGGATTCTTAAGATGAGTGCATTTTTCTATATGCATGTTTACTTCAATGTAAGTTTACAGAAAAGAAGGACTCTTTCTAATGTTAAGTATAGTTGAAAGAATGTTGCCACTGGTCACAAAGTCAGTTCCTAAAGAGGGATTCCCAACCTGTTTTGAGAAATGACAGTCACAGGAAGATAATTACCTTTCTAAGTACTTTCTAAGGGACAACATTCATGCACATGTTCAGCCTATGCTTGTTAAGAAACAGAATCTAGTCTCTTTACACACAGCCTTTTCAATCTGGGTTCTGTTAGAGCATAAAGCTCTACAGAAAATGATTTGAATGACTATGTTCTCAGTTCTCTCAAGGGTAGTACAGTCATGCGCCTCATAATGTCCCTTCAGGCAACGTCTGACCGCATATAAGTCTGTGATCTCATTAGGTTACGATAGAGTTCAGAAATCTTGCTTGGAGAATGGGACACAGCGGATGTAACTGGATATAGTGAACACAACAGCTTCTTGCATGTAACACGTTTATCTCATGTCTCTTATATACAAAGCGATTGCGCTGTCAGGCATAAAATGGTATAGTATGTATATGACCTATAATATATATGTCTTGATAGTCATAATAAATACCTGTGTTACTGGCTTATGTATTACTGTACTTTCAATCATTATTTTAATGTGAACTTTCCCTATTTACAAATAAAAAGTTTACTGTATAATAGTGTATGCTTTGACACTTAGGCAACAGCATCTAGTATTGCAAGTTTCTTGAGTGTTGTAACGTTATCTTTCTGTTTTTATTCAAAAATATTACTGTGAAGTGCATTGTGGTTCCCAAACACAGCAAAACCAGTGCTAGTGAAAGCAGCAGCAAAAGACAAAGGAAAAGCATTGATCTGGAAGTTAAATAAAAGATTATTAAACACCACAAAGGTGGAAAGTCAGGGAATGCTATTGCTTGAGATTTAGGCATGTTCACACAACATCCAAATCACATAACGTCCTATTTCACAGAATGTATCATGAACATTAAACGATGCATGACTGTACATAGTTGGGACCATTCTAGATGCAAAGGAGAGAAGTCAACTCATTACCTACAACGAATGCCTCAGGGCACTCAATTCTGACTCATAAGGCACTAGGCTTTAATTCCCGGCAGAATCTGGGGTTAAGAAGGGCTGTGAGTTTAGGGTCTCTTCTGGAAGCCTGGCCCTGGGTGGAGGTGGGGAAATGGAGATAGATATCCTATGCAGTCCCACAGGCTGCTCTTTGACCCTCTCAGCATGAAAGTGATTTATTTCCAGATACTGGGGAGAGTTTTCAACATTCAAGAAGTAACTGTGCTATAAAAAAGTAGTTGTGTAATTAAGAGTTTCTGTTTCTCCTTCCTTTTCAGAACAGACTCTTTGGACTTGGATTTCCGTAGCGCTCATGTCTGTGCTGGACGGTGCTTTCTAATTTGGAATCACAATTGAAGGTGTGTTTGAGCTACTTATCCTACAGATCTTTGTTTGAGGACTTCAGGTTAAAACTAAACTAAGATGATAACAGCAAGTGGTTAGCTTTATGCAGAGCAGATATCTACTTCAGATTGCCCACATTTGGACATTTCTGAACTCATTAAAAAAACAAAAACAAAACTGTTGCTGGAGTAGAACTACCCCATAGGGTTTCCAAGGAGTGGCTAGGGGATTTGAACAGCCGATCTTTTGGTTAGCAGCTGGGCTCTTAACCACTGTGTCCCTAGGGCTCTGAACTCATATGAGGATTGTATTCCCTTTCCTTTGACATCACACTTCCTTAGTTTCACTGCGTAGGTCAGGAATGGCCAGCATCATTGGAGAGCAAATCTACCCTGCCATAGCCTCTGCAGGACCCGTCGCTGTGGCCCTAAAACCCTAAGAGGTTTCAGTCACGAAAGTGCTTGGTAGTGGTAGTTGTGGTTGCACAAGACTCCAAAGAAGGGGTCTTGGTACCAGTTGGCTGTCTGATCAACTTGGGGAGACTGACTGAGTCAGCACAGGAGACCAAGCGAAGGAGGATAGGCTGCCTGCCAGACAAGCAGAGGGAGAAATTTCCTTGCTGCAGTGGGTGACCCAGTGGGAGATGAGATTCCTTCAGCATCACAATCTGCAGTCCTGTGTGGGAGAGAATGTCCTGAATCTTCACAGCCTGAGAAAGAGGCAAAGCTATCATTTCCATGGTTATCTGGGTTGTGCTGATGTGAAAGCATCATATACTTGTCGATCATTGTTATGCAGATCAAGATAATCATCTATACCCTTGTGTTCATGGCTCCTGTACTTCAATCGGTTTATCTAAAGATCCCAACCCACCTCCAAGAGGCTTATGTGCCCACAACACCCTGAACATTAGATATATAGTAGTGGGTTTGTTGGGATTTGTTCCAATGATGATCCGTTTAATTTGGTGACCAAGATATATGTGTGGAGCAAGGGTAATGGTTTCAGAAACAGCCTTATACTGACATTATCTATGCATGAAGGAGAACAGTTGCTTGTCTCTGGCAGCTGTAGGGAAGACTAAATCAGGAATGGATTTTTATCTTTATATCATTTAATAAACACTTATTGAGTACTTACTATGGAAAAAGTTCTGGGGGATATGAAGGTAAATAAAATATGTGCTCTGCCTGTAAAGAACACTCAGTGTGGCTAAGAAAACAGACATATAATGAAATGGTTAAAATGTCATGTGGTGAGGGTTTATAGAAGAATTGCAGACACAGACTATTAAGTCTTACGACACATCAGAGAAAACTTTATAGTTTCTGTGGATGTAGAGATGTAGAAACTGTATCCTGTAAGATGAGGAGAGGGAACAGGATGTACAAATGAATGGTTAGAAAGACTATGACGTGTTTAGGGAATTTCAAGTAATTAGGTAAGGTCAGGAAAACCTGGTGGCATGGCAGTTAAGAGCTATGGCTGCTAAGCAAAAGGTCGGCAGTTCGAATCCACCAGGAGCTCCTTGGAAACTCTATGGGGCAGTTCTACTCCGTCCTATAGGGTCGCTATGAGTCGGGATTGACTCGATAGCATCGGGTTTGGTTTGGTTTTTGGTTAGGTAAGGTCAGGCAACAGGAATATTTAAGACAGAATGAGAGAGTGAGGGAGAGCGAGTGAGAGAGATTGATTGTGTGTGCATGTGGGGTTGAGGGTGGCAGGAAGGAGAGAGTGACTGGAAAGATAAGCAAAAAACCAGTTGCTGTTGAGTTGACTCTGACTCATGGTGACCCCACGTGTGTCAGACTAGAAGTGTGCTCCACAGGGTTTCAAGGGCTAATTTTTCAGAAGTAGATCACCAGGTCTTTCTTCTGAGTTACCTCTGGGTGGATTTGAACTTCAACCTTTCAGTTAGCGGCTGAGTGTGTTAACCGTTTGCACCACCCAGGTACAGGGGCGGATTATCCAATAAGCAAGGCAAGCACATGCTTACTGGTGCTTACTTACTAATTTGTAGTGAACAATTTCACATGGCTTTCACCACACCACATCCAAGTGAAACCCATGTGAAATTGTTCACTACAGATTAGTAAGTAAGCACAAGTAAGCTCAAGCTTACCTTGTTTACTGAGCCATCCGCCCCTATCAGGGATTATACATTTGAAAAGAGGCTTTGATCCTGTAGGGAGGTGCTGTGGGGCTGAAAGAAAGACAGATGCCAGCCATACCTAGAAGCTGAATCTTTGATGCAGTGACAGAACATGAAATCGTTCACTACAGCTTGCTTACTGGATAATCTGCTGCTGCCCAGGGACTCCAGAATGATAATAATCACAAGATCCTTAAAGACCATATTACAAAATTTGTACTTTATCCATTAAAGAGGTTTTAAGATTGGAAGCGATACCATCAGATTTGTGGCTTATCAGAATTGGGATTTAGAAAGATCTCTCCAGAAGCAATGTGGAGGATAGATTAGGAGAAGACTGGACCTCGTGAACTAAGACAGTGAAGATGAGAAGGTAAGATCAGAATGACTTGATTTGGATATCAGTTAAATATGAAAAAAACACAAAGTTAAAGAAGGAATCTTAGGCTGACACTAGGGTTTTAGGCATGGGTGGCCAGGTGGATGATGAGCGTGTATTAATTTAGCTAGGAAACACAGAAGGAGAAGCAGGGCTAGAGTGAGCAGAAGAGCAAAGATAAGGAACTCAGGGTCTTCTATCTGGAAGGGCAACTGACAAAGATCAGTGTCGTAGCTTTTTGTCTGCTGAACGTTTGAACATGAGCCAGATGCCCAGAATCCAGCTCCAGGTTCACAGGTGATGCAGTTTCCTATGAGGTTCTCTCTTGGATAGAGTGGTAGCCAGCCTCCATGATGATGCCCATCTAGTGTAGATGCTACTAGCCCAGTAAATGGCATGGCTTTTTGTTGTTTCTTTTTGGGGAGATTAGTTGGTTCTTAGAAGAATATATCTGATCAACAGAAACTTAATTTCCGCTGGAAGGGAGAGCTGATTCTATCAGTTCCCCTTGTCCTTGTAGGCTTAGTGCTTGTAATTGTTTAAAGAAGAGCTAAGATTACTATCCTAAGATGAGAGCACGCAAGGGCTAGAAAGTGAAGACAAGTCTTATTGATGGTCTCAAAGCATAAGAAGAAATCAAAGAAAATCACCCAACATAAGACAACCATCCTTGATCAACAGTTTTATTCCTTCTAAGTCAATATGTTTTTCTGAAGACAGAGAAACTCCTACTGAATTTGAAAATTAACATACAGCTACATTCAACATCAAACTCTTGCCACATAGGGTCATTACAAGGTCTTGGGCCCCCAAAGACTTCAGACTAAGTATGTACCTCTCCCTAGCTCTTATGACCATGAAAACTTACTAGTGGTGGTTGAGAAACTTTAACTATGGTGCAAATCTGCCCACAATCCTGGACCAATAAAACAGATGAAAGGTTATTCCTGGGACAGAGCTAGGACTTTTATCATTGTAGAGGAAAAAGGAATAGCCCCGGAGGAATGGCTTTGGTTTGGGGATAGATGAAGAACTGAGCCGATTTTCAGGAATATCCTGGTGATCAAGTTGTTCTTCAAGGATCAGGTGACAGAAAGACACTTCTAGAGGACTTGGAGTAGGAGGTGCTCATTGATGACAATGGCAGAACAGCTGTAGGTAGACTCAGGGGTGGCCTTTGGTGGAATGATTGTGTGCTTTGGAAGGGATAAGAAGAGCCAATTTTAAATAGGAGAGACTAATATTTAATCTACTCTCTGCTCCATAATCTCAGGCTTGGTAAACTGCCATAGGATTTGGCTCCTGCTAATGGTTAGGTTGCCATGGAAGACCACAAAAAATCCAACCACTCTAGCAATAAGCCGACTAGTCTCCACACTCAGGAATTCCTCAGCACAGTGAGGTGTGCTGTCGGTGCCTGCACACATGCCTACACACCCCACCCTATACTACAAACAGTATAATTTTATTTAGCATTTCCAAAATAATATTCCATAGAATGTTATTGCAAAGATGCTAATGAGGTTGTCGTTGTTAGGTGCCTTCGAGTCAATTCTGATTCATAGTGACCGCGTGTGATACAGTAGAACTGCCCCGTAAGGTTTTCTAGGCTGTAATCTTTACCGGAACATAGCACCAGGTCTTTTCCCTGTGGGGCTGATGGGTGGGTTTGAACTACCAACCCTTTGGCCACCAGGGCTCCTTACTAGGGGTGGTGCCATGGAAAAAAGTGATTTATGTTCAAGTAAGTTTGGAAAATATGTGATTGAATAGAGTGAAGCTGTTTATTTCCTCCAGGATTTCTCAGGGTTTTTCATCTGGTATTCTGAATTATGCATCTCTAACAGAGAGACTGAATGTATATTTTAAAGTCAGATTCTAATGTAAATGGTAGGCGATGCTTCTGCTTACTTTTGGGGTATACCAGTAACACAGCACCGTTGCCACATTGCTTAAAGCTATAGAAACACAGAACTGGATTACTGCACTTATGTAAATGTGCATCTAGCATTTGTTGGGTACTTTTAAACAGAACCAAGCAAATGCCATATGCATAAGGAACAAGTTAGTAGCGGTGGAGGAGAAGGGGGGCCGGGGTGGCTGAGATTTAGGGAAGGTGCCATGGATTGAAAGTCAAGAGACCGTGATTCTAATTCTGAATCATCAAGTAACCTTCACAGGGTCACTCAAGGTATCTGGTCCTGTCTCCCCATTTGCAAAGCAGAAAAGTCAAAAAGCAAAGCATCTCAAACTTTTCTTACAAAATATTACAAGGAGACAAGCCGATGCCATCGAAATGTTTTGAGCTCCGTGGTCAAGTACACGACCTAATGACAGGGTACGGCCCTGACCATCAGTGGGATTAGTCAAGGGGTTTGTGGAGCAGGGACAGGCTGAGTCTGTTCTCCAAGGACTGTGGGCAGCCGACATCCTGGGGTCAGGGAGCATCACACCCTGTTTGCATAAATTCAGGCACACAAGCTGCACCCTTGAGTTTAAATTTCAAAAAGACCACTCTGAAAACTTAAAAAGGAAAGAAAACCTAGAACAATGAGCAGGCGGCTTTTCTTCTGTTGCGAACAGAAAGAAAACAAAATCGTCAGCCAACCTTCAATGAACATGGTATCTTCCTTTTTCTCTCAGTAGCCTACGGATTTTTCTATTCATTATTTGTTTGTTGTGCGCGTTGGGGTGGGGGAGTGTGTGTCTAAGTTTGCTTGTTGTTAGTTGCAAGGGAGTTGGCGCCAACTAATGGCGACCTCATGGATAACAGAATGAAACATCATCTGGTCCTGCACCGTCTTCATGATCTTTGCTTATGTTTAAGCTCATTGTTGTAACCATTGTGTCAACCTACCTCACTGAGTTTCCCTCACCTTTGCTGGCCCTCCGCTTTACCAAACATGACGTCCTTCTCCAGTGATCTGTCTCTCCTGTGGCATCCAAAGGAAGTGATTCAAAGTCTCAGGCAATATGGTGTGATCCATAGGGTTTTCATCAGCTGATTTTGAAGATTGCCAGGCCTTTCTTCCTAGTCTCTCTTAGTCTGGAAGCTTCACTGAAACCTGTCCACTATGGGTGATCTTGCGAGTATTTGAAATACCAGTGGCAGAGCTTCCAGCATCATAGCAACACGCAAGCCATCACACTATGACAAACTGACAGGTGGTGGATTATTTGCTTTGAGCATGCTAAATCCTGCCAAAGAGACGGAACTCTTCAAAGACGGGTTTAAGAAAGGACACGTCCAAAAAATGAATTTTCCTGTTGGTGGTGATGGCAAGTTTGTATCCACGGGGCACGCAGGCAGCATCTGTTGTCCAAATTTTAGCTTTTTTTTTTTTCTCATTGCTGAGTCATAGCGCTGTCTTGACATCTGGGGAAAAAAATCATGAGGTGTGGCCAGCAACAAGGAAGCCTGGCTCTTTTGAGTAGAGCAAGAGCGCCACCTTGAGTTGTGTATGAGCAATATAAGCTAGATTCAAACCAACAACAACAACAAACTCAATGCCATAGAGCCAATTCAGACTCATAGCAACCCTATAGGACCGAGTTCTGCCCCATAGGTTTTCCAAGGCTGTAATCGTTACGGACGCAGACTGCCTCTTGGTGGATTTGAACCGCTGACCCTTCGGTTAGCAGCTAAGCACTTAACCATTGTGCCTTAAGTCTGTGTTCAATCCTGCCAAAAACGTTTTCCCTGCTTGGATTATTAGGGTTCCTAGGTGACGCAAATGGTTTGCACTTGACTACTAACCTAAAGGTTGGAGGTTTGAACCCACCCAGTGGCACCGCAGGAGAAAGGCATGGCAATCTATGTAAAAAATACAGCCAGGAAGATCCTGTGGAGCAGTTCAACTCTGTAGCACATGGGGTCACCATGAGTTGGAATCTACTTGATGGCAACAGAAAATACTTGGATTGTGAGCAGCTCGGAGAGACGAGGCCACTGAGGCTGGTTCCCTTCTGCAACAGAAAGCAGGACCGTAAGCCCTAGGTTATTTCTATGACATCCTGAATTATTTTTGGCAAGAGTAGCAACTTTAGCGCAAGTAGAATATACGTTTTTTAGCATTTTTCCAGGTTTTTTTTTTCAGTTGCTGCCAAGTCGATTCCGACTCACAGTGACCCCATGTGTTGCAGGGTACAACTGTGTTCCATAGTTTACAAGGCTATGATCTTTTGGAAGCAGATCACCAGCCCTTTCTTTTGAGGCATCTTTGGGTGGATTCGAACCTCTAACCATTTTGGTTAATAGTCGAGCCCTTAACCATTTGTGCCACACAGGGACCCCTTTTTAGCATTCACAGATAGTAATTATTCTTGACTTATTTTATCATCATACGGATTCAATTATGCTGCAGGTTGTATCTGGTCCCTTACATTTCTAGTATACTTTACAGCGTGGGATCAGGTCCTGACGGGTTGCTGCCGGTCTACAACACGTGTTGTGTGCCTTCCCCCCAAGGCCATTGTAACAAACACATATGGACTACGTTTCATAGGATCATTTCCCAGGGTTGGGGTTTGTGTGTCTGCATGTGTGTACAATTCTCCAACCAGGATTGTTTGTCATGCAGTCTAAGGCAAAGTTTGAAATACTAGTCCGAGTCTCTTCCCAGGAGAGAAACCCTCGTTTCCTACAAGCTGATGGGTCTTTGTCCAGCGCTTCCAGCAGAAGCTGAGAGTAGAGCTTTCTGCCAGAATAGAAACACTGCCTGGTCCTGCGCTGTCCTCACAATCCTTGTTATGTTTGAGCCCTCTGTTGCAGCCACTGTGTCAATCCATCTCGTTGAGGGTCTTCCTCTCTTTCACTGACCTTCTATTTTACCAGGCATAATGTCCTTCTCCAGGGATTTGTCCCTCCTGATAACATGTCCAAAGTAAGTGAGATGAAGTCTTGCCATCCTCTCTTCCAACACAAATTCGTTTGTTCTTCTGTCAGTCCATGGTATGTTCAATATTCTTCACCAGCACCGTAATTCAGAGGTGTCAATTATTCTTCAATCTTCTTCATTCATTGTCTAACTTTTGCATGCATATGAAGAAACTGAAAATACCAGGTGTGGGTCAACCACACTGTCTTAGGCTGGGTTCCATAGAGAAGCAAAACCAGTAAAGTGTATCTATCTATCTATCTACCTATCTACCTATCTCTCTCTCTCTCTCTTTCTCTCTCTCTCCATCTATCTATCTATAGATCTATATCAAGGAAATGGCCCATGTAGTTGTAGAGGCTGGAATGTTCCAAGTCAGTGGGTCAGGATAGAGGCTTCTCCCGATTCACATAGCCGAACGGCTGGTGAACCCAAGATCAGCAGGTCAGAGAGCAGGCCTCTTGCTCAGAGGCTGCAAAGACAGACGAATCCCAAGATCGGTAGGCAAGACTGCAGGTAAGCTGCTAGCTCAAGTCCCAAGAGGGGGAGGTTAGATGAACAGGAGCCAGCTGCAGGATACAGTGCGAGCAAAAAGCCCCCGAGCCCTGCCAGAGTGTCCATTTATATTCCGTGCAGGCCACAAGCCCAAGGAAACTCCCTTTCAACTGATTGGCTACTCATAGCAGATCCTATCATGGGGGTGATCACGTATCAAGTCTTAACAGGGAAGTGGTCACAACATTATATGACTGGCAAAACACTGAGACCCATGGCCCAGCCGAGCTGACACACAGTCTTAGCCATCACGTACTCCTTAGTCCTCAAAATGACATCTTTGCTTTTTAACCCCTTAAAGAGGTCTTTTGCAGCACATTTGCCCAATGCAATAAGTTGTTTGATTTCTTGACTGCTGCTTCCGTGGACTTTGATTGTGGACACAAGTAAAATGAAATCTTTGAAACTTCAGTATTTTCTCCATTTCTCATGATGTTGTTTATGGGTCCAGTTGTGAGTTTTTGTTGTTGTTGTTGTTTGTTTTTAATTGTTCTTCAGATGAAGGTTTACAGAACAAATAGCTTCTCATTAAACAATTAGTACACATATTGTTTCGTGACATTGGTTGCCAACCTCATGACATGTCAACACTCTCCTCTTCTCAACCTTGGGCTCCCTATTACCAGATTTCCTGTCCCCTCCTGCCTTCTCGTCCTTGCCCCTGGGCTGTTGTACCCCTTTAGTCTCGTTTTGTTTTATGGGC
>NW_004443964.1:13553561-13555064 GCF_000243295.1 Trichechus manatus latirostris | reverse complement strand
ATTTCCCTAATGACTAATGAAGTTGAGCATCTTTTCATAGGCTCATTGCCCATTTGTATATCTTCTTTGGAGAAATGTCTATTCAAGTCTTAAACTGGGTTGTTTTTCTTTTTATTGCTCAGTTGTAAACGTACTTTATATATTTTGGATATTCTATCTTTATCAGATACAATTTTCAAATATTTTTTCCCATTATGTGGTTGTCTTTTCATTTTCTTAATAGTGTTGTTTGGTGCACAAAAGTTTCTAATCTTGATGCAGTCCGAGTTATCTATTTTTTTCCTTGTTTGCTTGTGTTTTTTGGTGTAATATACATATGAAACTATTGCCTAATCCAAGGTCACAAAGACTTATGCGTTTCCTTCTAAGAATTTTGAGCTCTTAAACATTTAGGTCTTTGGTCTACTTTGAATTAATTTTTGTATATGGTGTGAGGTAGGGGTCAAACTTCATTCTTTTGCATGGGGATATCCTAGAATGGACTCTTGGCTTGTACTCTCATGTTGGAAAAAAGCCTAGCAAAGTCTAGGCAGTTATGTAATTCCTGATCAGGAACCTGACGACTTAAGTCCAGTTGTGAGCATGTGCAGCTAGAGTTATGGTGTGGATGTCAACTGTTAGGAGACAGAGTCTCATCCCAACAAACCCCAAGGGACTCTTAAATTATCATCATGGCTTTCCTGTATAGATCTCTGAGGTTTTAGGTTATGTTCCAGTGAAGGGGCATGGGCCAGGATGGAGCCATCTTTTAGGCAGGTGGAAATTTTGGCTGTAATGGCATTGGAGTAATGGAATTTGGCTTGCAGGGTGCTTCCAATATTGAGTCTGATGACAGATAATGCAATGATAGGGCTAGCTCATGGTCCAGTTTCAGGGTGGACAGCAGGATTTCCTTTAGAGAGTGTCTTTCTCTCCTTTCCCGCATGCTATAAGCACTTAAAAATATGAGACATACCAGACCCAGAAAACTGTTAGACTTTCTACCCTTCCCACAAAGAGAAAACAGATATTAAAATGAGTGGCATTGAGAATTTTTATTCCTAGTAGGCAATGGATAAGCTGAGCTTTCTCGTTCCACTTTGTTTTTCCCCCCCACCCTTAACGAAAAGCCAAGGAGCCCTGGCAGCACAATAGTTAAGCACTGGGCTGCTAACTAAAAGGCTGGCAGTTCGAACCCACTCAGCAGCTCCACTAGAGAAAGACATGGAAATCTGCTCCCATAAAGAGTACAAGCTAGATGACCCTATGGGGCAGTTCTACTCTGTCACATAGAGTCACTATGAGTTGAAAATCAACTTGACAGCAGCTAACGGCAAAAACAAAAAGTCAAGCCTCTGAGAGCTTAAGTGGGGGTGCCTCATTTTGGACATATCTCCCCACTCTCAGCTTTGTTTATTATTAGGTATTATCTAAAGATTTAATTAGGATCAATATTTATGACAATCCCCCTCCATCTCTCCTGAAAAAAATATTGCCACTGAGGAGGAGTTAAAACGTGAGGCT
>NW_004443964.1:13536023-13552314 GCF_000243295.1 Trichechus manatus latirostris | reverse complement strand
TTTATACACATATTGTTTTGTGACTCTCTTTCTTTCCATCCCAGGTTCCCTGTGTCCATTAGTCCAGTTTTCCTGTCTCTTCCTGCCTTCTTATCTTGCTTTTGGACAGGAACTGCACATTTGGCCTCATATATTTGATTAAACTAAGAAGCACATTCCTTACATGTGTTATTTTTTGTTTTATAGGCCTGTCTAATCTTTGTCTGAAAAATGGGCTTTGGGAATGGTTTCATTTCTGGGTTAGCAGAGTGTCTGGGGGCCGTAGTTTCGGGGGTTCCGCCAGTCTCTGTCAGACCAATAAGTCTGATTTTTTAATGTGAATTTGAATTCTGTTTTGCATTTTTCTCCTGCTCTGTCTGGGTTTCTCTGTTGTGATCCCTGTCAGAGCAGTCATTGGTGGTAGCTGGGCACCATCTAGTTCTTCTGGTCTCAGGCTGGTGGAGTCTCTGATTCATGTGTATGACACTCATTTTATCCAATGTAAACCACAGGCCCATACTGGGGAGGGATGAAGTGAATCAGGAGCTTGTGCTCTCTGGCTCTTCACTTCTTGTCCCTGGGAATACTTACGGTAACAAAATCTCCTTCCCAGCCTGTCTGAAAAACATCACCCAAGATCTAGACTTTATTGATCATATTAGATCTTTAATCTTGACTACCATTTACTTTTAACACATGACTCAGAGGTTGTCAGGCTATCTTTATATATGTATTGTTTGTTTGCTTTTTAAAATAATTTTTATTTTTAAAAATTTTACTGTGGTAAATATCTATATCAATATCTATATGTATATAAAACAAAAATCTGCCGTTTTAACCATTTTTAAGTGGATAATTCGGTGACATTCCTCACATTCACTATGTTTGGCAATCATCACCACTATCTATTTCCAAAACCTTTTCATCACCCCAAATAGAAACTCAGTACTCCTTAAGTAATAACTTCCAACTCCCCCTCCTCCCAGCCCTTGGTAACCACTAATAGACCTTTGTTTCTATGCATTTCCCTATTCTAGATATTTCATGTAAATGGAATTATGCAATATTTGTCCTTTTGTGTCTCACTTATTTCACTCAACATAATGTTTTCAAAGTTTATCCATGTTGTAGCATGTATTAGCATTTCACTGCTCTTTGTGGTTGAATAATATTCTGTCTTGTATATAGGCCACATTTTGTTTAGCCATTCACCTGTTGATGGATACTTGGGTTATTTCTACCTTTTGGCTATTGTGTTTATATAAGTTTTTAATATGCTTTATTATTGCTGTTGTTAGGTGCCATGGAGTTGACTCCAACTCATAGTGGCCTCATGTATCTGAGAACGAAACTTTGCCTGGTCCTGTGCCATCCTCATAATTGTTGCTATGTTTGAGTTCAGTGTTGTAGCCATTGAGTCAATGCATCTTATTGAGGGTCTCCCTCTTTTCTGATGACCTTCAACTTTACCAAGAATGCTATCTTTCTCTAGTGATTGGTCCCTCCTGATAATATGTCCAAAGTACGTGAGATGAAGTCTCTCTATAATCAGTTCTAAGGAGCATTCTGCCTGTATTTCTTCCAAGACAGATTTTTTTTTTTATTCTTCCAGCAGTCCATGGTATATTAATACTCTTTGCCAACATCACAATTTGAATGCCTCAATTTTTCTTTGGTCTTCCTTATATGCTTTATTATTTTATATTCTATGCTAGAGTTCACTGCACTGAAGCCATATGGGCTAGGTTTGATGTTTATAATCTGTCTACTTTATTACATACAGCTTGAATGACTTTCTTCCTTTTTTTTTGCATTCTATTTTCCTCCATTTTTTCCAATTCCTTTCTTTAATTTAATTCCCGGAAATTTATTGGCTTTTGTTATTAAAAAAATATATTTGAGGCAGTTGGCAAGCCCTGATGCCTATGACTATATGTCAGTAAGAATGAAGTTTCCTTAGTAGAAGCTTTTAAGTTTCCATAAAGTGCCATAAATTGTTCTTCAACTTTTAGGTGATAACGACGGTGATGCTTTTGTTATCATTTACTGAGTGCTTACCGGGAGCCAAATACATGCTGATAACAGGCCTTAGACATCAGCCATATACTACTCCTGAGGAAGCGGAGGCTGGAGAGCTGAGGGAACTTGCCCCAAGTTGCCCAGGGAGGAAATGATGTGGTCAGGTGTTTGACGTTAGAGACAGTTTTATTGCCATGTGTCTGACACTTTCAACTGCACAAGATGGGCCAGACGTTTGTGGCTTGTATAACTTACATAACTGTAACGCGTGGACCACTGAGGATATTTTTCTTGAATGTACAAAGCGGCTGAAGAGAACACAATCCTTAAGGTTGACAGAAGACGGGGTACACGTAACTTTGAAATAAAAACCATGAACTTTCCCTTTGTATAATAGGGCTTCATCTGTTTTTTTATTTTTATTTTTTAAATCAACTCTTTCTACAGCTGCCTGTAGCACCAGACCTTCTCGCTGTGAGGTTTGGACACAGCCCTTCAGAGGCCCCAAGTTCCTATTGTTTCCAGAACTCGCACCTATTCTCTCCCTTTCCATATTATTTACACGGAGCAATCCATTATTCTTACTGCCTTCCAGTTTGGAAATCTGCTAGTCCCTTAAGGGTTGGTAAAAATAAACACAAGCAAGCTAGAAAGAAGGTGGTGGCAGTAAGGTAAAGAGCCGGTGAAACCACAAGCAGGGAAGGAGGCCATCAGGGAAGAAGCTAGAAAACAAGGTGGAGGAAGTATAGATACTTTGTGAAGATAACTGGCTGAAAAGTAAAAGCAAACCCAAAACAACGACAAAAAACTAACTGTCCATGGATTTTGCTTTCCACTATGCAAAACGTTAGGCTTGGTGTGTTTTATTTCTTCATTAAAAAAAACCTATTGTTATCTTACAGATGTAAGCCAAAAACTCAGAACTGTCCAGTCGATTCTGACTCCTAGTGACCGTATAGGACAGGGTAGAACTGCCCCATAGGGTTTCCAAGGCTGTAGTCATTACGGGAGCAGATTGCCAGGTCTTTCTCCTGTGGAGTCACTGGGTGGGTTTGAACCGCCAACCTTTCAGTTAGCAGCTGAGCGCTTAACCACTGTGTCACCAGGGCTCAGAAGGAGAAAACAGAGAATGAGGGATCAGATCTCCACTCATGTTCCTTTATTAGTAGGTTGAGTAGCATGAATCTGCCAATATTTGAATGTTTTTGACCTACACATACGGTAACTTCGTATGATTAAGCCTAATGTAATTGCAGATGAGATGATGAATTTGAGTATAAAGAGTGATCACATACGTCACCAATTGTCACCATTACAATGATCAGCTTTTGTGAAAAGAAAATGTAGAGGGCTCTGGAAATGATCTTCATTGTGTAAAATCTACTTGACTGAGGGAGATCACGTGAGCTGTTTTGCGAGGCAGTTGGACTTTGTATTTCTAAGTTCTTGATATTTTTGGTCAGAAAAAGGAAATACAGTCAAGGATGAACTTCTCTTGAGAAATCTTCAGTAATAATTACAAAGTTGCCTTTTTTAAAATGTGATTTTTTCTCTCTTGAAAGTAATCTATTTATGTGATAGCGAGTTTTTAATGGAGTTGGGAGTTAATTAATCAAGCCCGTTTCTTGGACCTTCTCTCTCCTTCATTGTACCTTCAACCCAACGGTTAAATTGAGTGTTTCTATGTGCCAGTCAACCATTGGAGGACAATTTTGTGCAGATATTGGGGATCATTGTCTGTGGTTCCCTCTTCTCCAGGATTAATTTCCAGCCACTATGGAAGCCCCAAAATCTGAGTACAGTCTCCTAAAATTCAGTGAGACTCCTACTTCCTGCTGAAGCTCTATTCCCAGTTTTGGAAGGTATTGGAAACTTCCTTTAGGAGAAAAGGTGAGTAAATATGGAGCCTGCCTAGTGTGCACCCCTTACTTCCAGGGTTATATATCCCCCAGTTTTTGCCTGCTTTTGTTTTTCTTCACCGCCTTTGAATACTTTCCGCTCAGGTTTGTAATTGTCATTACTAGTGAGGAGCCCTGGTGGTACAGTGGTTAAAGCATTCAGCGGCTAACCAAAAGGTCAGCAATTTGAATTTACCAGTGGATCTGCAGGAGAAAGACCTGGCCATCTGCTCCTGTAAAGATTCCAAACCATTGGTGTTGAGTCGATTCTGACTCATAATGACCCTATAGGACAAAGTAGAACTGCCCACAGGATTTCCAAGAAGTGGCTGGTGGATTCGAACTGCTGACCTTTTGGTTAGCAGCCAAGCTCTTAATCACTATACCACTAGGGCTCCTTGTAAAGATTACAGGCTTGGAAACCCTATGGGGGCAGTTCTACTCTGTCATATAGGGTCACTGTGTGTTGGAATTGACCTGACGGTGCACAACAAGAATGATTAGTCATGACTGGAACGGGCACTCTCTGATAAAGAGTGAGACAGGACTTTACAATTTGACATAATAAATTATTTAGTGACTCAAATAAATAAAAGACATTAAAGCGTTTTGTGTTGGAATAAGCTGCAGATTCCAGGGTTGGTGTTGTATTAAATATATCTGAAAGGCTGGAAAGCACATGGCTTACGGATTTCTGGCTCTCTTGGCAGGAAAGAGTTCTTTGGAGCAGTAAGATGTCCCCAGCATAGAGACACAAGGTATTTGTGGCGTAATGCTGACACTTAAAAGCTGTCTTCAGATCTGCAGGCACTGCACTTTTGAAATACTCATCCTGTTGTAATTCATTTCCAACTAGTGCCTGCCAAGAAGCTTCTCTGAAGACTGAGACATTTGATGCCACCCAGGTGGCTGGAAGGGGAAGCAAATACTTCCCCGTTCCTGCAAGGCCACTGAATGTTAAGCATCTCGAAGCATTCTGAAATTGGAAGTCCATGGATATTTTAAAAATCAGACCAAAAGATAGCACCCTTTAAAAATTTAGCTTGGCCAATAAAACGGGGAAAAAAATACAGAAACGGGGCCTTTATGTCAGTTCCAGAAATTGAGTGCAGAGCTGGGAAAAGAACAGCTTTTGTAAAAGACCTTAAATGACACCTTCATGATGGTTTCAAGCTTTGAGGGATTGCTGTTGTTGTTAAATTGTTTTCAGTTTAGAAAAAAATTGGCAAAGAAA
The DNA here is from genome assembly GCF_000243295.1 of Trichechus manatus latirostris. NCBI lineage: Eukaryota > Metazoa > Chordata > Mammalia > Sirenia > Trichechidae > Trichechus > Trichechus manatus. Next base: position 13,547,184 of record NW_004443964.1, on the reverse strand, counting down.
TCTCATTTGTCCTTTCTGAGAAAGTTGGAGACATTTTACAATGTTCTAAAGAAAGTTGCAAACAAAGCCTTTTTTACATTGATGTAAATAACGGGATGGAGTCGGGGCTTTTTTCATGCTTTCTTTGCTAGGTAAGAATACGCTATTGGCTGAAAAAGCAGGAAGGAAAATAAAGCTCCAAGTCCTGAGACTTCTCACACCAATGTTATGTGTCCCGTTCCCATTGCTGCGGAGTCAATTCCGACTCACAGCGACCCTATAGGACAGAGTAGAACTGCCCCATAGGGTTTCCAAGGAGCGGCTGGTGGATTCAAACTGCTGACCTTTTGCTCAGCAGCCTTAGCTCTTAACAACTGCGCCACCAGGCCTCCATGTTATATGTTGTAGTACCCAATTGACTTTCTAATATCTAGCATTAAAGTTTTATTCATTCTTCCCATCATGAACCAAGAGTGCCCAGTATAGGTATTTCATAAAATGCTGCTATGTTTAGAAGTTATAACATGTGGGAATAGCTTTTATTCTAACCCGGTGGTATTTATGTCCCAAACCCATATTTTGAAAGTATGGTAGGTCCAAAACACAAGAACACAAAATTTATCATTTGTTCAGGTTGCTAATACCGTATAGAAAACTGGAAAATTCCTTTCTCTATTATGTACTTCCATATTCCTAGCCTCGAGGGTGCTTTTGGTTGATTTGAGATTATTTCTAATGAAGGGAATTTCACCTTCTAGAGTTCTCTTGCCTCACTAACCAATAAAACAATCTAATATGCTTGTCCCCCAACTTTAGGAACCTACCAGCTAAGATTTTAGTCTACGGAGCTCTCTTTGCTCTGGATTTCACGTGGAACCCCTCTGCATGCTAGGAAGGAGGATCTTAGTTTCATTTTTATTCCTTTTCCAAATTCATTCCTGTCCCTTCACACCATATATATACAGTCCTCTGTGCTACATTACTACAAAGGTGGTGCAGTGGTTAAGCAATCAGCCACTAGCCGAAAGGTCGCCATTTGAACCCACCAGCTGCTCCGCTGGAGAGAGATGTGGTGTTCTGTTTCTGTAAAGATTACAGCCTTGGAAACCCTGCAGGGCAGTTCTACTCAGTCCTATAGGGTTGCTATAGTCGAAATCGACTCCACAGCAAGGGGTGCCTCATTACCACTCCCACCACCACCAGCTGTAGTCCAATCGATTCCAACTCATGGGGACCTCTCCTCATTAGCCCTCAGTTAATCTCTCTGCCCAATGTGTTCTCCAACCGAGCTCCTCTTTAGGATGGATTTCTGCAATGTAGTAATGTTACACTAAGGAGAAGTGAGTTTGGGTTCACTGGATGTGGGGAAGAGGAGGAAAAGAGAGAACTTTAGGGGAAATGGTGATTTTGGTTGGTAAGAAAGCTTTTTGTAATGATTCTACAATTCTAGAATTACTGAAGTGGAAGGAATTTTGAAGGTCACCGAATTCATTCTTGCATTCCCTCCATTCTTCAATCTGATGTTAGTCCACAGTATAAAGCTACTCAGAGTTCCCTGATGGTTAAGGGCCCAGCTGCAAACCGAAAAGTTAGCAGTTTGAACCCACCCAACTGCTCGGGGGGAGAATGACCTGGTGATCTGCTTTTGTAGATTGCAGCCAAGAAAACCCTATATAGGGCAGTTCGACTCTGTCCCATGGGGTCGCTTTGAGTTGGAATCGTCTCCATGGCACACAGCAACTACAACATAGTTTCCTGAACATGAGCCAGAAATATTACCTCCAAACCTTTGCTCTTTCTAGCTGCATGCTCTGTGGTTCATACGCTGTGGAATATACTGCACGCTGCTCTCATTTCTGGAGCCCTGGTGGCAAGGTAGCTATGAGCTAGCGCTGCTAACCCAAAGGCTGGCAGTTCAAATGCACCAGGCACTCCTTGGAAACTCTATGGGGCAGTTCTCCTCTGTCCTATAGGGTCCCTATGGGTTGGAATCAGCTCAACGGTGGTGGGTTTGGTTTTCTGGTTTTGGCTATTATCCCCAACCATGCTTCAAAGCTCCGCTCAAACGGTCCCTGTTTGATGGTCCCGGTAGTTGGATTTTCTCTCTCCTTTCCCTGTGCCCCCTTAGCATTTTTTACCGCCTTGCACGTGCCATGATCAGCTTCATAGTTCAGTTAAGTATATCTGTAAAAAATTACTCCAAATGATACCAGATGACAAATGCCTGGAGTTAGAAGTCTGTTTACCTTTGCATCTTCCACAGGGCCTTGTTCCCAGTAAATATTGACAAAGCCTAAAAGAGGAATATGGGAATGGAATTGGACTGACTGAGCTGCGTTTTGTGTTCCAGTATGATAATTTTAACCCATGAGGGCCAGGTTTCCTCAGTTCTCTTTCATTTTGCCTATTAGGAACCTTCGTGATGGAAATTATTTTATGGCGGCTCTAACATTTACATTTTCCTATCTAAGAGACAGTTTACATTCCCTTTTGCATTGGGGCTCTTACTGTTGGTGATTAAAAAAACAAAAACCAAACTGGTTGCTGTTGAGTTGATTCTGACTCATAGTGACCCTATAGGACAAAGTAGAAATGCCCCACACGGTTTCCAAAGAGCGATTGGTGGATTTGAACTGCCAACCTTTTGGATAACAGCCAAGCTCTTAACCACTATGCTACCAGGGCTCCAGTTTGTGATTATGACACAATTATATCATTAGAAACATGTCCTACTCATGTATCCTACTTACCATACAGGATTCACAAATATTTAATTTTGCTGTATGGATGTGTAGGTGCAGTGAGATGGTCTCCAGTGATCACCATCTCCTGGTATTCATGCCCTTGTGTAAGCACCACTTGCTTGAGTGTCGGTTCAATGTAGTGATTTGTTTCTAACAAATGGAATATGGAAAAGGTGACAGGGTATCACTTCTGTGATTGGACTATAAACTTCTGTCACGCTGGCATGCTGACTGTCTCTGTTGCCTTCTTGGCTTGCATGCTTTAATGAAGCAGGCTTCCCATTTGGAGAGACCCACATGGCTGAGAGCTGAAGGTAGCCTTTGGCCAACAGCCAGCGAGGAACTGAGTCCCTCAGTTCAACAGCCCACCCTCTTGTGCTGCTAACTGAATCCTGCCAACACCACTGAGTAAGCTTGGAAGCTGATCCTGCCTCAGTCCAGTCTCCAGATGAAACTGCAGACCCTGAGCCTAAACCTTGGTTTCAGAGTCATGAGAGACCACGAGGTGGAGGATGCACCTCAGCCATTCCTAGACTCCTTTCTCACAAAGCCTGTGAGGTAATGAATGTGTATTATTTTAAACCACTAAATTTTAGGATAATTTGTTATTCAGCAATAGATAACTAGTATAATGGACTTTGACATTTTTTGTGTGGCAAAATATATATAACAAAAGATTTGCCATTTTAACCATTTTTAAGTGTACAATTCAGTGGCATCAATTATATTCACAATGTTGTGCAACCATCACTACTACTGATTTCCAGAACTTTCTCATCATCCCAGAGACTCAGTACCCTTTAAGCAACCACTCCCCATCTTCCCCTGGTAATCACTAATAAACTTTTGTCTATAGGCATTTGCCTATTCTAGATATTTCACATGAGTAGGATCTAAAAAATATCTGTCCTTTTGTGTCTGACGTATTTCACTCAACATAAGGTTTTCAAGGTTCATCCACGTGGTAGCATGTATCAACACTTCATTTCTCTTTATGGCTGGATAATAGTCCATTGTATGCATGTACTACATTTTGTTTCTCCATTCATCTGTTGAAGGCCACTCGGCTAGGTTGCACCTTTTGGCTACTGTGAATAATGTTGCAATGAACATTGATGTACAAGTATCTGTTTGAGTCTCTGCTTCCAAGTCTTTTGGGTATACACCTAGAAGTGGAATTCCTGGGTCATACGGTAATCTGATGTTTACCTTTTTGAAGAATTGCCAAACTGTTTTCCGAAGTGGCTGCACCATTTTATATTGCCACCAGCAATGGATGAGAGTTCCAATTTCTCCACATCCTCTCCAACACTCGTTGTCCATTTTTCTGATAATAGCCATTCTAGTGGCCTTGAAGTGGTATCTCCCTGTGGTTTAATTTGCATTTCCCTAACAACTATTGAAAGGAGCCCTGGTGGCACAGTGATTAAAGGTTTGCCTGCTAACCAAAATGTCGGTGGTTTGAACCCACCAGCTGCTCTGTGGGAGAAAAGATCTGGCATTTTGCTCCCGTAAAGTTTACAGCCTTTGACACCCTATGGGGCAGTTCTACTCTGTCCTATAGCGTCACTATGAGTTGGAATTGACTCGATGGCAATGGGTTTAACAACTATTGAAGGAGCCCTGGTGGCGCAATGGTTAAAGTGCTCAGTTACTAACTGAAATGTTGGCATTTCAAACCCATCAGCCCCTCTGCTTCCATAAAGATTGTAGCCTTGGAAGCCCTGTGGGGAACTTCTGCTCTGTCCTATATTGCCTCTATGAGTCAGAATCTACTCAATGGCAACAAATTTTGTTGTTTTGTTTAACAACTATAGATGTTGAGCGTATTTTCATGTGCTTATAGGACATTTATATATGTTCTTTGGAGAAATATCTATTTGATTCCTTTGCCTTTTATTCCTTTAATTTTTAAATATAAAAATGTTAAAGTTGGATTGTTTGCCTTTTGTTGTTGAGTTGTAGAAGTTCTTTATATATTCTGGATATTACATTTTTATTTTACTGTACTTTAGATGAAGGTTTACAGAGCAAACTAGTTTCTCATTAAGCAATTAATACACATATTGTTTTGTGACGTTGGTTGCCAGCCCCACGACATGCCAAAACTCTCCCCTTCTCGACCTTGGGTTCCCCGTTACCAGCTTTCTTGTCCCCTCTTGTCTTCTCGCCCTTGCCCCTGGGCTGGTGTGCCCATTTTGTCTCCTTTTGTTTTATGGGCCTGTCTAATCTTTGCCTGAAGGTTGAACCTTAGGAGTGACTTCATTACTGAGCTCTAAGGGTGTCCAGGGGCCATACTTTTGGGGTTTCTCCAATCTCTGTCAGACCAGTAAGTCTGTTTTTTTTTTTTTTTGGTGAGTTAGAATTTTTTTCTACTTTTTTCTCCAGCTCTGTCCGGGACCCTCTATTGTGATCCCTGTCAGAGAAGTTGGTGATGGTAGCCGGGCACCATCTAGTTGTACTGGCCCTCAGTCTGGTGCAGGCTGTGGTAGCTGTGATCCCTTAGTTGTTTGGACTAATCTTTCCCTTGTGTCATTGGTTTTTTTTGTTCTCCCTTGCCTGCATATTACATTCTTATCAGAAATATGGTTATAAAATATAAAGTCCTCTGATGCGCAAACTTTTTTAATCTTGATGAAATCCAGTTGATACATTTTGCCTTTTGTTGCTTATAACGCATTTTTTATGTCGATGGAAGACATGATTGAAAATAAGCAGTATGCTTGGTGCCCAAATGTTGGGAACACACAGGTGCAGCTGAAACGTTACCAGTCTTTCACAGAAGCCACAGAAAACCAGTGTCATATTGAGGCTCTATTGCCAGCTCTGCAGTGTATCTCTTGCTCTGTGTTTTAGAAATATTGCACACATTTTATCAGGTAGAAATACATCTCTATCATAAAACTCTCAAGGGTGAGATAAGGTAAAAATAAACCATAAACCACAGTTGATAGGTGCTGTAGGTCACAAGATGTCCAGAGGATTTAAGAGGAAGATATACACCTTGGACGGGTGGATGGGACTCATAAAGAATGACAGAAGAGTTTTCTTCTTTTGTATTGTTGTTATAGTGTTGGGAGAGGTGATTAAATAGGAGAGAATTGGAAAAAACATAATAATGAACTAGGCATAATCTTACAAGTTTCCGGGGGTATTTATTAATTTGAGCTGGTTTTGGGTTGTTGAAATGCCTCGTCTCAATATTTGGATGGGCAATATTGAAGTCAATGAAATGTGTTTAGATTCTGGGAATCAGGCTGTTCTCTTTTCATTTATTTTTCAGAATACCAAGGATGATATGGCTATTAATGGGCTTTCCCAACAGTGGTAAAAGTGGGTGCTTAGACGATTATGTATTTCAGGAATATCAGGATTAGAAGAGGCTATTTTAATAGCTATTGGTAAGTGGTTTGTTTTATTGAATTGAACAAATTCTACTATTTCAGAAAAACATCTTAAACTAGTAGTTGGTTTTGAACTGAATATTATATAGGGCATTATAACACTCTCTGGATTTTCAGGAGGTAAATTCCCTTGTATTTTTAGCTTTTACCTTAATCCATACTTGTTCCCTTTACATGAAAAAAGCCTACCCAAGGTTCAAGTCAAAAGGAGCATATTTAAAGTACAAGGGATTGTGTCTTGAGATCGAAAGTTAAATGATTTGTATAAGTTAGTGCTTGTGACCAGTGTGAACATGGAGGCTTCAATCCTTGAGAGCAAAAGAACAAGGCACAGGGAAAAAGCATGAGTTTTTTCCCAGAAGCCACAGGAAACCACTGTGGTGCTGAGAATGTATTGCTCAGCTCTGGAGTGTGTCTTTAGCTCTTTGTTTTAGGATATTGCACACATTTTATGGGGTGCAAGTCCATCTCTACACTAAAATTGTCAAGAATGAATGAGATAAGATTAAAGAGAAATCATAAACCACAGTAAACTGGGAGAAAGTCTCTGGCTATAAACTGAATCACTTCAAGATTTTCTTTCCTACACACGGGCGAGAGGGGGCTGAGAAAGGATGTCTAACAAAGTCCTTTTCATGCTTCCTAAAAATAAAATTCAACTTAATTGTTGTTTACTTATGAACAGGATAGTTTGTAATACTAGCCATTACTAATTTTTAAATCTGAGAAATCTTAGATTTAATGTCTCCAAGCTTCCTTACTTACAGTTGCATGCTTGATCTTGGGATATCAATACTGCAAAGATCAGTATGGCTAAAACAAAAACAAGCAGACAAAATTAAATTCTGCCATTTGACCTGAACTCTAAAGAGGTAATATTTTATTTGTATTTTTGAAAAGGAAGTCATAGCATTGCTTTGCCTTTCCTCAAATGTAGTCTCATTTATGTAAATTACATAATTTACTTAAAGCAGGTTATCTAGTACATATGAGATTGGAGAGAAGAATACATTATTTATCATGTGGCAGTGCCCGTGGCCATATATCCACCAAATGATGTTTCAATGTGAATTACTCTTTAGGTTTTGGGTAACAAAAATAAATCCTTCCCATTTATATACAACCTCAGAGTTTACCAGATGTTTTTGTAGTCTAGCAAGGAGGGACTTGGCAGTTAGTATCAGTCAAGTTTTGTATTATTATAAATTGTCTTGTGCGCAAATTTGTTTAACTATTCAATAAACTGGTATTATCCGAATTTCATTGGTGGTTTTACTCATTCTGAAATTATATTTTTATAAAGTTTCAATTTGCTCAACTTAAAATATTATTATAGATAGGCAGGTCAAGGTGGAGTGTTATAGATAGATCGAATTAGACTACATCAATTTAGAATGAATGAATACTACTGTAGGCAAAAAAGATTCACAGTTCTGCATTGTGTTGCCCTTAATCTAGTTCTCTACTTTCTTCCCAGCACAGAATGTGTATAGTGTGCTCTCTGGAATGGCAATTCATAACCAGGAAGCTCTTTTATAGCTACAACATCTATAACCACTTTCATGATCACTTGCCTCAAACTAAATCTGGCTCTGCCCTACTGTTACCTCAGGTGACGTCTATTTATGCTTTCAACCCCACTTACTTCACAGTTGGGAAGCGGGATACCTGTCGTCTTTGTTCCCCACTGCAGACTAGGAATTCACCATCTTTAAAAACAAAAACTCACTTGAGGTCCTTAGCATTCATCCATGCCCCTCCTCAGGGCTGATATCCAGCGACCACCTAGTCATTACCCATTATTCATCAATGACTTGGGCATTGTTTCATAGCATTTCTCTCCATGGTAAGCCTAATATTCTCCTGAGTATCCTCCTCACATCCTCCAGCATCCACGTGGACAGCCCAGTGAACATCATGGCTTCTCAGTTTTCAGACCTCCACATTTTTCTTCTTCAACTACCCACTCCTTTTCATCTATCCACTCATGCAGGTACCTCTTCAACCGTCCACTCATTTTGGAAATACATCATCACCTAGATCTGTCCCACCTACAGAAGTAATAATTCGAGCAACTTCCTTTCTGACCAGACCTGCAGAGTGTTCATCTACTCCCAATAGACCTTATTTTAATAATTTTTCACAATCTCCCATCCTTGACCCCTCAACTTTGTCCCAATCTGTTGGCTCTTCCCTTTCTTCACTTCCATTCTTACATAGTTTAAGATTTATGATTCATCATTTCAACAATACTGTCTCAAATACCAAACTTCCTTGCTTCTCACTTCTCTATCTTGTTTTCCCCTCTCCCATATGATAAAACCTTTGTTGTTAGGAACCATCGAGTTGATTTCAGCTTATGGCAACCCCATGTATTACAGAGTAGAACAACCCCATAGGGTTTTCTTGTCTGTAATCTTTAAGGAGGAGCCCTGGTGGCACAGTGCTTAAGCGCTCGGCTGCAAACCAAAAGGTCGGTGGTTTGAATCCACCAGCTGCTCTGCAGGAGAAAGATGTGTTAGTCTACTTCTAGAAAAATTACAGCCTTGGAGACCCTATGCGGGAAGTTCTACTCTGTCCTGTAGGGTCCAACTATGAGCTGGAATTGACTCAACGGCAATGGGTTTGGTTTTTGGTTTGGTAATCTGTATGGAAGCAGATCACCAAGTCTCTTTTTCCTCAGAGCTGCTGCGGGCGTTTGAACTGCCAACCTTTCTGTTAGCAGCTGAGTGCTTAACCATTTGTGCCGCCACGGCTCCTTGATAATGGATAAACCAATTCATCTTCTACTCCATGCTGGCAGCTGAGCAGCCAAGGGCTACAGGAGAAAGTCATAATGCCAGCAGATTCATTCATCAACATTTCAAATGTTTCATTCTGTCAGACTACTCCACCTGCAAATCTAATCAGCTCACTTTGAAGTTCTCCACAAATGATTTTTTTTTCCTTTAAAAATAGTTGTTGTAGAATGCATCATCTATATAAATTAGGGAATACAATAGATATGTAGTGTGAAGAATATTGGTAAGATAAATGGCCACATGCCTAGCACCCATTATAAGAAATAGAAGATTACCTGAAGCAGTGACTTTTCAAGTCTTTTTCACTCTCTTCCAATTCCTGACCTCCTCATCACACCCACACAGTAAATATCGAATTTTAATAGAGAACATTGATTGTAGATCTAGTGAGTGGTTGGCATTTCCTATGAAACAAAGCATCAGTGGCATTAGCACAGAGACACTAAGGAGAGAGAATAAGTTAATGAGAAAATTATTTATTACCTTATAATAATTGAAGTAACTATACTCGGCTGCTAACCAAAAGGTTGGAGGTTCGAATCCACCCAGAGGCCCCTTGGAAGAGAGGCAGGTCACTTGCCTTCCCACATCCAGATGCATAGACTTGCCTCTCCTCCTTCCACTGGTTTCAATAAACATGCATGTTTTTTTCAGAACACTTTAAAAGCTATCCCTCCTCTCTCTTAAATCTTAAAAATTCTCAGATTTTCTCATTTAAAAAGTATCATTTCTTGAACCAATATGCCTTCTAGCTACCATCCTGTTTCTTGCTTCCTTTTCACAAGCCAACTTCTCATGCGCTGTTGGTACTTGTTGTCTTCATTTCCCTCACCTGTCCCATTACTCGCCTGTTATTCAACCTACTCTAGTCTGGCTTCTTCTTCCTTTATTCTCCAAGTAACTCTTAGTTTGACCAATGGCCTCCATGTGGCTAAATCCATTAAGCATTTTTTTTTTTCTTTTTTAATCCTCATCTTTTTTGTGCTTGGAGTGGAAAGGAAGATTTCACTATATGTTTAGTCTCTCATTTTGCATGGAAGATCTTTTTGCACCAATGTTTTTGCTGCATCTGTAATATATTTTGGGTTAGAGGCCTCTCTGCCCTAAGTGAGTGGCTCTAGGGATCCTCAGACTATATAACTTCTCCATACCTCCTGTGTTCTTCCTTACCTCATGAGGTCCCAGCCTGTGGGCAACTGCTAGCCGTGCAGGACTCTCTTGGGCGCTGGACACCATCACTTCTGCTCATTGCTCCCTAGTGTGCCTGCCAGACTGCTGGTGTGCTTTTAGGAATGTCTATTGGGTGGAGCTGCAATTGGCCGCGGAATCTAGAGAATGAGATCCTGAGTAGCTGATTCCATTAAGTTTATTTTTCAGTTGATTTTTATACATTAACTCCTGGTTTGTTCCAGTAGTTATCTGCCATCTTGCCTCCAATTCATGTCACTCACCCACCCTAACCAACAAACCAAACCAAACCAAACCATTGCCATCGAGTTGATTTTGACTCATGGTAAACTCATGTGTTATGTAGTAGAATGACTCCATAGGGTGTTCTAGGCTGTAATCTTTACAGAAGCAGATTGCTAGGCCTTTTTTCCATGGTGCTGCTGGGTGGGTTCGAATAGCCAATCTTTAGGTAAGTAGTTGACAGCAAATTGTGTCATCCAGGGACCTCTTCACCCACCCTAAGGAGAGATTTAAAAGAGAAGTTTGGAGAAGATTTGCATTGTGATAAGAGATTCAGCATCTCTCCTTCAGCTTCACAGAAATCTTCCGGTAAACATTAGTAATACTTTTCATTGCTCTTGGGACAGGATTTTTACTTCCCCCAAACCCCACCATGGCTGTCAATATGCTAAGACAGTCCTCAAGGCAAGACTCACTGTGGCTCAAGGAGGACAATTACATTTGGGATAGACAAGTTTATAGGAGTCAATGAATGAAGATCATTACTGTAGAGTAAAAGTTCAGGATTGCCACATTCAGAAGAGCAATCTGTTGACAAAAGTAGGTAGAAGTCAGTTCAGAGGTCTTGACCTCAGGAATGTTGGCCACATACATTTTGGAACAAAGAGTAACAAAAATGATCGATGCTCATCCTTAAAGGATGCTACCATAGGCGGGGTCACATGTCCTAAGAGTATAGAGATCTAATTGTATTATTTCCTTCAGCACCTTTTTACTTGATTCATACCAATTCGAATCTATTCAGTCATGGCCAACGAAGTGA
>NW_004443964.1:13526527-13527546 GCF_000243295.1 Trichechus manatus latirostris | reverse complement strand
CATGGGTGTTGATTGTGGATCCAAGTAAAATGAAATCCTTGACAACTTCAGTCTTTTCTCCATTTATCATGATGTTGCTTATTGGTCCAGTTGTAGGATTTTTATTTTCTTTATATTAAGGCATAATCCATACTGAAGGCTGTAGTCTTTGATCTTCATGAACCAAACAACCCTTGTTAAACCAAAAAGAAAGAATGAGAATCAGACTGGGGAGAGGAGAATGAATGACAAAGCTTAATGACTTCAACATGGGAGAATTTACCACTAATGTAGCATAAACAAGCCAGTAATGTGGAGAACACATGTTGTGGACTTCACGTAAGTAGTGCCAAATGAGGTGAAAAGCTTGCAGGAAGAAGTCCTCTCAAGACTAGCCCATCAGAAATGCAGTTTTAGTCCCAATACATCCTTCCACCTCAGTCTTGTTTTATTTGCATTGCCCTTGTCTCTCTAATATTCCCCAGCTGTGTTGCATGAACACTGATAGCCCGAGCGGAGGGTGTTGTACAGGGTCAACCTTTCAAAAAAAGAAAAAAAATCATCCTGTTACACACTCACGCTCGTTGCAGCATTATTCACAACAGCAAAAAGATGGAAACAACCTAAGTGCCCATCAACAGATAAACAGATAAACAAATTATGGTACATACACACAATGGAATACTACACAACGGTGAAGAACAATGATGAATCCTTGAAACATCTCGTGACATGGATGAATCTGGAGGGCATTATGCTGAGGGAAATAAGTCAATCATGAAAGGGCAAATATTGTATGAGACCACTATTATAAAAACCTAAGAAAAGGTTTACACACAGACAAAAACCAATCTTTGATGCTTACGAGGGAGGGGAAATCACTAACTAGATAGTAGACAAGTGTTAACTTTGGTGTAGGGAAAGACAACACAAAATATGGGGGAAGTCAGCACAACTTGACAAAAGTCATAGAAGCTTCCTAGACACATCCAAACACCTTGAGGGACCGAGTTACTGGGGCCAAGGGCTGGGGACCATGG
>NW_004443964.1:13520553-13525808 GCF_000243295.1 Trichechus manatus latirostris | reverse complement strand
TTTGAATGAGAAACTAATTTGCACTGTAAACTTTCACCTAAAGCACATACACACACACAAAATCATCCTGTTATTTGCCCCCCAGGACCTCCGCTTCTCTTGGTGTATGGAGCTTCCATATCACTCCCACCTTTTCTCACAGTCCTCTTCTATCTATATTTTGGACTGAGTTTCCTTTTTCAATGTGGTCTTGCCTGCTGTTGTTCTTTCAGAAATTGCTCACAGTTTCTGGTCCACCAATTGCCTCTTTTTTTTTTTTTCCTCTCAAACTCATTATTCGTTTTCCCATCTTTTCCATAATTTCTAATTTCTGAGGATTCAGAGTGGGAGGGATGGAGGGATTTACCTTGAAAAAGGCACCTTCCACTTGAGAAAGAGCACCCTAAAATTAAACTCTTTGGGGCATTTGATGTGACTAAAAGAAGGCTGCCTTTGAGTCTGAACTCAAACTTCATTTTGGAACGCCTGCTCTACATTAAGAAGTTAACCTTTATACAGACTTAATCTGGTATCGAAGGAACTGTTTTTCTTTGTAATCAAACTCTTTATTCTTTTCACCACTAAGAAGTTAACCTTTCTACAGACTTAATGTCGTATCTAAGGAACTCTTTTCTTTGTTACCAAGCTATGCAAGCCATCTCCAGGAACCACATTGTACAAGAAAGCTATGTTAGCAGAAAGGAATGTCCTGTGATTGTTTTGTAACCACCCTGTAAACCCCCTACAGTCACCAAGCAGAAACTAATCCACAAAGCACACATATGCTCTTTAAACCAATTGTGTTAAGATTCCCTCTTCAAGATATCCCACTTCCCACTTCCCTGAATCATCGAGCACCTATCAGAAATTTTGTATTGTTCCTTCCTGATTTCACCATATAAGTACACCTCTGTGACTGCACCACCTTGAAGCATTTAATTTCACGTTGTGGACTGAGGTCTCCCTGGTTTGAGCTGTTCTGAACCCTCAATAAATCTCTTTGCTTTACTTTAACGGAGTACAAGTTCTTACTCTTTGACACATTTAAGATCGAGAAAGCAAATAACCAGAAAACTCAAGCATCAGCCTCCTTCTCTTGTCTCTTCTCAACTCCCACAAGACTCACCACCTTCTAGTAGGTTTGAGAAAGCCTCCCTAGAAGTCTCACCTGGGAGGTAAATGTGGGGCAGGCCACATGCTTCTTACTTTCCTTCTCTTTATCCCCACATCAAGGCTCCACATGAAGACTTTATTGACCTATTGGACTGACCAAAGGAAAGCAGTGTGAGGATATATTATTCCATTTAAACAAAGCTTTGAGTATGTGTATGGAATGCTTTCCAATTCTTCACAGAATAGGGTGGTGAAAACTGGATTAATTATATTCCAAAATCTCAAGAAAAAGCAAAAGTATAAGATGCACTTTGTTTTAATTGCTTTTTAAAAGATCATTTATGTAAGAACCCAAGTGGTTTGTTTTTCTTCCAGTGTTTATCAAAGATTTTTATTTGTTCTGAGCTTATTTTTCTGATCTATAAAAGGCACAAAATCAGTTATACTGGCTTCTTAATGACATGACTATTGAGATTCCCAGTTAGAATAAGTTCAAAACAAACAATGTTGTGAAGATTTTCTTTCATTTGTCTCTAGTATTTAATCCAACATTTGTGAAATTTCAGATTCGTCTGTGAACTTGAATAGCTTCACTTGGCAAGTTTTCTGAATTGCAGAATATCTTTTGTTGAAGAAAGTGCTTGATATTTGGCTAAAAAAAATAAATGTCCAGACTCTGCAAGTTTGGGCTTGATAAGAGGCGAAAACCCCAAACCTGTTGCCATCGAGTCAATTCCGACTCATAGCGACCCTATAGGACAGAGTAGAACTGCCCCAGTGGATTTCCAAGGCTGAAATCTTTGCAGAAGTAGACTGCCACATCTTTCTCCCCTGGAGTGGGTGGTGGGTTTGAACTGAATACCTTTGGTTAGCAGCCAAGCACTTAACTACAACACTACCAGATCTCCTCCCCAAAAGCCCCTTAAAACCCATTGCTGTCCATTCGATTTCCAACTCAAAGTGACCCTATAGAACAGAGTAGAACTACCTCATAGGGTTTCCAAGGAGGGGCTGGTGGATTCGAATTGCCGACATTCTGGTCAGCAGCCAAGCTCTTAACCACTGCGTCACAGTGCAGCTTAAATAGAAACTTGTTTTCCAATGAAATGGTGATTCTGGAGAGTCTCAACTCTATCACTGTTGTCATTAAAAAAGGTGGCTCAGAATGAGAAGAACAAGGTGGTCATCAATCTTGTCAACATATAGGAATTACCTGAAATCTTTGGGAGGTTTCAGAAACAACCAGCAGAAGAGTTTACAACCAAAACAAGGTAGACATAATCAATTATTAACTGAGGCCCTTGGATCATCATTTTGGAAATGATCAATTATTCCAAGGAAATGACCACCAGTATGATTTCTTTAGTCTTCCCTCCATCTCTCTCTCTCTGTCTCACATGCATACACACACACAAGTATTAAACTGTGAATGTTTCTGAGATTAAAAGCCTAAGTAACTATGTTTAGTTACTTTAGTTTGTTTTAGTCCAGGATGTTTTCATTGGGTATGGAAGACAATCTAGTGTGGGATCTGAATATTTAACATATTTACATTTAAAATAGATAAAAATTGGTGAGTATGAAGAGGAGTATGAAGATCCTGGAGTAGTTACAAAACATGCAACAAAGAATGGAACAAAAACTTCCTCTGATAAACCTGATTCTCTGTCGTGGAGCCATCTTTTTCCTCTTGCAAACACTTTCCCGGCTGTGGATCTTCCAGATGTTCTCCCCTGTGAAGATCCGCCTTTTTACGGGCTCAGGTTCCTCCATAGAGACTCATTCTTTCCCATTTCCTGCGGCATTACTGCTCAAAACAAACCGTTTTTCTAAGCCTCATGCAACCTTCTTACATTTAGTACAACTCTTTCGAACACTAAATTGAGCAATACATAAGGCTGAGATGACATCATGCTTTATATACATTTAATTAGACATTTATTAATATAAGCCTAGCAAGGTCTTTAAAATTTTGGAACCAATATTATTTTTTAGATCAACATTTTGTAGGTCACTGAGGAGCTCATAAAAAAAATAGCCCATTGCTGTTGAGTTGATTCCAACTCGACCAGGAAACTGCCCCATAGAATTTCCAAGGCCGTCATCTTTACGGAAGCTGACTGCCACGTCTTTCTCCCACAGAGCATCTGGGGATCAAACAACCAACCTTTTGGTTAGCAGCTGAGCGCTTAACTATTGCACCACCAGTGCTCCTGAGAATCTCGTATTCCCAGATTAAGCGGGCCTTCAGTGCCTGTAGGTGAAAATGGCTCTGTGTTGGTGAGGATACAGAAAATATTACAGAGAATTCTTGCCCTCCAGGAGATGAAAATCATATTATGGAGATACATGATACATTTTTGAAAACTGAACTTCATGTAAAGTTGTTAATAACCAACTCAAGATAACAATAGAAAGAATTTTACAGGTCCATATACAATCAACTTCCAAATGAGTTTCTATTAAATGATGGCAATTTAAAGTACTGGAGAAACTTATTCAATTTTTATCTACTTTAAAGTATTGAGATTTCATATAACATTTTTAAATGGGGGAGGATTCTGCTAATTTAAATCATGTTCAAATATCTGTTGATTTAACACGATACTGAAAATAGTTGTAAGCATTAGAATGATATAGAAATATTTAAGAATCTATCCAATTTTTGCCTCAATCTAATGTATATGTCAGAGTTATTACTGCCTTTATCTTGCCTTTGCTTCAGGCTTTGCTTTTCTCTTAGTCATTCAAGCTCTGTCACTGATCAGCTGTGTGACTTTGGGCAAGTCACTTAACCTTTCTGTGCACCTGTTTCTTCATCTGTAAAGTGGAAATAATAATAAGAGCTAAAGGATTATACGAAGATTAAATCAGTTAATATACGTAAACTGCTTAGAAAAGTATGCTAGTCATTTCAAAATTTAATCTGTTTTGGAGTGAAAATACAAAAGGTTTAAGAAAATTTGATAACCAAAGAAAAACCCTGTTGGGACACTTTGGGCTTTCAAAAAAGGTGAGGGGTCCAGAACTGCCCAGATAATTTCACGAGCAGAGGCTGAAACCAGTGTGGTAATTTCTGGATATTGTGCGACCTTGTTTGCAGCAGAGAATAAAAAAAGCAGGAGAATAAACCTCTGCTCTTTTCTGTGTCTTTTGGCTTACTCAAATTTCTGTCTCGTTACTTATTTTTAAAGAACCAAAACTGGACCTAGCCTAAAGCAGAAGGGGTATCCCTGATTTTGACGCTTGTCTTCTACAATATTGGTGGCTCATTTTTGTTTTGATTTTTATTTGTGTAGAGATTATGTTCCAGATACTTTGAGCCTGTAAGGCTTCCCCGTTCTGCTGCCTAATCTCTGTGTGGATTGAGAAATACATTCAAAGTCTCAACAAGCTCTCGAGTCGCTTCCGGCTTACACGTTTTCTCAGGCTATCATGGGTTTCCCCCACGCATTCGGAGGTTTGTCAGGCCCACGTGGAGGTTTATTTTCTCTGTCTTCCTATGGTTCACTTACTTCTAGGATCTCTCCATTACATTGCTAGTTGGTCTGCTGCCTGCCTGGAATTGAGTTCTCTGTCTCCAGTGGTAGAGTTGTGGAGTTTTGCTCCCAGTTCCAAAGTGAGCACACTAGCGTTTCCCACGGGTTCCCTGTAGGTTCTGTTGACTGAGTGTGTATGTAAAGGATGTGAACACCCCTTGCCCAGAGGCCTCCACCCCGGTTCCTCCCAGATGCACGAGCACTTTTCCAAGAGGGAACTCTTCACAATTTGTTCCCTTCTTTTGGTCATTTTCCAGTGCCTGGAATTGCTTGTTCTTTTAACAGTTTTGCTCAGTTTTATACCTGCTTTCTGTGAAGGGGAATTAGCTGACCTCCTCATGCTACCTTTGAGGGAAGTAGTCTTACAACTTTTCTTTGGTCTGTGAAACAACATGAAGGAAATTTTTTAAGATGGCTGGAAGCGCTCATACAGCAGTGTCAATATATTTTTTTTAACAAAAAAAATAAAGTTTTTCTTAATAGAATGTACCATTATGGAGTTATTTTCTTTTTACCTACCTACAAAGACTACTTTTTATTTCCACTTTGTTTTGTGGAACATTCCAGATTGACACATCTGTCTCCCAGGAGTCTTCCGAAGATGTCGTAGTTTCAAGGGTTCAT
>NW_004443964.1:13516018-13520074 GCF_000243295.1 Trichechus manatus latirostris | reverse complement strand
TTTTTTTTCTTTTAATTGTAAGCTATCTCAACACCTTTCATCAACATGAGAAGGTGTGAATAATAAATGAGAACATTCTATTCTATAATTCAATCTTTTTCATTTAAAATCCATGTACCTTTAAGCTAAGAGGCACGTTTATTGTTTGGGCAACTAAAACTTATTGAATAAGCTACCTTATGCTTTTTGCATCTGATACTGAAAAATCTCGAGTACAGATAACTGAGAAGGAACAAATAAATCCCTCACCCTGTGTTTCTCAGTCTTAAAATCCGAGCTCCCCTTATAAGCAAGATGCTCTCACTGTGTTATTGATGTTATCTGAAATTGAAAAGCAACAAAATATAACAATCTTGTTTCATTTGGAGATACTTCTGTCTATCAGTTTAATGTCTTTGTCTCTCAATGGATGAGGGAGTTAAGAGTTACAACATTTCTGTTTAGAACACTCCTCTACTGCTGTTTTAATTCCTGAATGCAATTAGATGCTCCAAGGAGAAATTTAAGCTAAACCGAGCTAGTAGCAAGTCCCAAATGCAACATGGATGCGTTGGAAGGAGCTGAGAACCCAGATTCCTACGTGCCCAAGTGACCTGTTGCATTACTACAAATTCTATAACCAGTTGACATCACGTCGACTCTGACTCCCAGCAACCCAATGTGTCACAGAGTAGAACTGTGCTTCACAGGACTTTCAATGGCTGCTTTTTTGGAAGTAGATCATCAGGGCTTTTTCTGAGGCACCTCTGGATGGATTTGAACTTCCAACCTCTCGGTTAGCAGCTGAGCGCATTGACAGTTTGACCTGTTATTGCAACCAAAGGGTGAGCAAACAGTAACAAAGTCCTTGTCTATTTCTTGTCCCCAAGCCTTTTGAGTATACAAGTCAGCAGCATGATTTAATAAAAAGTAAAGCAAAAGCAGCATGATTTTTCAAGTGCTGTTAATCAGAGGTAACCTGCTTGGTGGTTTTGAGCAGAGATGACATAGTACTATCCTTGTTTTATCTTAAATTGAGATATTTGTGCTAATTGCATCATTAGCTCTTCCTCAGTTGTCTTAAAGGCTCCAATAGCTTAACAGAAACCGCCCCCTCCACTGTTTTATTTTATCCAAACTTCTCAAACTTTTGTCTTTCCAGATGTCCAGCAAGTTTTTATTATCACACAAAATGGCAGCTGATCAACTCTTTCCCTTTCCAGCCCAGGGTCACTAGGCACCACCCTCCTCATCCCAGACCTCATTTTCTGTCTTTTCTGCTTTCCTTTGCCAACATCCTTTTTCTGCTCTGCTGGAATTTCTTAAAGGAGCCAGGCCCTTCGACTTTCTGAACTGCAGAGCATAGTTTCTTCATAACTTCACAGTTTTTGAATTGTAGATACGCAGAATAGAGTTTCAGAAATCTGGGTCCACATATAAACAGCAATCTCCCTGTTTATTTTTAAGTATCTTTGCTATTCAAACTCCCTTGTCAGAGAAAACACAGGAAGTGGCTATCAGAAGGGAACTCACAGAGGTTAGAACAAGAACAGACTGGATGTGTGATTGCTTAGATAGCTGTGACTAAATGCCTGGCAGCTGTGGTTTGGATTTTGCAACAAATCAGTACAATCTGATATTGGATGACCACAAACCAAGACCATGGCTATTATATTAAAAAACAGTCAAATGGTCTTAGGTTCAGGACACAGATCTGAAAATACGTGCTCTGGGAACTCTTCTGGTCTCCCTGTCCCAACTGTCCCTTCCCCCAGATCTCTAGGCAGTTAAAATAACTTTTTTTCTTATATTTTATTGGTTTTGACCGTCTTCAAACTGGAATGGGGACTGGACCAAGCTATCCCAGGCCTCCCTGCCACTGCACCTGCTCTTCATTCACCTGCCATTCCTTTCTCCCCTTTGATGACCTGCCACATTCCTCCTCAACCTTTAGGACTCAAGTTCAAGGAAACGTACCCTCTGAAGTTCTCTCTGCTTCATACTCTACACTCCCTACCAGGAAGAGCCAAGAGTCAATTACTCTGTCTTCTCTGCTACCACTTCAGTTCTGTGTAATTATGTTTGCACTGCATTTATCACATTCTATTTTCGTTCTAATACGCTGGAATGACCATGGGTTTTGGAGTCAGGGGGATTTAAGTTCAAATTCCAGCTCTGCTAACTAACTGATCTTACATAAGTTTGTCAAACTGTTTGCAGCTCAGTTTCATCATCTGTAAAGTGGTAATAATCATACCTTTAAAGGTTGTCGACTGAGTGTCTGAGAGATAGAAGATGCTTGATTAATATTAGTGCTCTGCCCACCTCTTCCCAACAGTATTTTATTTTGTTTTGGTATTTCTGTAACTTTGTTAGTGCTTGGCACATAGGAGGTTTGTAGTATGTATTTATTACAGAGAAGAAGACCTCCCTATGAGGGTAAATGGAACCCTGGTGGTGAAGTGGTTAAGAGCTCAGCTGCTAACCAAAAGGCTGGCAGTTCGAACCCACTGGATGCTCTGTGGGAGAAAGAGGTGGCTGTCTGATTCCGAAAAGGTTTACAGCCTTGGAAACCCTATGGGGCAGCTCGACTCTTTTCTGCAGAGTCTCTGTGAGTCGGAATTGACTAGTGGGGGGTTTTGGTTTGGGTTTGGATAAGGGTAAATTAAACATTGTTCATTTTTCATCTTGAATTTGAATTAAAAAGTAAACTATCTAGCCCAAGTGTGATCTATCTTCCTAGTCATCAATTTGGTATTTTTCATTTATAGCTCAGTTTTACCGATTTCTTGGAATCCCAGAAAATCACAGCCTGCTTCTAGAAGAATCAGTGACCGCTGCTTAAATGTCCACAGCCCTTTGGTCAAACAATGGTCGGGCCATTTTCAGCCACTCGCCTTATTCTGAAGATTGATTTGTCTTTAATGATCTTCCACTTCTCCTTTTGGTTCTTTTCTTCCTCTAGGCCTCCTCATCTGACATTGAGCATCTACCATGCATTGGGAACTGGAACAAATGAGACAGGGCCCCTTGTCTCGAAAAAATGACAGTCTAACAGCGGACACATTTTAGTGACAGATGACTACAATTCACGATAATAAGTGCTTGAACAGGGGGAAGCAGGAGGTATATTTAGTTAATATATTTGGTAACTATTTAGTAGTTGCCTATTATGGGACAAACACTGTTCTAGTCCCTGTGGAAACAATGGTTAACAAGACAGACAAGACCTGCATTCATGAAGACCACATCCAGTGTGACTGGGAACTACTTTGGATTGGGTGGTCGGCGGGAGATATTTTTGAGGAGGGGACATTAGAGTTGAGACCTGAAAGACAATCAGGAGCCAGGCATGTGATCATCTGGGGGAAAAACGTTTTAGGCAGCGAGAATAGCAAATGCAAAAGTCCTGTGGTAGGAGCAGTCTTTGTCTGTTTAAGGAACAGAAAGAAGCCTGATGTGGCTGGAGTCTCAGTGAGATGGGCAGAGGCCATATCATAGAAGAACTGTAAGTCTGAATAAGGAGTCTGAAGTTCATTTTAGTGCAATGGTGGCTTTTAAAAGTAGGGAATGGGTGACATGATTGGATTTGCTGTTACTGTCTGAAAAATGAAATATAGGGTGCAAGATAGGATGCAGGAACAACAGTATGGAAGCTAATGCAGAAATCTGGGAGAGGATAGCAGCTTGGACTAGGATAGTAGCAGTGGGGATGGAAAGATGTGGATGGAATTAGGATACATTTTGGAGGTAGAGTCAACAGTACTTGCTAATGGATTAGCTTAGGAGAAGGAGGGAGCCCTGGTGGTGCAGTGGTTAAGAGTTCAGGCTGCTAACCAAAAGGTTAAGAGTTTGAATCCACCAGCCGCTGCTTGGAAACCAATCAACGATGGTTCCCAGGCTGGCAATTGAGTGTTACTATCTCCTGAGATGGGGAAGGCCAGAGGAAATATTAAGAGTTCTAATTTGGACCCATTTCGTCTGAAGTGCCAATTAGACTTTCAAATGGAGAAATCAAACAAGTGGTTGAAGGAACGAGTGGGGCTCAAAAGAAGTCAGGGCTGGAGATATTTGTAA
>NW_004443964.1:13513674-13515246 GCF_000243295.1 Trichechus manatus latirostris | reverse complement strand
AAGTCTTGGAAAAGGCTTTGAAAGTGGTGTAGGCCTAGAGGGGAGAAGAAGAAATAAACATGTGAGCAGGAAAGAAATTGAAAGTATGGAAACTGGACCAAGATGGGGCCTGTGACAGGGAGACAGAGGCCATATTACTTGATGCCAACCCACTTGGTTAAAAATTAGAAATATTCATCCATTAGCCAGGAGTATTATTTCTATCATGCCAATCAAATTAATTTCACTGAATTTTTCCCTCTAGTACAATTTTGTTATAGTCTCTGCACAGCTAGAGAGAACTCAAAACAAAGAAAAGTTTCAGACCATTACCCAGTCAGAAACCTTAACAAATCTCAAGAAGGATAAGCACAAAGAAATGTACTTCTGTACTCATAATCAAACTACTGAAAGACAGAGATAAAGACACAACTATCAGTCTCTACTTGTCCGGAATAAGAGAGGAAGAAAGAAACTAAAGACTAAGAGAAGAAACTAATCTACAGGACTAATAATATACACGAACCACGGCCTCATCTACTCTGAGACCAGAAGAACCAGATGGTGCCTGGCTACCACCACCGACCATTCTGATCAGGGACACAATAGGTGGGTCCTGATAGAACAGGAGAAAAATGTGGAACAGAACTCAAATTCTTAATAAGTCCAGACTTACTAGACTGGTTGTGATTAGAGGACTCCCCGAAGCTGTCACCCTGAGATACTCCTTAAACTTTGAACTGCAACTGTTCCATGAGGTCACCTTTTAACTAAATAACAGATTGGCTCATAAAATAAAGAATATCATCCGTGAGTACTGTGCTACTAAAAAAATCATCTATATGAGACAAAATGGTCAATGTTTACTCTAAAGATGAGAAGGCAAGGAGGCAGGGAAACTAGATTACTGGAAATAGAACAACCAGAATGGAAATAATGAGAACATTGACCCTGTGAAAAATGTAACCAATGTCACTGAACAATTTGTGTAGAAAATTGTTAAATGAGAACCTAATTTGCTATGTAAACTTTCACTGAAAATATAATAATAATTATTTCAAAAAAAAAGAGAAAGAAAATCTCAAAAGAAGCCAGAGAAAATGGCATGTTGCGTCTAGAGGGACAATGGTAAGATTACTGTATTTTTATGCAAATAATTCTCACCTTCTATGTTTGTTTGCCAACGGAGCCCTTGCCCCCGTGAGGTATTTTCAGAAGCACCACTATGTCAATTTTTGTTACATGTTGCTGTAAGAAAACTAGCATAGAGTGATTATGAAAATACCTTGTGGAGGGAGGGCACAGTTGGCAAACAAATGTAGAAGGCATGCATTATTTGTGTAAAAATACAGTAATAGCTGAATTCTCATTGGAATATACGGAAGCTATAAGACACGCTGGAGCCCTGGTGGCGCAGGATTAAGAGCTCAGGCTGCTAACCAAAAGGTTGGCAGTTTGAATCCACCGTCCACTCCTTGGAAACCCTACGGGGCAATTATACTCTGACCTATAGGGTTGCTATGAGTCGGAATTGACTTTATGGCAACGGGTTATAAGACATACTGGAATAACATGTTCAAAATGCTGAAGGAA
>NW_004443964.1:13511274-13512642 GCF_000243295.1 Trichechus manatus latirostris | reverse complement strand
TGGCAGTTCAAACTCACCCAGCAGTGCCATGAAAGAAAGGCCTGGAGATCTGCTTCTGTAAAGTTTAAATCCAAGAAACTCTAGGAAGCACAGTTCTACTCTGATACACATGGAGTCATCATGAATCAGAGTTGACTTGATGACAACTGGTTAGCCACAAGAAAACACACTAAAATCTATTTTTAAAAAGAATGATACTTTTTGGCATGGTCACTTAAGTGTTACTCAAATATCAACTTTACTCAGTATTAAACTTCCAGAAGCATAAACATATGGACTTTTCAGTCTAGGTTAGAAAAATTAAACAACATTTATTAGATGCAGAGACTTAATCTTATTAAAGAAATTTTATTTATTCAGCATTATACAGAAGTATGAAACCGGGTGATCTGCAGTGACATAGAGGCTGTGACTGGGAGGTCTGCCCGCCAGGTGCCTCTGGCGGTGCCCTACTGCACTTCCCTGGCGCTCACTCCTCCTCTCCCACACCACCAAGAACCTTTCCAGTATTTCCGAGTAAAATCATAACATTATAATTATGACATCATGAAGAGCCATTTCAGTGTTTATAATGTAGTTTCTAAGAATAGGACATTAATGATATAAAAATAAATGTCTTAAAAAAGCAACCACAAGGTTAAACAGCATCATTGGGTATTAGGGGGCTTTAAGGCTCTTCCTGGGGGAGAAGCTTCCACTTCACTGAGGGATCAATTTCCTCATCAAAATCATCCAACTCCTGCTCCTTGGAAAGCTCCAGGAAAACCTGAAAGGGATGAAAGAAAAGAGAGTGTAGAATGTCACACAATCTTCTTCTGTAGCCCCAAGTGGGTGGGAAGAAGATGCTTCAGGAATCCATTACAGTCACATGGCTGATACAAAGTAACTAAAATGACCCACCTGCTCCAGGGTGGACTGAGACAGGCTGTACTCCTCCAGGTTGAAGCTCTGCTTCACTGCACAAGGATGAGCTTATGTTAGACGTTCATGTATTTTTATATGCAGGTGGTCTGATAAGTCAGCATATAGTACAAATAATATTTAAAATCTTAAATAAACAGGTTAAGGTGATAATCGTTGGTGGCCTAAAAAAACACCATTCAGTTAAAAATATACCAATGCATGCTTTTAGGTTCTGGGGGAAGGTGCTTGCGTTATGCTTCCATGTGGCGCAGGGTATGAGTCCTGGATTTAAGGGAGGAAGCAATGCTGAGAATGCTTCCTTCCCTGCACTTGATCCAGCATTTTAGCACACTGGGCACAGCAGCAGGAAGACGTGGGAGGAAGGCACATTTTGAGAAATGAAGCATTAGAAGATTATAGACAAAGACGTCTGTGGTTTTCTAGGGAGCAGATATCCTCACGAGT
>NW_004443964.1:13508048-13510005 GCF_000243295.1 Trichechus manatus latirostris | reverse complement strand
GATGGGAAGGTCTGACCCAGACATTCAGTGTCTTTGGCTCCTTGGCTGGAAGTGAGTAGGCGTACCAGTTGCCATCAAGTTGACTCCAACTCATGGTGACCCAATGTGTGTGTCAGAGTAGAACTGTGCTCCACAGGGTTTTCAATGGCTGATTTTTTTTTTTAAAGTAGATCACCAGGCCTTTCTTTTGAGGCACTCTAGGTGGACTCAACCCTCTAACCTTTCAGTTACCAGCTGAATGCATTAACCATTTACACCATCCAAGGACTCGTTGTGTAGATGTAGCCCAGATGAAAAGTTGAGATTTGCTAAAAAGCACCTTCCACTTTACTTTCTAAGGTGAACACTTAATCCTGGACATGATACCTCAACCAGGGGGTGACACCATATAGCTTCTTAAAGTTTCCCAAGTAGAGTGGAAATCTAGGTCTATTCTCCAGGAAATTTCATACCTCTTCCTCCCTCCCCCCTCCTACTCAAACTGCTGTCCTAATATAGGATAACTGGGTCTCGGATTAGGAGATTGGAACCCTTCAGGAATTCAGCATCAAATTATGTTCCACAACAATCATTTTTTCATAACTTGTTTCTCACATAAATGTTTATCCTTTTATCATTTGCAAATCAGGAAAACTGAGATTTCATTTTATGAGATACAATTTCCAGTATTTATGGGGCCATCACTCTCATCCACGGTGTGCATTTCCTGCACTTTTATGATGTATTTCTAGTCGGTGATGGACTGCACATTGAGTTACAGCCTTGCTTTTCTATTCTGCTCTACTGAAGAAATATGTTAGCCCACTTTGTCATTTTGACTTCTTTTTATTATGTTTTCTCCCCAGCTCCTAATCCCTATGTCTTCTGCAGCAAATTCTAGCATTTTTACCAAAGTCAATCTTTAATGTTTGCTGCATTACTTTCTAAGGATGGTGCCATCCATCAGGATTTATATAAGATTGGAAATACTAACATATTTGGAATAAAGGAATTAAGTTAACACCCTGAT
This sequence comes from Trichechus manatus latirostris, assembly GCF_000243295.1. Taxonomy (NCBI): domain Eukaryota; kingdom Metazoa; phylum Chordata; class Mammalia; order Sirenia; family Trichechidae; genus Trichechus; species Trichechus manatus. The sequence continues at coordinate 13,508,996 of NW_004443964.1, read as the reverse complement.
TCTGCCACTTGTTAGCAGAATCTGCCATGTGACCTAACCTATCAATTTCCTATTCATAAAAATAATAATTCTACTTATTAATTTCTTTGTAAAGGCCAGACCCTCACTACCCTTTTCTCAGGTTATCTCATTGTTCATCGAAAGAGCAGTGTCTCCTTTGAAAAGTCTCTGTGAGGATTCAGTATGCTAACAGAAGACCAGGACGGTACCTGGCACATAGTAGGACCACAACCCAAGCTACATTAGCTTCTGAATCAGTTCTCTAGTTTACATTCTAAAGTATCTGACAAATAATCTTTTTCTTTTAGATTTTCATTTATCTTTCTTTTCGGCTAAATGTGGTCTCGAATGACTACAGATCGATGTAACTGACAGGGAAAAGCAGACATTGGTACCAGTCCAAACCAGCAGCCATCTTTACCTCTCCTGCCGAGCAGCCTGGGGGAAAAGCCTCAGAATCTCGGCATGGAGGGGCTCCACCTGTGCGGGGGTCTTCACCTTCATCTCCAGCAGGTAATCTTTACCAAACTTGCTTTTCAGGTGTTGGATGGAACCGATACATCTGGGGGCAGGAGGAGGAAGAGGCCATTGCAGAAAGGAGAACAACGCGTAGAATACAAGACTTGAGACCCGTGATTTGCCGCTAACACCACCTGCAGGTCCTCACTGTTAGCAGTAGCTTCCGCTGCCCACAATGACCTCTCCCTCTCCACAGAGAAACTCTCCTGGTCCTGCTCCCTGGGGCCCAAGGACAGCTCTGGGTGGGCACCCACCTGAGCCTCCCGGACACCAGGATGGCCACGCGGTCGCACACAGCCTCGGCCTCGGCCATGTAGTGGGTGGTCAGGAGGGCACCCCGGTCCGTGTTCCTGATGGTGGCCTGGATCGCCTGCCTAAATTTTCACGAGGATACTTGCAATTAAAGGAAGCCCTCTAATTAATCAAGAA
>NW_004443964.1:13504337-13506422 GCF_000243295.1 Trichechus manatus latirostris | reverse complement strand
TTTTTTTTCTTTTTTAACTAAGTATTGGTTTTACTAATGATATTGTATTGATAGCTTTTCCACATTAAGAAACAGCTTAAGGGACAATTTTTACAGGATAAAAACAATTTACAAATTTCCCACCAGGCGTGTGCGGCTGGCCCTGCCTGCAGTCACACTGCTTACCACATCTGCTGCTGCCCTTCGGGGTCCATTCCCGTGGACGGCTCGTCCAGAAGCACCACTGCCGGGCCCCCCAGGATGCTCAGCGCGAAGCACAGCTGGAACGAGAGGAGCAGTGTCTGGCCCTGTCTGTGCACAGGGTGCGACCCCGTCAGTGCGGGGCGCGGAGGGACCCTGAGCCCCGCCCTGCTCGTACCTTCCTCTTTATCCCCTCTGACAAGGCCTTCACGGGCACCTTCAGCTGGTCCTGCAGCTTGAGTGCATCCACTAACCTGATAGAAACACAACAGGGCCTTACACTCTATTGTCTTCTTGACAATGAGGAAAGTTGAGGGGAGAACGGGCCAGCAGGACGGGGATCACAGGATAGAGCTCAGATATGAGGTTCCGGAGACAGTGCTGGTGCATCTTACATCTGGCTGCCCTGACACCCCGTCTCCCCAAATCCCCCCAAAGAGTTTTGTCTTTTGAAAGAATATAAGCACATTTCATGATATTCATCCAAACTGTTGTCCCATATAGAGCTTGTTTTTTGAGTCCCTGGGTGGTGTAAAAGTTTAACATACTAGGCTGCAAATCAAAGGGTTGGAGGTTCGCATCCACCCGGAGGTGCCTTGGAAGAAAGGCCTACTGATCTACTTGTGAAAAATCAGCCATTGAAAACCCTGTGGAGCACAGTTCTCCTCTGACACACATGGGGTCCCCATAAGTCGAAATCAACTCCACAGCAACTGGTTTTTTTTTTTAAATATATACTTAAATTTAGTAATTTTGATAAATTTCACCACTCAATGCTTGCTTTTTTCTTTCCATGTTTAATATGAGAAAAAAAAATTATGCTTTGAAATTCAGGAAACTGGTTTCCAGTTGCAAATCTACCCAGCGGGGCCTGGGCCAGCGTTTAGAGTCACCCTTTGGGAATTTCCTGTGAATGTTGTCACTCCCGACCTTCGCCCCTGTACCCTTGTCTTCCTCCCCTGAAATCCGCCCGCCCGGTGTAGAACTACCCCCTACCGCGTAATGGCGGCAGCGGCGTCTCCTTTCTTCAGCCCTTTCACGGCGGCGTACACATCCAAATGCTCCTTCACCGTCAGGGTGGGCCACAGTGTGTTCTCCTGAGGACAGTACCCCAGGAACCCAGTGGTATCCCCTCTGCTGTTGCCTTGTAGTAGCACCTGCAGGGGCGAGTTCACTTTCAGATCCCACACTCTTGTTTTTCTGCGTATTGAGGTGACATCTTTCTCTTGGTTATTGTTGTTGGAGCCATGGAGTCTATTTTGACTAACATTGACCCCATGTGACAGAGCAGAATTGCCCCATGGGGTTTTCTGGGCTGTAATCTATACAGGAGTGGATAGAGACACTCTAGTGCCTAATCGAGTTTGATAATGTATAATCTTTTTTTTTTTTTTTCTTGAGGGGAGAGTCCCTGAGCAGTGAAAACGGTTAATGTTCTCGGCTGCTAACCAAATGGTTGGAGGTTCGCGCCCACCCAAAGTTGCCTTGGAAGAAAGACCTGGTGATCTACTTCCAAAAACCTAGCCATTGAAAACCCTACAGAGCACAGTTCTATTTTGACACGAAAGGGGTTGCCATGAGTCGGAGTCGACTCAGTGGCAACTGGCTTGTTTTTTGGTTAATCATTTTTGGAGAAACGTTGTCAGAGAGTAAATCGTGACAACAAGAGTGTACACAGCTAGTGACCTAATCTAAGCCGGAAAACCAAATATACCGTGAATAGGGTGTCTTGCCATTTTTGATATGAAGTTTATCTCAAATTTCTTCACTGTCAGAATGAAGTATATTGACTTAATTAATTGAAATCCCCACTAGTTAACTTCACTCTTTCATCTAAATCGGAATCGACTCCGTGGCAACGAGTTTGGTCTGGTTTTTCAGTTTCCTCAAATACTGTATTGCATG
>NW_004443964.1:13501598-13503942 GCF_000243295.1 Trichechus manatus latirostris | reverse complement strand
CTGGAGCACAGTGAGCAAGAGGAGAAGGAGAGAGATGTGGCTGGAGAGATGCAGAGCTCAGCCCCTGCAGCAGCCTGCAGGATGAGGGGAGGAGGTTCCCTTCCATCATAGTGTGCTGAGAGGTTCTGGAAAATATTTCAGCAGGAGAATGGCATGGTTTAAAAAGATCACCCTGGTTGATCTGACTAAAGCTGATTTCATGACCCCCAAAGAGTTGGCTTAATAATTAGGTCTTGCTTATATTAAAAAATTATATTATTCCAGTTTACAAAAGCATAATTACATCTTTTCTTCCATGCGTTTTGAGAGGAAAAATGAGTCGTAATAAAACAAACAAAAACAAAACAAATGTGGTGATTGAATTTGAGGGTGGCCACATCTGAAATAGAAAGTCCAGTAAGGGTCTTGCTGAGCTGTTTTTATTGAACAACCTGCCTTCATGAATGTCCATTCTGCCCATACCTTCAGCAGGACTGTGAATTTATGTTTTCTCCTCCCTCACTAGTCGTGATGTTCCTGGCTGTCTTTTCCATCCTTGGGCTGATCATCTCTCCTTGCCTCCTTTCCCAACCTGCAGTTCCACACTCTCTTCTCTACTCCCCCTGGACATTATGAAGAAGTTCATGAGATGTTCTACTCTCTGGCTTAAAATTTGGAAAAAAATTTTTTTTTCTCTTCATGCTACAATGTCCCTCCCTTCGATAAACCTGAGCTCTTCTCCTGTTTATCTGGCCTCATTGCCATCCCCTCATACAATTAAACTGAATGTACAATAAAGGTCAACTTCGCGTCCTTGTAGTGTGAAGACCCTCCCAGGAAATAGTAGAGGTCTGCAAAAATGTATGGTTTCAAAGCTAAGCATTTTATCAAGGCCAACTAATGTAATTGTATATACTAAAGGGTTTCTTTTATTTTTTATTTTTTTTTGACAGTTCTACTCAAAATTAAAATGTTACCTACTGGGAAGCCAATGCTCGTTCAAAGTAAAAAATGCATGTGTTTTGTTATGTTGTTAGTTGCTGTCAAGTCAGCTCTGACTCTTGGCAACCTTATGTCTAACACAACAAAATGTTGCCTAGTCCTACACTATCTTCATGGTCATTGATATGTTTGAGTTCATTGTTGCGAGTATTGTGTCAATCTGTTTCATTGAGGGTTTTCCTGTTTTTCGTTGGATCTTTACTAAACATGATGTCCTTCCGTAGCAATCACGGTTCTATGTTTTGTTGTTGTTGTTAGGTGCCGTTGAGTCAGTTCCGACTCATAGCAACCCTCTGTTCAACAAAACAAACACTGCCCAGTCCTGTATCATCCTCACAATCGTTGTTAGGCTTAAGGCCATTGTTGCAGCCAGGTGTCAGTCCATCTTGTTGAGGGTCTTCCTCTTTTTTGCTGACCTTCTACCTTACCAAGCATGATGTCCTTCTTTAGGGACTTGTCCCTCCTGATAACATGTCCAAAGTAAGTGAGACAACGTCTCGCCATCCTCCCTCCTGAGGATTACTCACTTACAGATTAGTAAGTAAGCACACTTAAACTCGTGTGTACCTTGCTTTACTGGGTAATCTATCCCTGGATATGAACTTCTCTTCTAAGGAGCATTCTCGCTGGACTTCTTCCAAGAGCGACTTGTTTGTTCTTCTGCCATTCCGTGGTGTAGTCAATATTTTTGACCAACACCATAATTTAAAGGCATCAGTTCTTTTTCAGGCTTCCTTATTCATTGTCCAGCTTTCGCATGCATATGAGGTGATTGAAAATATCATGACTTGGGTCAGGCGCACCTTAGTCTCAAAGTGACATCTTTGCTTTTCCATGTGTTTAACAGCAGTATAAATAGGATTTTTATGGATTCTGATAATGATTTCTAATCTGATACTGGATATGTCACATTCCTCTCAATGCTCTTGAAGGACATAAGGCACCTAAGAACTTATTCCCTTTCAGTGATTAATTTTTGTGTGTATTATTGTGATAATTTGTGAATTTATTCCTCTGTATATTTCATTAATCATTTCAATCACTGAATGACATTTTGTTCCTTGTGTGATTGTAACGTCACATGAATTTATTTTAAGCACTACTGGGTGATATATTTTCCGCGTAATTCACCTACCTGTCCTGCTGTCGGTTTTGTGTCTCCAGTTACTATCTTGATGGATGTACTCTTTCCAGCTCCATTGTGTCCTAATAATCCTAAAACCTCACCTGAAAAAGGATGGTCACACAGTATTAATTGATTTGAATAGTACAATGAAGACTAAAACATAGTCTGAAGTCTCACCATGTGACAAGCACCGTGATATGTGCTTTATGTACAGTATCTCATTTGATTGTCACAACT
>NW_004443964.1:13495567-13499855 GCF_000243295.1 Trichechus manatus latirostris | reverse complement strand
GGCACCTAACAACAGCAAAACCCTCCCCGCACTGGCTGGCCCCTCACTGCCCAAACCAGGCATCAAAGGAGACCCTCTATGGGGTGATATGCTCACTGGCCATTCTCCTGTCCTAACACTTATTTTTGGAGACAAGCGACTGTCATTTTCCTCTCCTACAAAGGCAGTTGCTCAGAAGCATATTATTTTATACAACCCACCCAACTCCTCACAACAAAAGCAAGGAGACTTGAAGAAGTACTGAATCATCCGCAAAGACAAAATGGCACATGCTGTGGGCTGGACTTGACCCTTAATTTTGGATGGAGACTTTGCTCCGTTTCTAAAATTTACAAGTTCTTCCTTGGCTTTTGCGATTTCAATTGTATTCTTTCTTTTTTTTTTTTCCTAAGAAAAACAAAGAGAGTTAACTTGACTTTTAATCTTCCCATTTGGACGTAAAGATGGTGGCTACCTTTTAAAATAAAGTAGGTCCCCATGTGTATAGAAGCAACTCAAAATCATTTGAGAATTTATCTGGTAGGCTGGCCACCTTAATTGACAACATCTGTGTTATTTGGTGAAATGACAACGTTTGAGTGTTTTACCTCATCAGAGTTTGTGGAATTCAAGGCATTTGCTGTTCGCACTCTTTCCATCTGAACATCTTCATCCTCTCCTTCTGGGTTTTCTGGATTTTGACAAACGTCGCTGCTTCTTGGAGAAATTCTGGAGTCAAAACCACCCATTAATAACTGATTTTTTGGTTTTCATCCTTGTAGCAAGAATACTGAATTCTTTCAATGTTATACTTAAGTAGAGGTGATAATTAATAAATCATCATAGTCTCCCTGCAATGCAGCTACACTCTCCCCCTTCATAGTCTTCTTGCTCCCGTCAGTGCTACTTATCTATAGAAACATTCTTCTTCTATCTCAGCGGGCAACTTGGTACCTATTACTGACAAATTTTTATATCATAGCTTAATGAAGCAATTATTTTGAGAATCACAGCTTTAATACTAACATGTTAGCATTATTGTGTTATTATGGGGAGGATGGGCCAGGATATTTGAAATCAGAGCTTTTCCAGAAGACACAAGTTAGATAGCTGATCTCTTATTAAGCCTGTTCGTTTCTTTGGAATATGTGTGAGATTTACACTTTCACTCCCATTCTGTCTGGTCCTTCATACAGAGAATACTGTTCATTCTAGGAGTCCCTGGGTGGTGCCAATGGTTAATGCTCTCAGCTGTTAACCAAAAAGTTGGAGGTTCAAGTCCACCCAGAGATGCCTTGGAAGAAAGGCTTGGTGATCTACTTCCAAAAAATCAGCCATTGAGAACTCAGTGGAGCATGAGTTCTCCTCTGACACACATGGGGTCACTATGAGTCAGAATCAACTTGATGGCAATGGGTTTGGTTTTTGGTTTTAATACCAGGGCCAGTCTGTGATCTATCAGCTGGGATTCTCACTCCCCTAGGAAAAAAAGCACAATTATTTTTGGTTTTGGCCTGTTGCTCATTCTATTCCTCCTTCCTGGATTGGCAATATTCCTCCAACTGCCAGTCTATTCAAGTTGATTGCTGTTTAAACTGAACCTGCCCCAGAGCTCACCGCACGTAGTGTCAATAGAACCCTTAATTTTCAAAGTTTTAGGTGTGTTAGTTCCTCCACTAGATTGTAATCTTCTTTGGTTTTGGTACCTGGATCTCCACTGTTTGTATTAACACACTAGCTCCTCTTCCAGCCTATCCTAGTAGGTAGCACCTCTTTGCAAATAGATTGGTTTCTGCATGAAGAAATATTTTTTAATATTGATCCATGAAATAAAAGACAGAATCCAATTTGATTTCTCCTAACCTAAAGACGGGATCCTTTCTCATTGTTTTCTTTCCAAACTTCCATTCCAGACATCGCAGAATAAAAACAAAGATGATAAAATGAAGGAAAGGCTAGGGATAAAGAGAGAGATGCTCACTTAGAAACACGAAAACCACAAAAAGATCATTGTTTCAACATCGTAGGTAAATTAGGAATATCTGGTCCTCTACAAAGATATATCTGGCAAAATCATTACAAAATGTCCAAGAATCTATTTGGTAAATTATGAAACTATCAAATTCATTTTCAAAAATTGTTTACAGAAACCACTGGAAACAACTATAATTATGTGATAGTGTTGCTTTACGTCATTTTCTCTAATGGTTGTACAGAGTTTGTAAAATTTGGGAAGCATATTATCTGGCCAGTGGATCTTTATAAAAAAAATTGTTCCAGATTTAACAGCCTATATCTCCGTGAGCTACAGATATCTATACCCCCAGCTTAATAAAAATTTCCACAATGTGCATAGGAATTAAAATTATTGAGTACAGTACAGTAAAAAACATAGTAATTTTAAATGATAACGTGTGCTTACGATTAGAAATACCAGGTATGCTTCTACGGCACTTTTTTCACTAAACACAGCAAACATGAAAAGCTGCAAAAGGAAACACAATGATTAAATGGAAACTTTTCTATTTCATGAATTTTATCCAAATAAATGCGATTTGGCCCATTGAACAGCCCTTCTGATATTCCCCCTGCTTTTACCGCACGTATCTGGTAATTGTCAGTTCCAAAATGTGGAGGGAAGGGCTGTCTTCTTTCTCCCTATGGCTATGAGCCACTGTGCTTTTCTTTGAAGCAATAGGATTCAGTGATTGTTCATTACCTGGTGAGAAAATTCTGGGGTTCTTGCTGGGACGACCCCAAACAGTGAGGGAGACAGGGCTTATCCTCTGTACTCAGAGCTTCACATAGTGTTTGTACCCATTGTTCCCCTTCGTAGTATCGTTTCTCTTACTTTCCCTGCCCCATAGATAACTCTTCACTCAGAAATAGGTGCTCCTAGCCTGGGGTTCATGGAAGAGAGCTCGGATGAGAATTCTTCTGAGGACGGAGATGATCCATAGTTGTTACCAGATTCTCTAAGGAGGGTTCCATTACCCAGAAAACCTCTCATTCTTTATGGGGAAAATTACAGATGTTGTACATGTATTGTAACTTCCTTCCTTTTGTAGAAATATACATTTCCGTAGGCTAGAAAAAAATGGTCTTTATACATCTGGGGTGCTTTTCTAGAACCCTGAAATTGCAAAGATAAGGAGCATTTCGTTTGCCTACTTCTAAAGCTGAGAAATGCCCAGGAGTGTATAAATCCTGAATGAGTGTAAACACTGTTCTATTTCCCGCCACTTACATATTAACAAGGGCCAGACTTCTGAGTGGAGCACATCTGGGAGAAAACCAGTCTGGGGGAGACTTCAAATGACGTGCATGTTCAGCATGTGGTAGAGTCCCAACACTAAGCGAAGCTTTCACAATTGGTCATGAATTTCAGGTCAGAGACAGAGGTGGCATTACTTACACGAAAAGATAAGAACATACAGCCAATCAGTGTGGCAGGTGGAATGAAAAAGGTGATGCAAAGTAGTGCACCACTCCCATCGCTTTCTAACAGAAATCCAACCACAGAGAACATGGTGATCTAAAGAAAACACAAGTATGCATGTTAATCACTCGGAATTTCCATATACACCCCAAATTGAGATGCCTTTTCTTGGAGATATTCCTAATTTCAGCTCCAACCTCATCAGTCAAGCTGAAATCAATGTCTCCATTGATATTTTCTCTTAGTGGCTTAGCCAAATTCCTTTTGCCTAGAGTATCATGAATGAGACATCTCTGGATACACTTAGGATCTGATATATAGAATATTTTAATTATAGAAGTGAAATAAAAGTTGTCTTTGGAGCTAAAATTCAGAATAGTAGATAAGCAAGAATCATAGAGAAAAAAATGAAAATTGATCTGAAACGGAAACAGAAAAAACAAGCAATGAAAGGAGACTTTTGTGAACTATAACAACAGAGAAATATAAGCATTTAACAACTTGGGGTGGCTTAGACAGAAGTAATAAAATGCAAAATTCAACGGTAGGAGAACTGAAGCCCTCCTGCTTTCCCTTCTAAACCGCTGCAAAGACTCCCTAGAAGTTTTTATACTTCTTTCTCTGTATTTCAAACCATCATTTTCAGAACCGTCAGAGCCCTCTTCCTAAGAGTGTACCTCTATCATATTTCTCTCGCACACTAAAAGTTTCCATGACGCCCCATAGCCTGTAGAATAAAATTCCTGGGCATATCATTTATCATTTAAGGCCCTCCCTGATTCCAACCTTTATTTTGCCTGTAACTAGGACCACATCCAGACTGCATCCTGTATTCCAGCCTAATCCACATTGGATAGTTACCAGTTCCTC
>NW_004443964.1:13472312-13494323 GCF_000243295.1 Trichechus manatus latirostris | reverse complement strand
AGCTGAGACCGGACTTTGTTCTGATTAGGAGACAGAAAAGACAGAAAGTGGTATTTCAACTTGCGGTTTCAGAAAATGTAGATTATGTAAGAAAATACTCAAATAAAAATCTTCATTTGTAATAATTCTGCTCCATGTCTACAAATGTTATCTGGATTAAGGGACATGGGTAGTTTCAAACATAAATTATCTGTTGGCTGCTTTAGTTAATGACATGGATGCTCATCACACATCTGGTACAGAAAGAAGACCTCAGAGTAATCGAGGTATGAGAGCTCAAGTAAACAAAACAGTGACTTAATGACTTATGAGTGGGGAGGTGGGAAGAGTACAGATATATCCATCTAAGCAACTAACTACCCATCACAGAGTGATTCTGCGTTGACTCTATATCGAGGACTCCCTAGAACTAGTGGATTCACCAGTAAGCATGGTATGCCCTGGCTCACAGTAAGCAAGGTACAGACAGGCTTAATTGTGTTTCCTTACTAATCTGTAGTGCACAATTTCACATGGGGTTCACCACATCTTTGATGAAATTGTGCACTACAGAATAGTTGTTAGGTGCCCTCGAGTCGGTTTCAGTTCAAAGCAACTCTATGGACAATAGAATCAAACACTGCCTGGTCCTGCACTGTCCTCACTCGTTGCTATGTTTGAGCCCATTGTTGCAGCCACTCTGTCAATCCGTCTTGTTGAGGGTCTTCCTCTTTTTCGCTCACCCTCTTCCTTATTGACCATGATGTCCTTTTTCAGGGACTGGTCCCTCCTGGTAACATGTCCAAAGTAAGTGAGATGAAGTCTCGACATCCTTCCTTCTAGGGATTACTTACTTACAAATTAGTAAGTATGCACAAGTAAACTTGTGTGTACCTTGCTTATTGGGTAATCCGTCCCTGGATGTGAACCCTGGTGGCACAATGGTTAAGCAGCTTGGCTGCTAACCAAAAGATCAGAAGTTCAAAGCCACCAGTGGCTTTGAGGGAGAGAAGATCTGGTAATCTGCTCCTGTAAATATTACAGCCTTGAAAACCCTATGGGGGTGGTTCTGCTTTGCCTTATAGGGTCACTATGAGTTGTAATCGACTGGAAGGCACACAACAATAACACCACTCCCAAATATACAGGTATTCACTGAGAACTCTCCCCACTTCTGATGGAACAACTCCCAGCCCTGTGGAGATCTGGAAATTGTTCATCTTACAGCCTCCTAATTGTTCTTTGGCTGGCCTCACCCTATATGTGCTTAGCTCAGTATTCAGCATTAGACTCTGTGAGATTCCAAGGCAGATTTCTAGAGCATAGAACGCTCCTATCAATATTCTGTCACGTAAATTTTAGCCACCTCTGTCCTCCCAAACCCTGAGCTCTGTATTCTCAATTCAGGAAAATAAAGTGCTCTCCTTGGATTTCCCTTCTTTGCACTGTGGTCCAGAACATGCCTCCAGAAAGATAGAGATATCATGAGGTCCACATGATGTCTTTCCTTTCTGTATGTGATGATCATAGTCATCTACTGCCCATTGTCAAATATCTAATATTCTGTCCATTTTCCTAGTTATTCATCATGAAAGACCAAGTCAGGCTCTTGTTTCCTCATCTTGGCTAGAAGTCAAATTCCTATCTATCTATCTATCTATCATCTATCTATCTATTTAGCTATCTATCTAAATCTCTCTCTATATATTTTTTCATTTATTATTATTAAAAGACATATTTGCCTTTTATTTTATGTATATATATATGTTTCTTTTTATTTTTATAGCTTGGATTTGATTTATGAGTTGGCTGCTCACTATGTAAACGTGTGTAAGGATTCTGTTGAAAAATGCTATAACTATGTTGCCATCAGCCTCTAATTATACCAAACAAGGGAAGTTTCAATTACTCATTATTACCTTATAATCTTCAATGCTGCTCATGGCAATATAAGGAGAACAACTGGCTGCCAAAATCAGCCAGAACATGGTAAAGCTTAGGAATTCAAAGGGGTTATTCTGTTCCTCCTGAAATCGCAAATAATATAATGAGTTGAACAAACACATTCAAAATTAATTTTATGGAGCACATTAAAAAAAAATACTAAACTGATTATAAGTAATTCTGCTTTAGGTCCTTTTTGAGATTCCCAAACTCTTCCATTATCCATCCAGTTTTGAAGCTTGACTTTTGGTTTTACACTCGAATTTGTGGGTAAGGAAACTGATTCAGAGGAGGTGAATGAATTGATAACATTACACAGAAAGTAATGAGGTAAAAGCAAGATCTCTTATTTTCTTACTTTATAATTCTAAAATTTATGCTGGTGCTAAATAATAATCCACAGTTAACATATTCAATTTCCTAATTGATCTTGAATTATTTCAAATATGAGTGCTTGACTCAAAAATCGTAAAGGGTATTTTATGGGAACATAAGTTTTCTTTTTAGGTATAACATTAGACCAGATAAATACTGGCTGAGGATTCAAAAGTAGAGATGAAATATTAGAAGGGGAGTAAAAACTCCAAGAAAAACTTTTACCATTAGTTATACCTATTGCTGTTCCTATTTTTAATAATCTTCAAGGATAGAAGATTCACCAACTGTCTTGAAAGCCAGCACCCGTGTTACATATAGGTTGAAAGCCAGCACCCATGATTCATATAGCTGTTGTTTAATTAAGTACATTAGTGAAGAACGTCATAGTTAGAGGCTGATGGTCTTCATCGTGGCCATCAGAAAGACACTTGTTAACCACAGAATGGTGAGGTTGAAGATCATCGTCAGAATCCTTCCAGAACACCCTGCAAGATGGGTGGGTTCAATGTTGTTGTTAGGAGCTGTTGAGTCAGTTCTGACTCTTAGCAACCGTATGTACAACAGAACGAAACACTGCCCCATCCTGTGCCATCCTCACAATTGTTGTTATGCTTGAGCCCATTGTGGCAGCCACTGTGTCAGTCCATCTCACTGAGGGTCTTCCTCCTTTTCACTAACCCTCTACTTTATCAAGCATGAGAGACATGGTCCCTCCTGATAACATATCCAAAGTATGTGAGACAAAGTCTTGCCATCTTGCTTCTGACAAGCATTCTGGCTGTAGATCTTCCAATACGGATTTGTTTGCTCTTCTGGCAGTCCACGGTATATTTAGTATTCTTCACCAACACCATAATTCAAAGGCATCGATTCTTCTTAGGTCTTCCTTATTCATTGTCCAGATTTCACATGGATATGAGGCGACTGAAAACACCATGGCTTGGTTAGGCGCACCTTAGTCCTTAAAGTGACATCTTTGCTTTTTAACATTTTAAAGAGATCTTTTGCAACCAGTTTTCTCCGTGCAATACGTTGTTTGATTTCTTGACTGCTGCTTCCATGGGCGTTGATTGTGGATCCAAGTAAAATGAAATTCTTGACAACTTCAATATTTTCTCTGTTTATCATGGTATGGACTCTGTACTCAGTGGCAAATCCATTGACTTTGGGCAGTACAGAAGCAAGGTCTGCAACTATTGAAAATACTTACTTTTGGGGCAATAAGCACGTAAATTCCCATAGACAATAACATGAGTTGTCAGAGATGTTAAAGTTAGTATGCTGGGCACATAAACAGAAGGTTAACTGGGCTGGTATCAGATTCACTCTAGCTAAAACAGGATGTCTTTGTAGATGGAAGTCTTTTTGCTTTGACAATTAAGTTTCTGGCACATCCTAACTGAAAGGAATTTTTACTTTCTGAGCACACAATGAGGTATGGTGTGAGAAGGTAACTCAAGATCTTGCTGGCGCATATGAAAATAATAATGGATACATGGTCCATTTTATACACTCATGAATAAATGGTTATTGGCCATTTCTATTCTCATCAAATCCTAGAGTTGAGTGGGACACAGATCATTTGATGAGTTCTGATATTTATTTATTTAACAAGTGAATTATTTAGTGCTTATCATGTTCTAAGGAGCCCTGGTGGCACTGCGGTTAAAGCACTCAGCTGTTAATCGAAAGGTCAGCAGTTCAAACCCACCAGCCGCTCTGTGAGAGAAAGATGTGGCAGTCTGCTTCTATAAAGATTTACAGCCTTGAAAACCCTATGGAGCAGTTATATTCTGTCCTACAGGGTCGCTATGCGTTAGAATCAACTCGACGGCTGTGGGTTTGGTGGTTTTGGTTTATCATGTTCTAGGCCCCATCCTAGGTACCGGGTGTTATATAGTATTAAAAAACAAACAAACAAACAAAAAAACTTGTGGTCCCTATGTTCAAAGAACTCTTTAGTAGAGAGAAAAATGTTCATAAAATAATCAAAAGTGAATAATCACAAACTGCAATAGATGTTCTGGTCCAACTTTAGGTGTCCAAACTTTAAAGAGTATATACATCTCAGTCATCTGAATTTTGTTTCGAAATAGCATTTTCTTGTCGAACGTATGGAAAAGCTGCTTTTGGAGGTCTGGAGTAGGCCCAAGGAATACTTATTTTTGAACTTGGAGTAATTCTGATGTAGCCGGTCTGTAATTCTAGCTTTAACTTCATCCTAGTTTTTTTTTTCTGTTGCAATATTTCTAAAAGTAATAGTAAAGCTTCTATCCCCCTATCTATCTGTCTGTCTGTCTGCCTGTCTGCCTGTCTGTCTACCTATCTATTTTTATACCCTTCACCCTTATAAACAGACACATAGTGTACCAACTGTGTGCTAGTCACGGTGCTCTATGATTCCACTTTTGGTGCCTCACATGCTCTTTGAAAAATGTTTTGTTACTTCTATTTTGCCCCAATAGGTAGTTAAATATGGAAGCCCTGAAAAATGTATTGATTTTCTAAAGCCACAGAGCTAGCATGAATCCCAGTGTTAGTTTATCATGTTGTGGTTTACTCAATAATATACCAATACTTAAAAGGGACAGCTGGGGAATTCCCAATGGAGTAGCGTCTCTAAGATTATATACTTACCCCCCAAAATGTGCTTCTGTCAGTTTGGATGTGTGCTGATGGTTTAAACATTCCAAGTAGCCCATTACTAACAATATCCATAAGAATTGGGAAACAATTCAATCTTTTGGCATTGCATGCTAACGAAAAGTGGTATTTCTAAGATACAAGAAAGAAAGATATAAATTCTCAAAAACCTTTATTTTTTCAAAATCAGTCAGAACTCAACATATTAATTGAAAAAATCATGATTTTAAAATGGCTTCAAATAATTAAAACAAAACATGTATACAGGCTGTGTCTCATTTTCAGGACCACGAGCTGTCTAGCCTAAGGCTTCGCAAAGCCAGGTGTTAAAAGTTTATTATTTAAGAACAAAACAGAAGCTTCAGAATATGTGTATTAAAAATCCTTTAGGAAATATAAATTCTTTAGGCTTAAATATGCACTTGGCAGTGGATATTGTATAGTATGTATTTTACTAATACACACTGTGTTGGTAGCCAGTGATTGATATATAAATTTTAATTATTTATTATACCAACAAATATAATTCATTAAGTAATAAACAAAAAACTTTTTTTTTCCATTTTTGTGTCTTCAGTTGGAGACCTAAGTATATTGGTATTATATTCAAACAGCCTTCTTCACCTTTGGGAAAAATCACCTGGTGGTGCAGTGGTTAAGCGCTTGGCTGCTAACGGAAATGTCAGTGGCTCAAACTCACGAGCCGTTCTGCAGGAGGAAAGACCTGGTGATCTGCTCCCATAAAGATTACAGCTTAGGAGACTCTATGGGACAGTTCTGCTAGGTCATATAGGGTTGCTACGAGTCGGAATTGAGTCAACGGCACACAACAACAACAGAGTACAGCTTACCTTTTTATTACCAGACACAGTGATGGCTCCATTATAAGATGGGTCATCTGTGCCATTTCTAGTTCCAAATGCATCCACCTCCAGAGCTATGTTCTGGTGTTCCACAGAATACATAAAGTCATCAATGCTTGCCCCTAATATGTAGTTAAATATGTTAAATATCACAAAACTAAGAAAATTAATGTCAAGTTGTACACTAAAATTACATTCCCTGACACAAGAAGGGCTATTTTTTTAAACTAATTCTTTGAACAGTAAATATATTTGGAAAAAGAGTATTTTCCACATTATCACCTGTTTTATTGATGATCAATAAGCGAGTGAGGGGGTCATGTGGTTGTTGTCCAGGAGCCAGAAAATACATATGAGGAGAAAGTTCCCAAGTGTAACTTTTTTGATATATTTTTGTGATGATATACTCCAAAAGAAGAGGGGAAAATCCAATCCCTAAAATCAATAGCCTACATGGAAGAAAATTGACAACGTGAACATATAGCCATTTCCCAGTCTCCTAAAAATATCTGAGCAGATTATAATTTAATAAGATCAAGAAATTACGAAAATTAAACATATATAGATCTGTCTTATTTCTTGAGTATTTTTTGTCTTTTTGTATCTCTCAGTTGATAAGATGTAGATTTATCCTTTATTCATTTCTCTTGTTTCTCTGTAGCCAATGGATATCATACGATTTCATGGGCTATGTCTCCTTTAGCTGTATGTACAGATTCTGCCTCTCTTCTGGGCTTCCAGTACACTGTTTTCCCTTTTTGCTGGTAAATTTATCAACATTTATTCTAATTTATTCATGTCTACTCCTCTTCTCATAGTCACTATTTCTATTAGTGACCACACAATTTCCTTAGTCTCTCAGGCTCAAAATTTTCACTATTTTTTACTCTTTCTTTTTCCATATTCCACCTTTGAAGCAAGTTGAAAAATCTTACCTATTATACCTTCATTATGTTTATTACTTCAAAACTTTTCTCCAATTCCTAATTTCATAGTTTTTTGTGTTGTCTGAATTCTTATTAAACAGCTGGCATCTCTCCATTCTTTACTCTCTCAAGGTTCCTTTATACAGTGTTGCCAGGTGAATATTAAAGATTTTTATTTAATCATGCTAATCTCTGTCTGAAGGAGCCTTGGTGGCACAGTGGTTAAGCACTCAGCTGCTAACCAAAGTTGGCAGCTTGAACCTATTAGCGACTCTGTGGGAGAAAGATGTGGCAGTCTGCTTCTGTAAAGACTTACAGCCTTGGAAACACTATGGGGCAGTTCTACTGTGCTCTATGGGCTCACTGTGAGTTGGAATCGACTCAATAGCAATGGGATAATCTCTGTCTCAAAAATTATCAATGAATTCTCATTACTTATTCATTAAGAAGCATTTGTTGAGATTCTATTATGCACCAGGCCTCCTATCTATTTGATCCTTAGTTAGACAAAGTATTGATTGACAAGGCATTGATTGACAGCCAAGGTACAATGGACATCAGGATGCTTATGTGAGGTAAAGTGGTTCTTGGGAGCAGAGATGGCCTCTACTATGCACATAGTAGGTATGGAGAGTGAGCTACCTTCCCGTGGGAGGAAAGGAATGACGTATTCAGGATGCCTAGAGAAGATCCAGTAGGACATTCAAGGAAGAGTCAGTAGGATAACCATATAACATCTAAAATATCCAGCGCATTGGTACGGATTCCTGGAAAGAGGATCCACATCCCAATGTGTCCATCATTTACAATTGTGGAGGAATTGAAAGAGAGGAAATATTAAAGGAAAACTTACATTACTTAAACAACTTCAACTAAAATTTTCCCTGAAATATTATAAATTCAAACTGCTGGTCTGCGAATGGATAAATATTAAGACCATTGATTAAACGGGGCATTATACTTTACCCAGGTGTGCAGAGGCAGAAATGTATTTTTGTTTCTCATTTGTGTTCTTTTAGTTTCCACCTTAGGTTTGTTTTCTAACACACTGACTGAAAGGAAATCTATGGCAGTCTGGTACTCACAGTGATAAAAGTGCTCTTCTTTCATGCTTTAACTTTAATAAGCGAACCTTTGCAATTGCACAGACTTGCTTTCCCCAGAGAGCCATGCCACCTATTGTGTTTTTCATCTCATTAAGTGAAGAGAGGACTTGTTCCATCTCAACAAGCCTTTCTGTGTCCCCAGCTCCTTCTGCTTGTACTTCTCCCAAAATGCCAACATCTGTAAAACACACAATAAGCAATTTACAAAATCCCACTTCAGATGTTCTTTACTGAACTTGTGGTAGGAGTTCGTTCTACCAAGGATATCACAATTAGAAAGCGTTTTCTGCATAAAAATAGTTAATAATTTATGTGGTACTATTGACTGCTGCCTTGAACTAGAGAAACAAATGAAAGATTCATTCTTTTCGAAGAAAGAGTAGAAAGACAATCTTAGAAAGATACTTTGGATGTAGATAATGCATAAAAGCAATTAAGTTAAGGCAATATACAAAGTCATCACAGTGCCTAGGCTGGTAAACTTGGAAATAGAAACACCTGCATTAAGTGCTCAACTAAGAAATGATAAGCTATAAACTGGGGGTGAACTGTGAATGGTTGCCACTGAAGATATTTCAAATCTATTCACAGGGCTTGAGGCTGTACTCTTTTGTATGTTCTGTACAGTCCCTAGATACCAGGATGGTATCCATTGTATGATGCTGATGTCAAATCTCAAAAGGCACACACCCTAAATACACAAACATAACCACAAACACAAAAATAAACTATTCCAGTTATGAATATAGATGTAAAGATTTTAAACTAGTAGAGTTCAACAGTGTATTAAAAGAATACTTCAAGAAACTTGTTTTTCCAGTTGCAAGAAACTGTCATCCCCCTTACCAAGAGACTATGTCTTAATTTTTTTTTAATACATCAGATACAGCAGGGCACAAACAAACAAACAGAAGAAAACCCACTGCCACTGAGTCAATTCTGACTCTTAGCGACTCTATAGGACAGAGTAGAATGGCCCTATAGGCTTCCAAGGCTGTAAATCTCTACGGAAGCAGGCTGCCACGTCTTTCTCCCATGGAGCTGCTGGTGAGTTCGAACCACTGACCTTTTGGTTAGCAGCCAATGCTTTAACCAATATATCACCAGGGCTCTGAGGAGGATACAAAAAAGACTAAAAAGACTCAATTTCATAAAGGGCAGATCCAACTAGGGGAAAAGATTCCTGTGATTGTTTTAACATTTCGGGGCAAGGCAAAAGGAGAGAACTGCTGTAGGCATGAATAAGTAAAACGATGCCCATATTAAATTCTAATGTTCTCATATGGGCTGGGATGACTGACTATAATCATATGGTGCCCAAGTCACACAGTGAGATTGCATCATCTACCAAGTCTTTCCCATGAGAATAGTACACTGAATGCTGGGGATAGAAAGGAAAAGCTGAGAGAAAACCATACCAAAGTGCAAGGGGGAATAGAAGTATACATAACATAGTATTATTGGAATATAGACTATTTTAAGTAAAGCTTCCTATTGTAATATATGTGGTGATCATGAAAAACAAGTAATACCAAGAAGTATAGCTAAAAAGGCAAGAGGGAGATAAAATGGCTTAGTAATAATACGTAAAAAATGGCAGGCAGAAAGCAACACAAAAGCAAAGACCAGATGGGACCAATATGATAGATTTAAACTTAACCATATTAACAATCAGATTAAAATTAAATGGGCTAAAAATACCACTTACAAGACACAGACTGTAAGATATATTAAAAAGCAAAATTCAACTATATGCTATTTATAAGAAATATTCTTTAAAAGCACAAGCAGGTTGAAAATTTTGTAAAGCGTGGAGTAACACACCATGCAAATAAAAATCACATTAAAACTGAAATACCTCTATTTTTACTAGACACGTTAGACTTCAGAACAACTGCCATTACCAGAGTTCAAAAGGGACTTCTCCTAATGACAACGAATGCAATTCATCCAGAAGTCATATTACTCCTAAATGTGAGGGTAAGTCAAAAAGTACTGCTACAAACTCACAGAAACTTTTATTAAACAAAAATATCAAAATGTGAAGTTATTGTTTCTTGACATATCCTCCATCTAGGTCTATACACTTCTGAAGGTGATATGTCCATCTCTCTAACCCTTCCCTGAAGAATTCTGCGCTCTTCGATTTACTCCATGTCAAAACAGCGTTTTGGCATCCTTGAGGGAAACAAATCGTGTTCCTTTTAAATGATCTTTGAGTTTGGGAACAAAAAGAAACCTGAAGGGGCAAGATCAGGGCTATAGGTTAGATGGGGTAAGGTTTCCCAACAAAATTCTTGTAGGACAGCCCTTGCTATCCTGGAAGAATGAGCAGGTGCATTGTCATAATGGAAAAAGAAATTCCTCGGTGCAACTTTCCTGGCCTTTTTCTCACCAATGCAAATTTTCTTAAAACTTCTTCATAACAAGCTCCTGTGATCGTCCTGTGTCCTTTGAGAAAATCTATCAAGATTATCCCTTTGGGATCCCAAAAAATAGTCGCCATAACCTTCTAAGCAGTCTTCCCTTTCTTGGCTCATTTTTGAGGTCTTCCTGACCTTCCTTAAAATGCTTGATCCATTTAAAAACTGTTGCTTTATGTGGGGCAGCATTCCCATAAACTTGCTGCAAAGCTTCAATGATTTGGGAAGATGTTCACTTGAGTTTTGTTAAAAATTTGATATTAGCCCTGACCTCAAGATTTTTTTTTTCATGGTACAGAAAGTATCTTTTTTTTGAAGGCACCCTAACAAGACTAAGACTAGCGTATTATTGAGAGAACTTGTCTATAGCCATCCACAGCCATCCACAGTTTGCAGAGACATGTTTAAACATGTTTTGTTTGGAATAAACCCATATACATATGAATTGGAATCCTAGTAGCAATACTTTCTGACTTACCCTCATATATGCGCACTTAAAAACAGATTTCAAATTACCTGAAGTAAAAACTTACCTAACTATAGGGAGAAAAAAACAAATCTAGACACATCTAAAATTATAGTTAGAGATTTTAATACTCCTCAGTAGGAAAAAAATCGGTAAAGACAAAATACATTGACCAACACCATCATCCAACTTGACCTAATTGACACATATTGACACAACAACTGGAGTTCTATAAATATATATTCTAGATGTATATAGCTCACACAACACACACACTTTTTTTTAAACGGACAAGAAACATATACCAAAATAGACCAAATGTGAATTCAGCAGCAAACTTAGTAAATTTAAAAGATTTTAAATTATCAACTATGTTCTATGACCACACTAAAATTTTTGATATCAATAACTATACTATACAGGAAATTCCCAACTATTTGTAAATTAAACAACACACTTTAAATGATCAAGACAACAATCATGTCTCATAAAATAGGCGATATCACTAAAGAAATAAAAATTATAAAAAATAAAGTTTGAAGTTGAAAAGTACAATAATTGAAAAAGAAAAAATATGCTACAGAAGCTCAACAACACGTTTGAGCTGGTGGAAGAAAAAATCAGTGAATGTAACAAAAGATAAGTTGTGATTATCTAGTATTAGGAATAGAAAGAAAAAAGAAACGATGGAAAACGAACAGTCTCAGAGAAATGTGGGATGCTATCAAGCGGAAACATACATGTAATAGGAGTTCCAGAAGGAGAAAAGAGATAGAAATTTTCAGAAAGTATTCTTGAAGAAATAATGGCTAAAAGTGTCCCAAATTTGATGGAAAACACTAATCTTCACTTTAAAGAGGCTCAACAAACTCCAAGTAAGACACATTTAAGGCGATCCACACCTAATCACATCATAGGCAAACTGTTAAAAGCCAAAGACAAGTCAGGGAAATGAGATTAATGGAAACAGAACAACCAGAATGGAAACAGAGAATGTTCTCGCATTGTGAAGAATGTAACAAATGTCACTGAACAACTTGTGTAGAAATTGTTGAATGGAAACCTAAACTGCTATGTAAACCTTCACCAAAAATGCAACAGAATATTATTTTAAAAAACAAAACAAAACAAAAGACAAAAAGACAATCTAAGCAGCAGCAAGAGAAAAACCACTCATTGTATACAAGGGATCCTCGATGAGATTCACAGTTGGTTTCTCATCAGAAACCATGGAAGCTAGAAAGCAGTGATTCAAAGCGCTTAAAGAGAGATTTAGAATAAACGTTTGGTCTGAAATTTCTCTCAGTGGCCTGGAGATAAGATGAGGGCAATGAGTCCGGGTTAGAAGTAAATGGGCAATCTTCAACAGAGAGGCAATACTGACAATAGAAGTAAAAAATGTGACAAGGGTACTTTTTGTCTTTATGAAAGTTTGTCTAAAAATGTCCTTAATCAGAATGGCCACAGATTTTGTAATCACATACGTGGAACAAAGTCTTTTTGAAATATATATTACACTGGGGGTTGCGAATACTAACTTTTACATGAGTTTTCGTGCATTTTATTTACCTGATTCGTCAATGGCTGATTTTCCTTCTAGTTTCAGGAACACCTCACTCAGAGTTGTCATAGAAACACCATAATTCTTAATTCCCAGGCCAGGACACATATCAAGATCCCTGTAAAGGTCTAATGAACACACAGAGCAGCAAATAAACACACGTACACACACAAAAATACAAGTGAGCTGAGAACAATTTTTCAAACAAAAAAGGGCAAATATATGAAATTATACTTGTGATATGTCAAGGACATTTGAAAAAAAATGAAAATTTCGTAATAAATAACTTTATTATTCAAATACTATGTATTATTTTCAATTTGTCTCAGTTGTCAGCCAAAGTATTACCTTCTTACGATCAAGTATTAATTTATATTCATTCACATTTCTATTAAGATTTTATTTTAGTTTTTCTCTCACTTGCTTATAAAAATTAACTAATAGGAGAACTTTTGATTTTTCCAACTCTAAGCCTAATTAATTGAAGAGTATTTTCCAGAAAACAGACACAAATGGGGTCATTTATATTACAACCACAAACGGGAAAGATCTAATTTTTTTTTTTTTTAAAAGAATTAGTTGGATGGTGCAGAATCTTCTTCAGTTCAGAAAATATCTGTCAAAGAAAGGACATAACACATATGTCATTTTTAAAATTTCTGCTTCTGACTATGGAAGAAAAAATTCACAATATCACATAGACAGAGAATGAGGAATTGACTTAGGGCATATTCTAGGAATAATAAGAAATTGTGATAGTAATCATTCCCTCTAAGCAATTCTACCTCATTCTTTAGTTCATTTCATCAAAAATAATCTTGCATCACTTGTTCATATGGCAATGAACAATGTCCTTGCTTATGGAGATTTAAATTACAGTGGTTAATTAAATGAAGTTTAAGTAAAAATCTAATTCTAAATCCTAGCGAGATGGCAGAAGTCCCGGAGCTTCAGCCTGGGGCTTCTGCCGGGAGAAAGGAAAAGTCAAAAAGCTTTCTGTCTTTGTTGTAGTATCCAGTAAAGTAAAAGAGAATATTAAACCACTAATAAGTATTATGTCTCACTCTTCATTCTACCTAAAACTTCTACAAACTTCCTCTAAATTATAATTACTATTAAAATGCACTAATTACGATTTTAGTAACAACTTGCTTGTTGGTTCTAAGGAACACTTGTGTTGCCATTATGAAATGTATATTTGAATGGTTTTGTGTGGTAATTTATCTGTCTTTGTTAACCACCCACATGGCAAGTTAATTGTTTCAACCACTCAACCTAGCCCTCATGGGAAAACAACAACAACAACAACAAAAACAACAACAAAAACCCATGGCCATCCAGTTGACTCATAGTGACCCTATAGGATAGACAGAGTAGAACTGCCCCATAGGGTTTCCAAGAAGCAGCTGGTGGATTTGAACGGCCAACCTTTTGATTAGCAGTCGTAGCTTTTAACCACTATGCTCCCATAACGTGCCATTATCAGGGAGTGGTTTCCCTGAATGAAAAACATAATTAGAAAATTTTTATGTGTTGGCCTGAAAACCCCAAAGTTATGGCAAAAGTCATGTCAAGAGAAACAGCCATATCATAGGTCTGTTTAACAGAGTGGTTGAGCCAGAGGTTTTCAACTGTTTGTATTCATGTATGGTTATGAAGGAGCCCTGGTGGCACAGTAGTTAAGAGCTTGGCTGCTAACCAAAAGGTCGGCAGTTCAAATCCACTAGCCATTCCTAAATTGTGGTGTTGGCAAAGAATATTGAATATACCGTGGACTGCCAAAAGAATGAACAAATCTGTCTTCGAAGAAGTACAACCAGAATGCTCCTTAGAAGCAAGCATGGCGAGATTATGTCTCATATACTTTGGACATGTTATCAGGAGAGATCTGTCCCTGGAGAAGGAAATCATGCTTGATAGATAGAGTAGAAGGTCAGCGAAAAAGAGGAAGACCCTCAACAAGATGGACTGACACAATGGCTGCAACAATGGGCTCAAGCATAACAATGATTGTGAGGATGGCACAGGACCGGGCAGTGTTTTGTTCTGTTGTACACAGGGTCGCTATCAGTTGGAACCGACTCGACAGCACCTAACAACAACAATGAAGCCACTCCTTGGAAACCCTATGGGGACAGTTCTATTCTGTCCTATAGGGTTGCTATGAGTTGGAATCGATGGCAACGTGTATCTTATGAATACTTGAATTTTCTGCTAAACACTGGAAGGGGAATGAAGAACTAAAAGAAACTCCTCAAAATGACCAGGTATTACAATGCAACTATTAGAATATAATAATATTTCCCAATATAGATAAAACAGCCCAGTTACTGTATTATTTTGACCATCTTTCAAATACCTGACACATATTAAGTGCTCAATAAATGTTAGTTATAGTAATTATCATTAATATTATTATTATGAATATTATTTACATATTTCATTTCATGATATTCATGTACATTACCTGGGAATTTATTTGTTCTTTCTAAGGGCAACGTATAGATAAGTTTTCCTTCACTTTCTGCTGATAATTTGGCATCAGAGATGTGCTGTTTAATAAGTGCTGTTATTTTTTCCTGAACACACATTTCATTCACCTGCAAACTGGTGTTCAAAAGAAAGGCATATGTTATTTGACATAGTCTCCAATACTGTGAAAAAAATTACTAGTCCTTATGGGACAAACTAAAAAAATCAGTTAAAATCTAATGTAAGAAATAGGCCATGTGAACATAAAATGAGAGGACAAAAAATCAGATCATATAAATGTGGTGAGGGAAATGAAAAAAAAAAAAAGCAAATCAGAAAAACTGTCCAAGTTAATGGAGGATGCTGCCTCAAGAAGCTCAATGTTGATCATGTCCTTAAGGGAGAATAGCTACAGAGTAGGGCCACGAGGCATGCAAAACAGCAAAGACCAGGATTATACAAGATAATGTTCAAGATATGTTCAAAGTAAAATTAAATAAGATTGTTGTATTAGGCAAGAACAGACGACTTTGGATAGGTGTAGGAGCAAAACAGGCTCAGTATTCAATGCAGTCATCCAATGTAAGAGTTCTTAATATGTGACAAGCATTGGACTAAGTGTTGAGGGTTCAGTGGCAAACAATCGCCTTGTTCTTGCAGAGCTGACTGTCTAGTGGAGGGGCAGGCAGAAAACCAGTAAAGAAACATAAATGATTATCAATAGTCATGTGCTATGAAGAAAACAGGACTAGATAAGCAGGGTTGTGAGATGGATGAATATTGGTGTGAGGTGGAAGGATGGTTAATTTTTTCCTTTCTTTTTAGTATTAACAACAGAACTTTGAATAAGAACAGAGTATCATTGAGAAAAATGAGTCTATCCATTCAAAAACACTGTAGGTAAGTTTCCCGTTGTATAAAAACATTCAAAAAGTTCTGCAAAATCAATCTATGAGTCAAGGTTATAAAGTATACCGTAGAAAAAAAATACGGGTAGTGACCTGGCTTTAAAAAGTGGTTTTGCAGTTTGAAATGTGTTATTTAGCCTGTCTAAACAGTTTCCTCATTAGTAAACTGGAATACTGACACTAGCATATAGACTTGTTTTAAGACTTGAGTAATAGTGAGGTTTTCACTTAGCAAGCTCTCAAAAAAATTGTTATTTACCCAGTGCTTAAGTCAAAATTATTCCATTTACTCGTAAGGTATGCAGGAACTTACAAGAATATATGCCATTCTTAGAACCAGTGAAATCCACTGAGGGAATGAAGCAAAAAATTATCTTAAATGTTCTCTCCAATGTCACCATAAAATACAGAAACAATTCAAGAAATATTTCGAGCTCACTTTGGGGACTTCTGCTGGGCTACAGAAGACTACAGGAGCAGGACCCAGTGTCCTCCTCCAAGGCACTTACAGTTTAGAAGAATGGTTTACTATCTATAAACAGCCAAATAGTAAATATTTTAGGCTTTGTGGCCCAGTAGGTCTCCATTGCAATTTCTCAACTCTGCAATTGTAACAGGGAGGCAGTCATAGACAACATGTAAACAAATGGGCATGGTTATGTTCTAATAAACTTTATTTACAAATACAAGAAGTAGGCCAGATTTGGCCTGTGGGACCTAGTTTGCTAAGCTCTGGCTTAGAAGAAGAAGTAAAGCAAATACACAAATTAGTATCCAGGAGCCAATGGAAAGACCTGTGAATCAGCCAGGGATCCTAACTAGCGTTGTTTTTTTTGTTTTTGTGTTTTCGGAGCATGTTAGGTTGCCATGCAATATGGTAGTCATCATCTCATTTCTTTTTCTATAATATTTACTTGCAACTAGAAATTACAACTCCCACTTTATACGTGATTTTTAATGATTTCCAAGCAGAATTTCAAACAAAATGCTTTAGGAAATCAGGAAATTGGGATCTTACCCAGAGCTGGAATACTAACATCTACGTGATGAGGTAGCATCCACAATAAATGTTTAGGATTTAAACAGGTGGAAATGAGTTCAAGGAAGCTGTGCCAGCCTTAGAAAATACCTTAAACAAAGGGAAAATGCAGACCATGTCGGGGAATTTTAACTAGAGAGTATTGAATTGGGTAAGGGCGAATGAGACAGGAGTCGTGATAGGGTGAACTACTCTAGCATTCCGTGGCTGAGTAGTTTGGACTCTGGTAGGGATAATGGAACCACTGAAGTTTTTTTTTTTTGTGTGGTTGTTGTCATCATCATGTTTTCTTTTTAAAGTATGGATGATGTGAATCAGAGCTGTACTTCAGAAAAACAAACCGATCATATATAAATTAAAAAGTAGTTTAAGACATGGATTTAGATACTAGACTTTGAAGTTAAAAATATCTTGACTCAATTCTTGGTTCTACCACTTACTAATCTAGGGAGACTATATTTTTACCTGTAGAATAAGAGTAACAAAAGTTTCTATCTCAAAAAAAAAAGATTTAAATAAAATAATGCTGAATATCATATCTGTGAATTACTCAACAAACAACAGATAAAATATACTACCATTCAAAATAATGATAATAAAACAAAGAGGAAGGAAAGGAGAGGAAGAACAAGAAAGAAGTGGAGGTTCTAGGGTGAGGAGTGGAAGTAGGAAGCCTATTTAAGAAACTGTATTAATACACTAACCAAAAAAAAAAAAAAAAACAAAAAACATTGCTGTTAAGTCGATTCTGACTCATAGCGACCCTATAGGACGTAGTAGAACTGCCCCATAGGGTTTCCAAGGAGCAGCTAGTGGATGCTAACTGTTGAACCTTTTGGTTAGCAGCTGAGCTCTTTACCACTGTGCCACCAGGGCTCCAGATAATACACTGGGTGAGAGATAATGAGCATGTGAAATACTATGTGTCAATGCTTAGAAAGTTTTATTACATTCTCAACCATATATATATGTATTTATGCATATATATATATATATAAAATACACACACATACGTACAAACATCTGGGTATAATAATAAAAGATTTGCTTTAGTGTTGTAAAGTTTAGCTTTAAGACTTATGCCTTACTCAAGCCCAGTTCTCATTTATTTTCAGCCTCCTCAAGTGGCCGTACCTTAAATGATATCCAATCCCCCATTTCTTCTTTAGAAACAGAGAAGAGCCTGCACACTTCAGCTTCCCTTTGGAGAGAAACACTTTCCTATCTGAAAAGAAAAGATCAAAGAATAAAGTGTCAGGAAGTTGCCCATTCATTTCTGAGAAAAGACAGATAATGGATTAAATGACTTAAGTCTAATTTAGGAGCTTCAATAGTTTCAAATAGCTTAATAAGGGTTCATTGAAATAGACACAATTCTACTCTTTCCTGTAGGATCGCTATGAGTCAGAATTGACTCAGCGGCATACAACAATTCTATTTATATACCTTAGGCTGTTGTTTTGCCATCCAACCCATCAGGGATATTAAATTACATGGATATATTTATTAATATTGAGAATCATCACATTGTATGTTTTAAAGGAACATCATACATTAAAATTACTTGATTATTAAGTTGATTTACCTTAATTCTGAGTAAAAGTATATCTCTTAGAATATAGACTGTCACTTACTTTGCAATCTGTGTGCTTCTTGGCAGACAATGTCCCTGTAAAATCACAGTGATACAAATTCTCTGGAATACACTCAATGGGTTGGAGTAAAACTCTCTGCACTATCACCAGTAAAGATACAGCCGTTCAGAATACCAGTCCATATTTCTTAGATCTCTAAAGCCCTCATCCCCATACTAAAGGAAACCGACAATTACCAGCCAGGATGTCAGCCTCATCCATGAACTGGGTACTGAAGAGGATCACTCTATCTTTTTTACACTCCTTCAGGAGGTTCCATATGCGGTGTCTTGAAAAGGGATCTAACCCAGCAGTTGGTTCATCTAACAGGAAAATCTGCAGAGGAGAGATATACAGAAAAGCATTTTCCACCTCAGGTGAATTTCTTCCAGAAGCAATAAAGAAACTATAAATTATTTATATTTAAAAGGTATTATGGTTAGGATTATACTCATATTTAATGTTCTGCTATAAATATCTTATCACAGATATTCTTTGCAAACAAAGGGTTTGAGTTATTATCAAAAGTTTAATTTTTTAAAATTTGGATTCCCTGTAAATTTAGTTCCACTTACCTGAGGATCTCCTAAAATGGCAATCCCAAAGGTTAGTTTTCTTTTCTGTCCACCACTTAAGTTTTGAACAACGATATCCTGAATATTTTTCATTTCCAATTCCAGCAAAACTCTTTCTACCTAACCAAAAGACAACATTTATATCATAAACCAAGATTCCTTCCTTCCTTCTTTCTTTCCTTCCCTCTCTCCCTTCCTTTCTCTCTCTCTCCTTCCCTCCCTCCCTCCTTCCCTCTTTTCCTTCCTTTCTTTCTTCTGGCTTCCACAGTTCTCACCCTGGCATTAGCTCTCTATTCCTAGCAGGAGTTTTCTAGATGACCAGTAGTGTCACTTTCTAGAAGATTCTGATGAATATTCTGATGCTTTCTCATTCTTATCTAAGCTAGGGTTCACCTGAGGGAATGTTATAAGCTCTACACGGCTTGTGTGAGGTGGAAGTGACTTTATTTTATAAATCCAAGGCTGTCAAGTGTAGTGATTAAAAGCACGGATCCTGGAGCCAGACTACCTGGGTTTGAATACCACTCCATGTTTGCCAGCTGCATAAATCTTGGTCAAATTACTTGCCCTCTCTGAACCTCAGTTTCTACATATGTAGAATGGATATAATAACAGTACCTCCCTCATAGGGATGTTGTGAGGGAT
Organism: Trichechus manatus latirostris; assembly: GCF_000243295.1. Classification (NCBI taxonomy): domain Eukaryota; kingdom Metazoa; phylum Chordata; class Mammalia; order Sirenia; family Trichechidae; genus Trichechus; species Trichechus manatus. Next base: position 13,474,761 of record NW_004443964.1, on the reverse strand, counting down.
AAACGACTGAGTATGTTTAAAGTTAAAGACAATGCTTGGCACATTGTAAGTTATATATAAATGTTAGATAGGATTTAAATAGGATTTTTTTGTCCAACTTTTATATAATCATTTAGGCACAGATAATTTAATGGAAAAAACTATAAAACTCAGTGCATATAAGAGTAATAATCTCATCTTGACCAGTGCCTCAGCCCTAACATATTTATGCACCTCTTTATCTACTTCTTGTGGAAAAATCCCTCTTATCTTAGCAAATAGCCTGAGATTTTCCTTCACGGTGAGGAAGTCAAATTGAACATTAGATTGTGGACAAACTCCAGTGAGCTTGCTGATATTTTCGAAGTTAGTCGTTTCTGAAAGTTTGTTATTATAGATGGTGACTGAACCTATAACAAAGATGAGAAGTTAATATCAGGATAATGCTTAAATAAAGATCTTTCTAAATTAAAAAAAAAACCCTATAATATTTATTAATAAAATTTTTAAGTATATGATTTTAGTTTTAAGGATAATTCAGACATAATGACTTTCCATTTTTGTTGTGTGATGCATTGAAAAAAAGGCTCTATTTGCAGCATTTCTCATCAAGAGATAGTCTCTTTATCCACCCCTTGCATTTAGGCTTGGCTATATGACAAATGGAAACCCTGGTGGCACAGTGGTTAAGAGCTACGGCTGCTAACCAAAAGGTTGGAAGTTCTAATCCACCAGCCACTCCTTGGAAACCCTATGGGGCAGTTCTACTCTGTCCTATAGGGTTGTTATGAGTTGGAATGGACTCGATGGCAACAGGTTTGTTTTTTTTTTTAAATATATATAACCAATGCATCCCTGGGGGGTGCAAACAGTTAACATGCTCAGCTGCTGACCAAAAGGTTGAAGGTTCGAGTCCACCCAGAGGCATCTTGAAAGAAAAAGCTGGTGATCTACTTCTGAAAAATCAGCCACTGAAAACCTTAGGGAGCACAATCATACTCTGACACATATGAGATCTCCATGAGTTGGAATCAACTCAATGGGAACTGGTTTGGTTTTTTGTTTTTTATATAACCAGTGGGATCTTAGCAAACCTGTTAAAGGCAGAGGCTGGAAAGTGCTTTGCACACTGTGGTCTAGCTCTCTTGCTGCTGTGAACATGGTGATTACTGGGTGAAGAATCCCCGGCTAACCTCCTCAAAGATGAAAGTCCACATGGACACAAAGGTGAAGCTGTTCCTGCTTAAGTCCCCAAAACTTGAGTGATGCCATGCTAAGCAATCCAGTCCCAGCCACTTCAGTTCGGAACAGAAAGACTTCCCAGCCAACCCAAAGACTTGTGAGAAACAACAAAACGTTTTTGTTTTAAGCCATTAACTTTGGGGGTGGTTTGTCACGTAGAGAAAGCTAGCTGATACAAGTTGGAATGCTAACACCACCAGCCCCCCAAAAAGAAAACAGTTGCTGTATAGTTGATTCCTACTCATGATAAACTCATGTGAGTCAGAGTAGAATGGCTCTATAGGGTTTTCATGGCTTTGACCTTTCAGAAGCAGATTGCCAGGCCTTTCTTCTGAGATACCTCTGGGTGGGTTGGAACTGCTAACCTTTTGGATAGTAGTTGAACACTTAATCGTTTGCACTACCCAGGGACTTCTAAATGGTAATTAATGACCATGAAAATAATTATCATGAACTATTCAAATTCCATATATACCAATTAAATATTAGGTACTACTATGACTACGCACTGCCACCAGGCTGATTCCGACTTATAGAGACCCTGCAGGGCAGAGTAGAACTGCCTGATAGGGTTTCCAAGGAGCAGCTGGTGGATTCGAACTGCTGACCTTTTGGTTCGCAGCTGAGCTCCTAACCACTGTACCACCAGGGCTCCAAACATAATATATCTCTATAAAATAATAACATAAAGTTCCAGTTTTCCCCTGGATATCTGTGTTTGTGATTAATTATCAGAAGGACTTTATATTAACAGCTAATTTTTTGTCTACTTGACTTTGGGAAAAAATCTCTTACCTTTGGTAGGAACAGACAACCCACTAAGAATGTTCAGCAGTGTCGATTTCCCAGCTCCACTATGGCCAAGTATTGCAGTGATCTGCCCTTCATATATGTCAAATGACAGATCTGGGATGGAAAGAAGGTTGGAAGAAAGGAAGGAAGGAAAGGACATAGGGAGGAAGGAAAACAATAACAACAATTAAAACCTCCTACAAATTTTATTATGGAGCCCATGAATTATCTTTTTAATTCTTTGAATCGCTAAGTTTTTTAAGTATAAACACACTGGCTTGTTAAATTCAAAATAAAATACAACAAAAGGCCTTTTCATAAATGTACTCTTCAAAAGGAGCCCTGGTGGTGCAGTGGTTAAGAGCTCGGCTGCTAACCAAAAGGTCAGCAGTTCAAATCCACCAGCTGCTCCTTGGAAACCCTATGGGGCAGTTCT
>NW_004443964.1:13446358-13472212 GCF_000243295.1 Trichechus manatus latirostris | reverse complement strand
CTGCTAACCAAAAGGTCAGCAGTTCAAATCCACCAGCTGCTCCTTGGAAACCCTATGGGGCAGTTCTACTCTGTCCTATAGGGTCGCTATGAGTGGGAATTGAGTTGATGGCAATGGGTTTTGGGATTCTTCAAAATATCCTGTTTTGAAATTACTTGGCTTTATTTATTTTTTCTTTAATCCCTGCAATGTGACAGCACACTCCCCCTTTCCAGCCCAGGTTTCTTGTGTCCATTCAACCAGTTCCTGTCCCTTCCTGCATTCTCATCCTGCCTCCAGACAGGAGCTGCCCATTTGCTCTCATGTATCTGATTGTACTAAGAAGCATATTCTTCATGAGTATTATTTTATGTTTTATAGTCCGTTCTAATCTTTGTCTGAAGAGTGGGCTTCAGGAATGGTTTTAGTTCTGGGTTAACAGAGTGTCCAGGGGCCATAGTTTCAGGGGTTCCTCCAGTCTCTGTCAGACCATTAAGTCTGGTCTTTTTACGTGAATTTGAGTTCTGTACTACATTTTTCACTTGCTCTGTCTGGAACTCTCTGCTGTGTTCCCTGTCAGGATGGTCATTGGTGGTAGCTGCGCACCATGTAGTTCTTCTGGCCTCAGGCTGATGTAGTCTCTGGTTTATGTGGACCTTTTGCCTCTCAGGCTAATATTTTCCTTGTGTCTTTGGTGTTCTTCATTCTCTGCTCCAAGTGGGTCAGGACCAACTGATGTATCTTAGATGGCTGCTCGCAAGCTTTAAGACCCTGGATGCCACTCACCAAAGTGGGATGCAGAACATTTTCTTAATAAGCTTTGTTATATCAATTGACCTAGATGTCCCCCAAAACTATGGTCCCCAGGCTCCAGCCCCAGTTACTCTGTCCCTAAAAGTGTTTGGTTGTGTTCAGGAAACTTCTTACCTTTTGCTTTGGTCCAGTTGTGCTGACTTCCCCTATATTGTGTGTTGCCCTTCCCTTCACCTAAGATGATTCTTGTCTACTATCTAGTTAGGGGAATTCACTAGCAAAATTACTTGGTTTTAAAGGAATCAAACACGTTTTGAACGCCTCAGATCATTGACATTTCCTAGCATATGGTACCCATTGCCGTTGAATCGATTCTGACTCACAGATGTTAATATTTATTGAATGGGAGTATGATCCATAGTAAGTTATTATATGGTTAAAAATCCTTTGAGGCAAGTACCTTTTCTGCATAAAAGAAAAAATATACAGTATCTAAAATAGTTTGGGATTACAAGAGAAAATTTTGAATTTCCAGAAAAAAAAGAAAGACTAACCTTAGGCTATCCCAGTATTTCAAATACATATAATTTCCAAATAACTCAGTTTTTCTAACTTCTGTATAGTAGAAATAGTGCAGTTGGAAGGGAAAATTTATCATGTGGCTCAGATAACTATCTTCTAACCTGAAATAGCACTACTATTAGCTCACCAAGATTAAAACACATTGAATTAAAATCAGGAAATAAGTATCAGTATAATAACTAATTTTTTTTTTTTTTTACCTTTCAAAGCTTCTATGTTGTCAGCCTTTCTTTTGTATTCTTTTGTAACATTTCTGATTCTGAAGAAAGAAAAGATAATTTAAGGTGACAGTTTTCTTCAGTTTGTAACTCTGAGGTTGGTTGACAGATTGCATGAATCTTATCTTCAGGGTGTAGGAGGATCTGGGGGACCTTAGCTTTCATGCAGTCATAGCTGTCTGGCAGAATCAGCTGGAATCCCAACCCTGCCCTCACATTAGTTTCACCCGAGGAGTTTTTAAAAGTTGCCTATAATTGTAACCCATCACCAAAGATTCTTCTTCCATTGATTGAGGTCTGGCTCAGCATTGGAACTGAGTACCAGGATCATCTCTGAACTACAAAGCCAAGGAAGCTAGATCAAGGGATAATATGAGCATCCAATATTAAAAATCCCAGTGTGAACCACTAGCACAGAAGGTAACATCTCTGGTTATCTTGAGTCAGGATCACTAGAGGTTGGTTAGGGAGTGTACATTCTGGTTCGACCCCCCCTGCTGAGAATCTGCATTTCCACCCCAGATATACTGAATCAGAATCTACATTTTAACAAGGTCCTCACCTGGGGATCTTGTTAAAATGTAGATTCTGATTCAGTATAAAAACAAAACCCAAACCCATTGCTATCAAGTTGATTCCAATTCATAGCGACCCTACAGGACAGAGTAGAACTGCCCCATAGGATTTCCAGGGCTGTAATCTTTATGGAAGCAGCCTGCCACATCTTCCTCCCAAGGAGTGGCTGGTGTGTTGGAACTGCTGACCTTTCAGTTAGCAGCCAAACACTTTAACCACTGTGCCATGAGGTCGCCTTCTGATTTAGTACATCTAGGGTAGAAATGCAAATTCTCAGCATGGGGTTGAAACAGAATGAACTGGTTCCAAGCCCTGTAAGGAAGACAGGCAATGTATCATACTAGTAAGAACATGGGTTTCACAGTCCTACCCATCTGAATTCTTCCCATCCATACCAGTTAATAGCTCTGCTACCTTAACCAGTGCATTTATCCCAGATAAACTTCAGCTTTTGCAACCCGATAAGTCAGAGTAATTCAGGGTTGTTTTGAAGGGTAAATGAAATATTTCATGTTGTATGTGCAGTGCTTTGTTCATGATAAGCATTTAATAAAGAAGATAATATTTGGCTAGATGATTATTATGGTAATAGAAAGGAATTAAATTAACATGTTGGGTGCTGTTATAGGTCTTATGAACTTTATTTGTATCGTTTTATTCTACCAGGTAAGTATAAAATCCATAAACTGAATCCAGTTTACATCTTATTTTATCATCTTACTTCAACCTCATCACATGACTCAGGCTCCACTCATATTAAACTACTTAATTAGATTTTCCTGTTTTACGAGTCCTTGAGTGTTGCAAGTGGATAAACATTTGGCTGCTAACTGAAAGGTTGGAGGTTGGAGTCCACTCACAGGCTCCTTGGAAGAAAGGCCTGGCCATCTACTTCTAAAACAATCAACCACTGGAAACCCTATGGAGTAGAGTTCTACTCTCATGCGTATGAGTTTTGCCATGAGTTGGCATTGACTCAGCAGCAATTGGCAACTGCCCTGGTGGTGCAATGCTTAAAGCCCTCAGCTGCTAACCAAAAGGTCAGTGGTTCGAACCAACCAGCCGCTCCGCGGGAGAAAGATTGTGGCAACCGGCTTCCATAAAGCCTTGGAAACCCTATGGGGCAGTTCTACTCTGCCCTGTAGGGTTGTTTTGAGTTGAAATCGACTCGACAGCAGTGGTTTTTTTTGTGTTATCTGTGTTTTAATCCCATTTTACCATTTTTCCATAGATCTTGTAGTTGGGTGAGGTACTAAAGAGAATAGAAGAGGAAAAAAATCAAATAAAGCTATTAGTCTGCTCGGAGCTATTGTACTGGAGGTTAAACCCAACTTAGTTACAAAACGAATATAAATATGGAAGGTGAACATGGAATAGACTATAGTGAAAGATGAAAAGGCACTAGAAGTTCAGTAGGCTGTAGTAACCTGAGACAGTTCACGGAGGAGCTGACAGAAGCTGGCCACTTCTGATGGATAAGGTTTAAACGGTCAGGGACCTTGAAGACTTTCTTCCTATTAACTTGTTTAGAAATAAAAGCAATCCTACAAACACTGGGAGCGGGGTGGGGGGAGAAAATTTTGTTGTCACACAGAACGAAGATATGCACTCTAAAGGGAATATAAGGAGCCCTAGTGGTGCAGTGGTTAAAGCGCTCAGCTTCGAACCAAAAAGTTGGTAGTTCGAACCCACCAGCTGCTCTGTGGGAGAAAGATGTGGTCTTTGCTTCTGTAAAGATTTACAGCCGTGGAAACCCTATGGGGCAGTTCTACTCTGTCCTATAGGGTTGCTAGGAGTCAGAATTGACTCGATGGCAAAGGGTTTGTTTTTTTTGGTTTGGAAAGGGAATATCTTTCTGAATTCCTCTTGGGTCTATCTCTAGCCTTTCCTCACTTTTTCTTCCCTATTCTTTCATCCTCTTTTTAAAAAGCAATACACAGTGGAGGGAAGAGAAGTGAAAAAATGGAGAGAAAAATGGGGAGTATAATAAATGAGGTGGGGGCAAAGTGTGAAACAATGAGACCAGGCAAAGAAACGAGTGCAGCAGAGGACGGTGAAGAGAAACAACAGATAAGAGAAGGCTGTTCGAAGTCTAGGCAAGGGTTTTGTGGAATTATCTTTGCTGTGAAACCTAAGCTTTTATTTAACGTTGCTGTTGTTCTGGTTAGGTGCTGTGGAGTTGATTCCAACTCTAGGACCCCATGTGGCAGAGCAGAACTTCTCCATAGGGTTTTCTTGGCTGTAATCTTTACGAAGCAGGTCTCTAGGACTTTCTCCCGTAGAGCTGCTGGTGGGGTTCGAACTGCTAACCTTTTGGTTAGCAGCCCAGTGCTTAACTGTGTGCCACCAAGGCTCCTTTTTATTTAATGTAAATGTCTACAATATAAGCCAGCAAGGGGATTTTTCTTTAAACGTGAAGTAGGAAGTGAGGGAGGTAGCATGGGGTGAGCTTAAGCAGAAGATGTCTGCAGGGCACAAAGAGAAATTTGCTCAGTGTTATGCTTGAGGCAGGCCCAATGCTATTACCGTTGCTGTGGAGTCAATTCCGACTCACAGCGACCCTACAGGACCGAGTAGAACTGCCCCATAGGGTTTCCAAGGAGCACCTGGTGGATTCGAACTGCTGACCTTTTGGTTAGCAGCCAAGCACTCAACTGTATTAGCTTCTCAGAATTTGGCCCGTCCTCTGTTTGCATCCTTGTTACCTGATGGCTCCTTTACCATGGAACTCTGTAGACACTGGTTCAAAAGAGTCGTTAGATGAAAGATCAGAATCTAGTTCATCTTCAAGGGCCACCTGATCAGCCTTTTGTTGTCGTGACCAAAACGAGGACTTCAGGAAAAACAAGGGTGAATATCGATGTCCATAGTCATCTACATGAACAGGAGACAATTACTTGGTCAATCACCACTGTAAGGGACTGAGTCAGCTTAATGCAGCACTACTCTGATCCTCTTTGTCTCTAACCCTGAACGTATTGTCAACACAAGGTAATGCGCAGGTTTTGACATGAGTAGCATCCCCAGGGAAAAAATCACTAAAATATTTCTATTACTTGTTTCCTATACAAAGCAATGAAATGATGCTAAAAAAAAAAAATAATAATCAGGAGTAATTTAATTAAACATTAACAATTTTCACAGCCTCCAGAAGGCCAGATATTGGAATATAGACTCAAGATATGCTGTGCATGCTGAATTCTGTCTAGGAGACCATGCATGATTACTCTGGCAAATGAAGAAGAAATTGAGAGATGACTATTGGGTGTAGACAACAAATATTCCAAGATAAGATAGAGTAGAATTTAATAAAACTAAGTGACACACTATCCAAAAAGGAGAGAATGGGGCAAAATAATTTATTTAAACTTAACACAGAGTAGCATCAAAGAAAAAAGCTATTTTGTATTTATACTTTATCTCTTCCAAAGACAGTAATTTTCCTCTGAAGCAAATGTATGATCTGCTTTAAGAACGTGTTATTTGTGAACATCTTGCTGGAAATTAATCCACAGTGTTTACTTGTACTTTATCATCACTTCTCTTTTCCTACATGTTAGGAAAGACTGTGAAATGAATTATATTTGTCTAATATTCTGCAACATCCACTGAGAAGATGATGGATTTTCAAACTTCTGTGTACAGTCATTCATCCATGCAGTAAATATTGAATGAGCATTCTCTATATCCCTAGCACATGGCATATGATTAGACAGTGCTGTTAAACATTTTTATAGAGGCAAGAGTTAAAAGAGCTTCCCTGGGCCAAAAGCCAAATTAGTCCCAAGGCCATTTACAAAAAACACAATCTAAACCTAAGCACATTTTACTTATCAGCATGAATTAGCAGGAGTTAACAGTACTGCTTAGCAACATGAGTTAGAAACACTGGTCCAATCACGAAAAACCAGGTTAAAACCCATTGCCATCGAGTCGATGGTGACTCATAGTGACCCTATAGGACAGAGTAGAACTGACCCATAGAGTTTCCAAGGAGCGGCTGGTGGATTTGAACTGCTGACTTTTTGGTTAGCAGTCGAGCTCTTAACCACCGCACCACCAGGGCCCTAACTGTGTAAACTCCAGGCCCTTCACCATTTTCAATGGCGGTGCTCCCTGTTTTTGAACAGTTTCTCACTCAGTAAGCCCTGTTAACTCTAACTGACTCATTAATCAAGTTTTTCTTTTTCACAGTGCCCGTCTCTTCCCCTTGCTCAGAAGTCTAACTTTCACTTAGAACAAAGAAAAGCATACAGCCATAGTTGGGTACACTCTGCCACCAGACTTATTATTCACATGATTGTGCCATTTTTATCCAGTTAATTTTCTGCTGTCATTCTTATCTCTGAAGGAATTTTGAACAAGGTAACCTCTGGTTTTAAAATTCGGGCCTAATGAGTGGATGATAATTAGTAAGAAAAAGTAAATAATTTTGTTATTTTAGCTTAAAGGAATCTTCCAGTTATATTAATAAAATTACATGTTTTGGAAAATGGAAAAAGTGTACATGTGAAAACATCCTTGTGACTAGAAAAAATGCTGAGTAAGAATAAGATATAAGAATGAAGATGTAACACTTGATATAAGATGCTAAAACAATACCATAAAATTAGAATATTTTAAGTTATATCATCTTAACATGTTTGAAACAAGGACTGTGAAAAGATGAAATATATCACACGATGCACAAGGTATTTATCAACATCAAAAGAAAATTTAAATTGATAAGAGAAATCAGTTACCTAAGAGAATTCTATTAAATAATTGTAAATAGTGACATCTGACACTAGTTTGCCAATGGGTTAGGAATGAACACGATGGGGTGGGGGGGAAAAACCAACCAAATAGAAGAAAAATTTTAAGTAGGATGTTCAAGAAAAAGCAAAAAAAGAATAATTAGTAGTTATAAGCATCACAAGGAGCTCTGGAGGCACAGTGGTTAAGAGCTTGGCTGCTAACCAAAGAGTCAGCAGTTCAAATCCACCAGCTGCTCCTTGGAAACTCTGTGGGTTTCTACTCTGTCCTTTAGGGTCATTATGAGTTGGAATCAACTCGATGGCAGCGGGTTTTAGTTTTTAGCAGCATCATAAGAGTAAAGTTCCTGAACTAACAGTGTGCGAGGGATAAAAATTCTATGATTTAAACACAAACAAGTCACTGAAATTTCTCCGTAAAAGCAAAACCGCAGAAGTTGAACAGAGATAAAACAGTTAAATACATTTCTGAAAGAAGATTGTTACCAAGGGTTAGAAAGGCTTGGTTATTAGCAGATGAGAAGGAAAATATTTTTGTTATATAGCTGAATAATTTTTACCTTTGCTGGAAAAAATTAAAAAAATATATTACATCTACTCAAACAATTTCAATTATATAATGAATAGATCAGCTTATGATTGTAAATGCTGAAATCTTTTATTCTGGGCTCTTCCAAAAGGCACAGCCAGTTATCATTCTTAAGGGATTATCTAAAAGAACAACACGCTCAGTTCATTGCTCAGGGCCTTACTCTTCTTCTTCCCTGGCATCCGTCCCCTTTCTCCTCTTTCTACAAGTGTTTATTCATTGCCTTCTCAAGGAAGGGCCCTTGGCATTCTGTCTCAAACAGGAAATGCAGCGATGAAAAACAAGGTCCTGCCTTTGATTATAGAAAAAACAGCTGGTGTCCAGCTGATTCTGATTCATGGCGACCACATGTGTGCCAGAGTAGAGCGAAGCTCCATGGGGTTTTTAATAACTGATTTTTCAGAAGTGGATCATCAGCCCTTTCTTCTGCGGTGTCTCTGGGTGGACACAAACCTCCAATCTTTCTGTTATCAGGCAAGCGTGTGAACTGTTTGAACCACCTAGGAACTCTAATTACAGAAGATGGGATAGAAAAGTAAACCAACATTCCAGCCACCAAGATAGTGTTACTGAGTCCCCAGTGTACATTGGAGCTCTGGTGGCCCAGTGGTTAAAAGCTCGGCTGCTAACCGAACGGTCAGCGGTTGGAATTCGCCAGCCCCTCCTCGGAAACCCTATGGGGCAGTTCTACTCTATCGTATAGGATCATTATGAGTCGGAATCAACTCAACGGCAACGGGTTTTGGTTTGGTACTTCAGACACTGCAGTGGGCGCCTGGCTTACACCTATGGAAAAACAAACACCTGCTTTTGTGCAACTTCTATTCTTATAAGTTGCAAGGTGATAAAAATGGACATTTATGATCCAATGGCTTTCCTATTGTGAAAACTCGGGGGAGACTTAAAAATATAGATGCCCTGGTCCCACCACTGATTAATTGAATCAGAATTTCTCCTGGGGTTGGGCTTGGCTTGGCATGTCATTAACGTTCCCCGGGTGGTTCTGATATACAGCTGAGGTTCAGAACCACGGAGCTAAATAATTATGCAACCAAAAAAAAAAAAACCAAGCAAACGCGCTGCTGTCGAGTGGATTCCGACTCATACCGACCCGACACGACAGAGTAGAACTGCCCCATAGGGTTTCCAAGGACCGCCTGGTGGATTCGAGCTGCCGATCTTTCCGTTAGCAGCCCTAGCTCTTAGCCACTATGCCACCAGGGTTTCCAATTATGCAACAGCAGCTATAAATTTCTGTGATTAAGGAGCAGGCCAGACGCACTGAGGAACTAGCTTTCTATGCATCTATTAGAAGAGAAGGAAGTCATACCCTTAGAGTAGAGAGAAGTTCAAATAAAGGTTAGTGATTCTATAAACCAAGTCCAGGCTTTAGTTCCGACCCAGAAAGTCGCAAGAGGGACGAGTTCTGCCAGGGCTGATGACTGTGCTCATCTTGTCCTGTTGCTACACAAAGTAGTTCTTAAAATAGAAATAACGCACGTGCTAGGCCATCGTGTTTAAAGCAATAAGATGATTAAAATGATGTTCGATTTTAATCATATCACTACTTACTTGGCAAAACTTTTTCAAAGTAAATCGTCAATGTCAGATAGAGGAAAATATCAAACGCCAACATGAAATGTGTTGCTATGATTAGATTTGAGCCGTCCGCGGAGTCAGGAAATGCATTAGAATTCAAATCATAGTCCAAGTGTAGAAGCTGAAAATATAAAAGTAGTTAATAAAGGAAATTAGGTGTATGAGGAACTGTAAGTAATTAGCTTTATCTTTAAAGAAAACCAAAACAAACCCGTCGCCGGGGAGTCGATTTCGACTCATAGCGACCCTACAGGACAGAGCCGAATTGCCCCATAGCGTTCCCAAGGAGGGCTTGGTGGATTCGAACCACCTACCACTTGGCTAGCAGCCATAGCACTTAACCACCACGCCACGAAGGTTTCTAGCTACAGCATAGGAATGGCTATTTTCTGTCTCATACTAGGAACACAGGGGTAAATGAAGGAGACTACCTGCTGTAAAGTCCTCAGGTCTACTGGAAAGCGTGGGCACATGAACAACTCTAATATGATTTAGTAATCGCTGTGGTGAAGTCCCTGGGTAGTGTAAAGGTTAACATAGCTTGGATGCTAACTGAAAAGTTGGTGGTTCGAGTCCACCCAGGGGTGCCTTGAAAGAAAGGTCTGGTGATCAACTTTTAAAAATTAAAAAAACAAAAACCAAAACCAAACCTGTTGCCATCAAGTTGATTCCTACCCATCCCCACCCTATAGGACAGAGTAGAACTGCCCATAGTGTTTCCAATGAGCAGCTGGTGAATTCGAACTGCTGACCTTTTGGTTAGCAGCCATATCTTTTCACCACTGTGTCACCAGGGTCCACTGAAAAATCCCATGGAGCACAGTTCTGTCACACACGTAGGATCACCATGAGTCAGAATCCACTTGACAGCGACTGACTTTTTACGCTAAAGATATGTTCCCAATGAAATTAGAGCATTAGGAGGAGGTAGAGAAGCATGGGAAATGATCAGATTTGAGCTTGACCTTAGATACATTTTTACCAAATGGAACATGGGAAAAAGGTTTGGTGCTCCTTGAAGAGAGCTGCATGCCAGAGAAAATGCACCGATATGCTTGAGGGAGACTCAGTGGGTAAAGTGTTTAAGTTAATGAATACTTTTCAACGAAAAACTCTTGTTAAGCACTTGACAATGGATATGTACTGATTGGCATTACCATATAATTGTAGGCAAGGTAAGGTGAATCCAATGTAAGAATCAAATAGAGAAAACAAAAGGACATTTTAGGAATAGAAATATAATTTTCTAATCAATAAATGTGTTTTCAAGGTTTTATCTTGTAATTTAGTTTTATTTTACTTTTAGTTTTTACCATCATGTGTGCTGCTCAGTCAGTAGGTCAAAGTATGAACTGGAATAGTCAGAATTAGATTTGGAACATCAAATAGCCTAAGAAAAATGCTCTGTATTGTCTCTAAATAATTATGTATTGACCCTCCACTTTTTACTTACTGCATGACTTATTTTGCTGAACTAAATACTTCCCAAGCTTTTAAAGGTCATCTTTGCAACCTAGCAGTGTCTTCTCTAGGGTTTTAAATTTACAGCAGGGATCATGGAAATGATGACAGATTACTGAATTCCAGAGAGGAAAAATGTTTTGGAAATTTCATAAATGGATGATCACATTGATTCTCACCTGGGCCATTCCAAGCATGAAGGCAAAAGGGCTGAAAATGCTTAAAGTCCACTCCAAGGATGCAGGAAGGTGTCTGTACAACACTGTGAATCCCAGACTCCCCCAAAGGACAGTGAGAAGCAACACCAGCAGGCCAGTGAGGAAGGATTTCTTTACCAAGACGCTCATTAAGAAAGCCAAGGCTATCTAAAATGAGACAAGATCCAGTGGGTTTATGCTTCTTTGAGAAATATTCTTAGCATAAAAAAATAAGGGTTTTAATATACAAAATTATAGTTTGTTCTGCAAATTGTACTGCAAGCTGGCATTACAAAACACTACAAATCAAATTGTACCTGTCTACATGTTTTCTTATGCAAACAGAACAAACAAAAGGAGTAGATGGAGTAATAACCTGATTAGATACCAACACTTGTGCCTTAGGGCTGACAGTTGGGTGGAGAGAGATTTAATTCACCAACTCACCAAAGACAATCCATAGAGGAGAAAGAGGGTGAAGACCACCACAAAGCCAGTCAGGACGACAAATTGGGAAGATTTAACAATAAGTGTCACAAAAAAGGCCATGATGAAGATAAAAGCAGCGTAGAGCAAACCCCAGGATAGCCTAATGGGGAAACAAAGTGTTATTTAGTATTTCATGTTAAATTGAAAAGGAGGACCTGGACTGGATATCAACAGTAGTCATTCATTCTGCAGATATTTATTGAGTGTTCTAGGAAATGTAAATATAAGATAAATATTTTGGGCAGAATGCATTATTTGCCTCAGATCAATTCCAGAAACACACACACACCCCACTGTGAGCAAAAGGAAACAATAGGCTTCCAGTCTCATAGATTTTGGGTTAAACATTTTCTCTGCAGCATTCTGACTCTGTGGCCTCGGCAGAACTCTGTAACTACTCTAAGCTCCTTTATTTCTCTAAACAATGGACAATGAGGACTCAGTGAGGTGATGTCTGTATAGGACCTTGTCCTGGTACATGGTAACCCCTCAGTGAATCTCAGATCTTCGTTTCTACTATGGAGGCTCTCTGCGATAGGGAACTTCATGAATTACCATGGAAACAAGAAATTCTTCCTTATACGTAATTCTGTCTCTGTTTTTCAAAAAATCTGTTTTCATCTTTTTTTAAATGTATATACCAAATAGTCTACCTCGTTGTTGCATGCCATTGAGTTTAACCAGGTTAAAACCCATTGCCATCAAGTCGATGGAGACTCATAGAACTGCCCCATAGGGTTTCCTAGGCTGACGTCTTTTACAGGAGCAGATTGCCAGGTATTTTCTCCCATGGAGTAGGTGATGGGTTCAAATCGCAGATTTCGGTTAGTAGCTGAGCGCTTTAACCATTGTGCCCCTAGGGCTCCTTAATAGTCTACATACTACCTTTAGCTCCATTCATATTCTGTTACTAGAAGAACTAAAGAATGCTCCTCATCAATTCATTTCTCTTGTTTTTCAATATTGTTTGAAGTAATAAACAATGAAAACGACAACAATAACACAATAACTAACACCTATAGCAATTACTATGCCTCAGGCAGTGTTCACAAAATTTAGCAAACGTTAGATCACCTCATTGTCACAACAACCCTATGAGGAAATACCATTATTTTCTTCATTTTATAGATAAGGAACCTAATTACAAGGATGTTAAGGGTGTCAAGATTCTGACACGTTTGCTGTACTTTTAGTGCACAAATTCTCAGAGTAGTTTTACCCCTTCGTATACCTCAGTTGCCATCTGGAGGCTGATGACTTCCAAATCACTATCACAGGTCCAGCTCTCTCTCCCAAATTCCAAAACTGTTTACTTAGTTGCCCATTGCTACCATTTATTGAGTGCTTACAATATAACAAACCTTGTACTCAGTGTTTCACGCACGAGGATCTTATTAAATTCCTGTTAA
Organism: Trichechus manatus latirostris; assembly: GCF_000243295.1. Classification (NCBI taxonomy): domain Eukaryota; kingdom Metazoa; phylum Chordata; class Mammalia; order Sirenia; family Trichechidae; genus Trichechus; species Trichechus manatus. Next base: position 13,459,606 of record NW_004443964.1, on the reverse strand, counting down.
AATCCTATTACGTAGGTATTACTAACAGAAACGGAAACTCAGTTTTGGAAAGGTCAGATAACTCTTCCAAGCAAAGAAGTTTCTGAAGTTGATGTGTCTGGCTTTTTATTATTTGCCTCTAATTTGGATATTTATTAAGGTCAGTATTCTCAAATTGTCCAAATCCGTGGCACTACCATATACCAAGGTAACCAAGCTAGATACCTAGGGGCTGATACAGTAGGAAGTCAATAAACTGGAGTAGTCGTTGATTGCTCTCACTTCCCACTTTTAGCCACCAGGTCTTTTCTATTCTAGGTCAAAAATTATCTCCAAATCTGTTCACTCTTCTCCATTCCTCCTACTGCAACCTCATCCTATGGTACCTTCATCTCTTGCTGAGACTTCTGCAACAGCTTCCTAATTGGTTTCTCTTGCTCCGCTTTTACTACATTACTGCATTCTCAATAATGAAGCATAAAAAAGTATATTGTTGTTTGTTGCCGTTGAGTAGTTTCTGACTCATGGCGACCCTATGTGTGCAGAGTAGAACAGCCCTCCATAGGGTTTTCAAGGCTGTGACCTTTTGGAAGCCGTTCGCCAGGTCTTACTTCCAAGGTGCCTCTGGGTGGGTTTGAACCATCAACCTTTCATTAGTAGTCCACTGCTTAACCATTTGCACCATAGAAATTCTATCATCTCTCCTCCAAAGCACACTGCTGATGATCCCTCAGTTTTCATAGGGCAAAAATCCATAGTTATTAATTTGGCCTACTAGCTCTCTATGACCTTGCTACTGATGGTCTATTCAACTTCCCCACGTTGCTGCTTCTACATGGAACACTCCTCCTCATCCCATGTCTCATTACCTAGTAAGACATTGTGGATTCCCAAAGTATCTTATTCTTTTTTCCTAGTTCTTACCACAGTACACTGTTTCTCTTTCCTCTAATCCCAGTGAAGACCTAAATGCTGGGATTATGCCCCATTGACCTTTCTATTCCAGTCCCTAGTAGAGACCTTGGCATATTGTATGAACACAATCATGTTTGTTGAGTGAATCAATCATGGATGAATCAGTTAATAACTTGAACTGACAAGTGCTCTGAAAACCATGGTGTTCTTCCCTCACCTCAGAGAAGGATAGCAGTGTCCAGTCTTTAGTCTAGTCAACATTATATCAAAGGCAATTTATTCCATTCATAGGGAAAGAAGAAAATATTGGAGAATCATTAGGTTTTGATAATGATGCTCTGTAGCTAGAAGAAGCCAACTTGTCTTGAGTTCGTCCATTTATCTATTTGTGTCACCTTTCACTCACCAGAATGCTGAGTCTCGAAGACCCATCATTGTCATCAAGCCCTTCATCTTTTTCCTCTCTCTTGTAACATTGATAGAGGCGTAGTAAGTGAGTGGGGAAAAGGCAAAGATGCAGAAGAAAATAAAGAAATCTGTCATAAGTCCTCCTTGACTAATGAAGGGATATATCTTCATAATTTTTCCAGTAGCTGACATTAATTCTTCCATCACTGAATGATTTGTTGTGCTCTGAAGAAAGATATTAATAAATAAAATTTGTATATTATTGGATGGCATGCTCCATATATATATATATTTTTTGAATCATGTCTTTTCCTATGCATGTATACGGATAGCAAGATTGTCTGGAGCTGATGTGAACCTAACTTTCTGCTTTCCCGTCATATCATTGGTCCACTTGTAGCCTGGACTCCAGGCATTCTGAGCTACTCACAGTTCCCGAAATCTACTAGGTATCTTATTATCTCCCTGCCTCATGCAGGGGTGGATTATCCACCAAGCAAGCTAAGCACGGGCTTACTTGTGCTTACTTATAAATCCATAGTGAACAATTCCACATTTTTTCACCACATCAAAGATTCTGCTTCCAGGTATGGCTGGCATCTGTCTCTCTCCCAACCCCACAGCACCTTCATACAGAATCAAGGCTTCTTTTCAGATTTACAATCCCGGACAGGGGCAGTTGAAATCCACGTGAAATTGTTCACTACAGATTAGTAAGTAAGCACAAGTAAGCCTGTGCTTACCTTGCTTACTGGGTCATCCTCCCCTGATAATATTGCCCCACATTTTGCTTGAAATTCCTCTTCTGACATTATATATTCAACAAAACCCCACCTCAAGCTTCAAGTTTAAATGTCGTTTCAATTAGGAATTCTTTCATAGCAGTCTAGACTCAGAATCTTTCACAAGTTTGCTTACAAAGACTTTATTTATACCACCATGATAGCCTATTTCTCCTCTTCTAATTTTCTTATTAGATGCCTGGCTTCCTGACGAGGTTGAGTCCTTAGAGGAGAAACTGTCTATTGTATTTATATTTATATCTTCTTGTCCTATGGCAGCTTCACTAAACTCTGTTATAAAGATATCAGTGAGCAAATGAAAGAAATGAGGCTATCTACTTATATAGATGCCTCCGATATCATTAATTTGCATTGTACATTAGTTTGTATTGAATGTTTTGCACTTACTTCTATGATAGCAGCATTAATGGCAGCTTGAAAAGCCACAAAACCTTTCTTCCAGAAATCTGAAATTCCACAGTCAATATCTCCATTGATTTCATAACAATGAGCTTTGGGAAAAGAAAAAAACTATAATATCGTCACAGACTCTCTCAGTCCTAATTACAGGAAGCAGTGGCTTTTACAATGACCCCAAACTCTAAATGTTCTTATGTTGAATCAAAGCCCATGAAAACATAAATTATGATTCTCAAAGCGGGGGAGGCAGGACACTCGTAGGGAATATTCTGCATTAAATTATAATACCCTCTCTATGCTTCCCCACACTATCTTCTGTGCTTCTCTGCCAGTGAAAGAGTTTGTTGCGCTCTTCTCTTTTATGATTTTGTATTGTGAGCAGAGTATTTTTAAAAAAATGCTTTTCAAAAGTTAGCAGAGTCTAATACGGATTGGGAAACACTGAACTACATTAAAGCTTTTAGTTGTAGACTAACATTGGATATACCAAAACCAAAAACCCATTGCTGTCGAGTCAATTCTGACTCATAGTGACCCTGTAGGACAGAGGAGAACTGCCCCATAAGGTTTCCAAGGCTGTAATCTTTGTGGAAGCAGATTGTCTCATCTTTCTCCGATGGAGCTGCAGGTGGGTTGGAACCTCCAACCTTTCAATCAGCAAATAAGCGCTATAACAGCTGTGCTGCTAGGGCGTAGCACAGGCATAAGGGACAGATGGAAGTTCAAATAAGGCAACTTTACTTAAATCATGCTGACCAGAAAGTCTTTTGAAGACAAAGGTTTGCTTACTAAAACACACACACACACAAACTACCATTCCCCTGAGAATTAATCTATATGAAGGTGATATTTAAATAAGATGTATTAAAATGGAGTGCAAGAATTAAGCGAACAATACATTAAATTTTTAAGTATTTGAAAAACCATTTTGAAATATCGCACACCGACAAATGATATAAAATAACTCATCACAAGAACAGTTGGAATCCCCTGTATGCACTCTCTGATCTTATTGCTTTCCTTATCACCAGCTCCAAACTGGTGGGAGAAAACTTATGCCATGTATCCCTAAACTACACATATAATCTTTGAAAATGTAAAACTTTGTTAAAAACCGTATTCTTCCGTGTTGTGTCTTCTCCCGGCTCTCATTTATGGTAACTTGCCTTCTCCTATTGAGCTGTAAATTTGTATTCAGAGCTAGTTTATCTTGTGGGCTGAGTTGAGGCTGCACCTTTCTAGAGAATATCTATAATCTCTTCTACCAAGCAGCCCACTGCCTGAACAACTCAAGTTTCCCAGACTAGGCAGATGATGTAATTAAGAACTCCAAACCCAAGGGAAGGCAGGCTAAGGGTTGCAGTTTCTCAAACGGGAATTCTTTTTTCCTTCCCTAGAGCCCAAGGTAAGACAAACAAGCTTCCTTTGCCAATAGCTGATTTTTTTTTTTTTGTCTACTCGTTCATTGAGTGTATAATCTTTCCGGGGTTCCAGATTAATGCAGAAATCTCCACCTCATGCAAGTCCAAGATCTTCTCCTTTGTCCTCATGTTAAAACCCAAATCTCTTGATTACTGATACTGGCAAAATCATATCGCGTTAGTAATTACATACCACTCTGAGTTTAGTGCCCTCTTCAGGGTGGGCCCTTGGGAATTCCCCTTAATTTCATGTGAGCTTACTTAAGCGCTTAACGGGAGGTTTGGTGGTGCAAACGGTTTGTGCTCGTCTATTAACCTGAAGGTTGGCAGTTTGAACCCAGCCAGTGGCATCATGGATTCAGAGAGGCCTGGCAATCTGCTCCTGTAAAGATTACAGCCAAGAAAACCCTATGGAGCAGTTCTACTCTATAACATATGGGGTCGCCATGAGTTGGAATCAACTGAACACCAACGAATTTGGGTTTTCTTTTGTTCTATCTTATCCATAAACAACTTTATTTTTAATAACCATTACAGTATGTTACTATACCCCAAAATAAGTGTAAATTTTTAAAATATCTGGTGTGACACTATGACAGAAAGGTATTATCTATTTTGCCATAGCACCATCCGTCTCTACATATGACTTATAACTGAAATAGAGTAGTGGATTTTACAGTGGAGAAGTTACCTGTATGGTCCCTGTGTTCCTCTCTTATTGGGATTCTGTGTCCCAACAAGAACTTCAAATGATATGAGAATGTATTAGTGAAGATGACTTTTACTATTTCCTCAGGATACATTGCAGATAATTCTTCAATACTTTCTTCATCCAACAGTCCCATGACTGCCCTATCTGCCAGTATAAGAAGACAAAGTTATTGTAAGTACATTACTAAAAGGCACAAATTCAGGATGCCGTGTTCAATTGTTTTTTATGGAAATAAAACAAAATCAAACCTTGGCTTTGAGTAAATCAGACAGACTAAGAGGTTGGGGAAAGGCATTTCTAAAGTTCGGTCTAGATCTAATCAGAAGGAATATATGACATTGTCTTCATGTGTGTGATGATTGAGCCAATTTCAATCAGAGAAAATATCAACCATACCTCTGAAATTATTTACAGAAGAATTAGCAGTGCAACAAATCTAAAATGGTAGTAAAACAATGAATATATTTAATTAGACACTGGTTTACAGCAGGTAGAAATAACTATACAACTGTATTTTTCTTTAACAACCCTGACAGTATGCTTAATGTGCTCAAAAAAAAAAAGAAGTGAACATTTTTATATATGTACAGTGACAATATTGACATTACTAAATCTTTATTTTTTGAAAATATTTTCTTTAACTCCATATAGCTGTTTTATTAAGACTGAAAGAATGAATGGTGGCCACTTGGGTGGCACAAATGGTTAGGCACAAGACTGCAAGCCTAAAGGCCAATGGTTCAAACCCACCCAGAGTCACCTCAGAAACAGGTCTGGCAATCTGCTTTCAAAAGGTCACACACAGCCTTGAAAACCTTATGGAGCAATTCTGCTCTGCACTCATGGGGTCACCATGACAAGATATCTTAAATACCATTCATTTAGTCAACAGATTAAAAAAAAGAAAAAAACTGAAGGAATGAGAAGGAATACAAAAAAAGCTCTGGATTGGGGTGAGAATGTTGACGATAAAAGGGGAGGGAGCAGGCGGCATGTATTCTAACAGAACTGAATTTTATTCTAGAGTTTATCACTTAAATTTGTGTGATCATGAGCAAGTCACTCAACCTCTACTAGTCAATTTCAATATTTGTGAAATAAACTTAATAATACCTATTATTATAGATTATTAATACAGAATACAGAACAATATAATACAAGGTATTATTATTGCAGAATTAAATCTATTATTACAGAATAAAGGAGTCTCTGGTTGGTCCAAATGGTTAACATGCTCAACTGTTAACCAAAAATTTAGAGGTTCAAGTCCATACAGAGGCACACTGGAAGAAAAGCCTGGTGATTAACTTCTGAAAAATCAGCCATTGAAGACCCTATGGAGGACAGTTCCACTCTGACATGCATGGGGTTGTCATGAGTCAGATTTGACTCACTGGCAACTTTTTTTACAGAATAAAATCTCTGTAGAGGTATGGCACACAGTAGCATTTAATGAAAAGTTATCTTAACTGCATGTGGCTTTGAATGAGAGTACTGAGAAGCGCAACCAAGAGATGTTGGGACTCTCAGGAGAACAGCTGTGAAATAGAGGGTGAGAGCAAATATGTCTCAGCATAGGTTGGGAAGATGGGCTTTAGGTGAACAGTTCAGATCTGGTACGATCTTGAATCAGATGTGGCTTCAGTGTTTGTAGACAAGATGAGCCATACAGACATTCAGACTCAGGTAGGAGTAATGGTGTGAATTATCATAGGAAACCAAGTTTGGGATGGTTCACATCCACCTGGTCCATCAATGGACAATGAAACAAAGACAGGAAGGAAAAGTCCAATATATTCTGGGAACTATGACCACGAGGAGTCTAAATACCAAGTGCCTTAACACAGGCTACAAAGAGTTTTGATTTCTGGATACTGAATACAGATAGGGTCAGAAACCAAGCACAAAATAAACGATTACCTGGACCAGGGTGGAATTATGAACTGAGAAAGAGAAGTGAGGTTATGTAGGCTGCCAGTGACTGCGTAAAGCAGAATCCATGGGTTCTTGCAATTACGCCCATGGTGAGGAATTATGGTGCTTAAAATTATTACCAATTACCTTCTGAGTCTCTTTTTACATTTTTAAAATTAAGATATCATTCACATAGCAAAAAATTCACCCTTTTCAAGTGTGCAATTCTGTGGGTTTAGTATATTCAAAAAGTTTTGTAAGCTTTAAGTCACTATTAAATTGTAACTCAACTCATATTTATGAGGCAATCACCGTGGATTCCCCTTTGTGGGTATGCATTTATATGCATAAAGAACATCTGTTGTTTTTATCTACCTGACATCCAATTAGCCTTCTAGTAAACATCCTAAGATACATTTGGAATACTGCCTCTCCTCCACTCTCAATCCATGCCATTTGGATGTGGTATGTGGGTGGACCTGGGGAGCAACCATGGGCATTGACAGTACTGCATCCCCCTATCCAAAGAGATTAGTTCTTAGTGGGTCAAGACCAAGACTAACCCAAAGTAGCCCATTTGAACCAATGGGTATAAGCCTTGAGTTTTACTTTTTTTTTAAATATTGGTAAAGATCTGTTCTCCCTTCATTGAGGCTATCTGGTAGGGTTTAGATCTGGAGATTCTGCAGACCAATTCTGCCTCTGGGAAGAGCCAACCTGTGAATAAAGCCATCACACAGAATCATAAACCTGAGAGGTTGAGACATAGTTCTTCTTCTGTTGATATTCCTCTATCCACCAGTATCATACTGAGGTGTAATCTATACTGAAGGCTGTAGTTTTTGATCTTCATTAGTAAGTGTTTCAAGTCCTCTTCACTTTCAGCTAGCAAGAAGAATTGATGCATTTGAATTATGGTGTTGGTGTAGAATATTGAATATACCATGGACTGCCAGAAGAATGAACAAATCCGTCTTGGAAGAAGTACAGCCAGAATGTTCCTTAGAAGCAAGGATGGTGAGATTTCATCTCATGTACTTTGGACATGTTATCAGCAGGGACCAGTCCCTGAAGAAAGACATTATGTTTGGTAAAGTGGAGGGTCAGCAAAAAAGGGAAGACCCTCAACGAGATGGATTGACACAGTGACTGCAACAATGGGCTCAAACATAGCAACGATTGTGAGTATGGTGCAGGACCAGGCAGTGTTTCGTTCTGTTGTGCATGAGGTCTCTGAGTCAGGACTGAGTTGATGGCACCTAACAACAACAGCAGCAGCAGCAGCAGCATCATAAAGAGGCAAGAGAACTGGGCTTAGAGCCAGAGGAGCACTCTGGTTGTACTTCTTCCAGGACTGACTTGTTCATTCTTCTGGCAGTCCACGATATATTCAATATTCTTCAACAACATCATAATTCAAAGGCATCAATTCTTCTTCGGTCTTCCTTATTCATTGTTCAGCTTTCGCATGCATACAAGGCAATTGAAAATATCATGGCTCGGGTCAGGTGCACCTTAGTCCTCAAAGTGATATCTTTGCTTTTTAACACTTTAAAGAGATCTTTTGCAGCAGATTCGCCCAGTGCAATACGAGGCTGATTCCCCACTATTTCAGGAAATTTTTATAAAAACAATCTTGATAGTAATACTTCTCTTCTTAAATGTTCATTGATAAGTACCCTAACTCTGAAGAATGAAATTTGAAACACAGAATACTCAATTGAATCTTCAAATCTAGTAAGAAAATCTTCTTTTACGTTAAAAAGTGAAGATAAAATTCTTATAATCAAACTCAAGAAAAGAGAAAACTGACTGTTCTTTGCCCATAATAACAAGCAAACCCTATAGCAACAGTCTCATTCTAGTAACAATGCTACCACAGCTATGTGTCAGCAAACCCCTAAACAATGCTTTTCAATGTCTTGCAGTCTGTGCATTCCATGCTTCCCAAAGTTTTCCTTGTTGAAAGACTTGTACTTCAACTGGTAATCTGATGCTTGCCAAGCAATACGTTCAGTTTTGATTCAGATATTGAATAATGGCCTCTTACTTCCAACAAAGTGAAAGTATATTAATGTTTCACATAACACAGGAATTTTGACAATTGACATATTTTATCAACTGAAATGCAAATTAAATGCATGCATCTGTGGTCAAAGTGAACCAAATCTTGACTTTAGAAATTCTTGTTGGGTTTTTAGAAAACTCACCTGTCATAAAGGGGGCTGAGGATACTTTATTCATTATCTGTTGGGTTGTATTGGTGACGGGTGTGTATGCCATAATATAGTCAGAATCTTTAAATGAATCTACACGTCCCAGGTCCACAGTGGGCATCGAAGAGAAATCATTAACATGATGGATATAAGGAGATAGGTACAAACAAAGTAGTAGGAGGGATGAGATCAACAATTCCTACACAATCCAAGAGAAAGAGTAAATAAAATTATGATTCCAAAGCAGTCATCTACAATCAATTTTGTCATATAGATTGCTTCTCTTTGTCCACTTTTTTAATTTCAATATACACCACATAATGAACCTTTTAAAATATGTACAATACAAAAGTCAGTGGGCTCAGTAATCCCAAGGAATTATCAACTGGAATGCAAATTTACTGATCCTCAGCACTAGTGCTAAAGCTTGCACTGGATCATTCAAGACATCAGAAGTGACGATGGCAAACGATGATGAATTACTATCATCTGTTGTTACCTTGATGACTCACTTATGCCGTATTTGATTCTGCTGAGAGCTTATGTGTTCCAAGAGACAATTCCAAGGCATTGATCACTTAGTCACATGCCAAGATTCTGGAATTGGAAATTCAATAGAATGCGGACAACCTGAGAAACACTGGCTTGGTTAACTAGTTATGAGTCCTGGTCCCTTGCAACCTTCCAGTAATAAGTCATTTAATATTTCTAAAATGCATGATCTTAGAAAAAATCCACAATGGATATACAATACAATTCCAATTTAGTTAAAAATGTTACCTAACTCTATCTGATTACTAAAGGGTACTAAACTCTAACTGGGATTTTTGTTAGATGGTGAGATTATCAGAGCTCATGTTAATTTTCTTCTAGGTAATTAATACATTTCCAACTTTTCCACCATTTTTGCAGCATTTTTGAATGATTTTTTAAGAGACAGGAAGATCCAGAAGAGAAAATGCCAGTTACCTGTTTCTTTAAACAGGTGTTTTATGGTGTTTTTGTTTACCGTATCTTCAAAATACTGCTATCTTAACCCTAGTATCAATGGGTAGGAGCATTAATAAAAAGTGCAACCTTTGGCTTTTAAAACATGTATAGCATTCTCAATTGCTGATGAGCTTTGTGTGTTTAGGCCTTAATTTACGGCCTTGTGTCTACTGAAATGTCTTCAGACTGATTCATGGTCTGAGGAACAGCTTCTTCTGTACTATACAGGTGCTTTATTTTGGGGGAAGACATACAAAGCATATATACCAACCAGGGAAATACATTTTCCTATAATAAATATGAAGTGACATAGATATTGAATCATACCATTAAGGAGTCTCTTTTCATCCTCCATTTTTTAAGAACATTCTTGCATAATAAGGCCCCAGTTTGTTGACACAGTCTTATCTTTCTCTTACTCATTTTGCCCTGTTTAATGAGAAGGAAAGGAAAAGGTTAAAGTAAATGTGAAGGTCTTAATAAGACATTTCCTGCAAATGAAGAGTCACCTGATAACTCCAGCGTACCAAATGAGTGACTTCTGAGGGAAGTGGCCTCCTCCCTCTATGGCTATATTGGCCATGAGATAAGAATCACAAGGTTGCTATGCACTCCTCCATAGTGACAAGGAGTAGGTGTGTCCCCACCTGAAGCCCTCATCTTATTCGTGGGACAGGGTCATGCTCAGGGTGATGCTATTTCCTAGAGACAAAGCTGAGATGTCCAGGGGCCCGTTCCAACAGGAGGCGTATCAGCCAAGGCTGCCTCAGACGGCATTGCCAGAGGAAGACCACACATGGCTTCTGAATGAAATTATAACTTTTCTTGAGCTCTTTAGAGAGCTAATATCACAAGGCAACCAGGTGAACTGAATTCCAAATGGTAAAAGTCACCTCCAAGGATGGATGGGATCCATGAACAAACAGACCCATGAACTACTTTGGCAGAGTATGAGCAGAAGACACGGTAACCATAAAAGTGGATAAAAGGAAAACAGCTGGAATGTTAACAAATCCTCAAAGGCTTCTAGCATAATTGTTTACAATTCCTGGAATTCCCAAACACAAGGGGCATCCATGCTCATTCATCCACTTCTTTCCCACAGTCCCACTGGGTACTCACAACAAAGATCAGGGCAGACCAAGGGACTGAGACACCCTTCAGAAGCTCACAGGCCACAAAACCCGCCCACTTCTTACAATGTTTTCCCCTAAGAGCAATAGCTGTCATCCTCAGGGGAGGAAAAGGAAGCCCTGTTAGCCCCACACAAGATCTGCTGAGGGAGGGACAGTGGGTAAATCCTCCTGCGTCCATCTGCACTCCGCACCTGCACTCCCATTACAATCTTTCTAAGGGACCAGTAGAAGCAAAGCCATTTTCCCCTGGGGAAGGGGAAGGAAATCACCTTTCCCCAACCACTAGTCTTGTACCAAGTAAAAAACAACAGCTGTCTACTGCTCAGTGTAGGGTAGGAAATATACCACCCCCATTTCCAAGGAAAGATCAGTTGCTGTCTAGACCCAGCACTGATACTAAGAGGGATCTGCTGTCACTGAAGGAGGGAGAGGAATATAACTCACATATTCAAGACCTCTCAACAGATACATGGTGGGATTTCGTTTCCATATAGTGAAAGAAAAATGCTGAGAAAGTTCCACCCCAAGTCCCAGGTCCACAGCACCTACCACTGAGACTGGACAGGAAGTCTAGAACTCCCCTTGCCCTCACTTCAAGCACTGTGCTGAGCACCAAGTTACAACATTCAATGGATGGGGTAGAGGTTAGAGAATGGAGAGGGACTCCCTATGTGGCTCATATGTGCAGGGCCTGTTGCAAGCTAAAGATGGAAAAGGAACTCAGAGAAAAAACCTATAGCTCCTCAGGCCCCACAAGAGCACAGATTAGCAGCAATGCACTATTTGATAAATTTCAAGCATGAGTTGCTCTGAAGGTAATTATAACAACAACAAAATCCAAATCCAGCTCAACTACTAATGATATTGACTCAACTTCCTACACTGCTCCCTGACATGTACCCATTTCCAGCATAAATACTAATTATCTTAGTCTCTATTGTTCAGGCCAGTATTACAGCAACAATTTGTGAGAACATAAAAAAGCAAGAAAAAAAGAATCTATTGTCAATAGATAGTAAACAGACACACACTCAGAGATGACCCTGGTGTTGGGACTATCAGGCAAGAACTTTAAAATAACCATGATCAATGTAGTAAAAGATCTGGCTGAACAGGTGAACAACCTATGAGCCCATTGACAACTTTAGCAGAGAAATGAAAGCAATTATAAACAGTGTAGTGGGAATGCTTACCAAAAAAGCCCACAATATCATAAATGTAGAGTTCCTTGACATATTTATTCACAGGGTGGACATAGCAGAGGTGAAATCAGTGACTTAAAGATAGGTCAATAGAAATTATCTGTGTTTGTTAATCTGATAGGAGTGTAGGGCATCTCATTATTATTCGTATTGCCCTGTTTTCCACAGAAGTTGAGAATCTTCTTACATGTTGAATGGCTATTTAGATTTCTTATGCAAATAGGCTTTTCATATAAAATTGGATTTATTTTTGGGAGATCCTCATTTAAAAATCTGTCTCCTGAGACTTCTGGCAACATGGCGCTCTAGGCAGAAGCACCACGCCGTCCCTCCACAGCAAAGATCTGAAAAACTAAGCCAAACAGAGAAAACAGCAATCCTGAAACCCTAAAACATCAAAGAACTCAGCCAGGCACCAGATGGAGTGAGAAACTGACAGAGAACAGAGAGTGAGGAGAGATTTATGCAGAGGTCCCCATCAGCTAACGCAGCGTAGATCCACCATCTTGGACTCCTATTGGAGCCCAGCAAACAAGGGGTATGAGAAAGCAGCTTCATGGAGCTTCCAGCAGGAGACAGAACAACTGTCTCTCATCTCTCCACTCCAATGGCAAGCTGCCCAAGCACTCTTTTCTGTTTGTACGTTTTTGGCTCCTGTTCCTCTCTCCTCTCTCCCATGCCCATCTTAGCTCCACACATCACAGTCTCCCCCCTTCATCCTGCCTATCTGCACTGTGCACTTAATGTCACACCACCAAGCAGCACAGGCATGGCCTACCAGAATCTGCCCTGCACTGATTACCAATCGCCCTAGTGGCTGTAGTAAGTGCCAAAAACAACCCATCCTAGCAACTCTTCTTCAGCTAGACCTGCCCTGCTGTACCATATCTGAGCAACTGACCCTGCCAATTGGAGAAGGAGGAGAAAAGTATCGTGCTCACAGACGAACAAACAACAAAGAACAAACAGCCCGCCTGCTCAGACAGACGAATTAAAAAAAAAAAAAAAGGATGAAACAAACAAGTCTACAATCAACAAATGAGAAAAATAACTACTGAATGCCCCGAAGACAGCAGACAATATCAAAACATTTACAAAAACAGGACAGGATGGTTCCAGTAGGTGTCCAAAATAAAACACCAGATGACTTTCC
>NW_004443964.1:13445183-13446258 GCF_000243295.1 Trichechus manatus latirostris | reverse complement strand
CTAGAAATTATACAAAAACAACAATTAGAAATCCAAAAGATAAACAAGAAGATTTCAGAAATGGATAGTGTCATAGAAGGGCTGAGGAGCAGATTTGAAATGATGGAAGACAGGATCAGCGGAATTGAAGATAAACATCTGGATACAACTCTGTTCAAAGAAAACTCAGAAAAAAGGACAAAGAGAAATGAAGAGACCCTGAGAATTATGTGGGATACAATCAAAAGCAAAACTTTTTGAGTGATAAGAGTTCCAGAACAAGGGGAGAAAACAGAAAACACAGAGAGGATCATTGAAGAACTGCTGACAGAAAACTTCCCCAGTATCCTGAAAGATGAAAATCTGGCCACCCAAGAAGTTCAACGAACCCCATATAGGATAGACCCCAAAAGAAAATCAGCAAGGCACATCATAATCACACTTGCTAAAACCAAAGACAAACAAAGAATCCTGAGAGCAGCTCCTGAAAAACAAGAAGTCACATACAGAGGGGAAACAATAAGACTAAGCTCGGATTATTCGCAGAAACCATGCAGGTAAGAAGGCAATGGGATGACATATATAAAACCATGAAAGAAAACAATTGCCAGCCAAGAATAATATATCCTGCAAAACTCTCATTCAAATATAATAGTGAAATTAGGTCATTTCCAGATAAACAGAAATTAAGGGGTTTTGTAAAAACCAAACCAAACTTACAAGACTTATTAAAGGAAGTCCTTCGATCTGAGAACAAACAATATCAGACCACAGGCTGAATATAGGACACAGGATTATACTAGCCAGATACCAATCTAGGAAATGAACTCTTAAGGAATATGAAAACCAAAAAAACTACAAAAGGGAACCAGAGAGGTTAATTTGTAAATGACAACAGCATGAGAACAATAAGAGAGGGAATAAACGGTGTAGATATAGAACCTTCTAATGGAGTGGAAGTCAAGCGATACCAAGTAATAATAGACTGGTTCAAATCTGGAAGATAAGGGTAAATTTCAAGGTAACCACAAAGAAAGTTAACAAACCTGCTCATCAAAATAAAGAAGAAAAACATAAAATCTCAGTAAAAACAAAA
>NW_004443964.1:13315076-13444515 GCF_000243295.1 Trichechus manatus latirostris | reverse complement strand
AAAAAAAAAAAAAAAGAATTATCTATGTGGGATCAAATTGACAACAGCAACTTGAAGGGTTTGATGGGAAGCCTAGGGGACAGTGAGTTGAAGATGATGGTGATGGAATAATTTGGAGAAGGATAGTGAGAATAGCAGCACAACTGGAAGCGTGTGGTCGATGTCACTGAATTGTACATGTAGAAACTTTCAAAATGGTGTAACTTTAGCTATGTATATTTTCACCAAAAAAAAGTTTCTCAAGGTGGAGAAGGGAGAGTGTTGACATGTTGTGGACTTGTTAACCAACGTCATAAAACAATATGTGTACTGACTATTTAATGAGAAACTATTTTTTCTGTAAACCATCTAAAGTACAATAAAAAAATTTAAAAAAAAAATTGATTTATTTTTTGTCATATCAGCTTTAAGAGTTCTCTGTGTGTCCTAGATACGTCTTTGTCCATTGTGTATGTAGCAGATGCTTCTCTTACATTGTTGCTAGTCCATTAAATTTATTGTTATCAAATTGGTTTCTCTTCTCTTTAATTGTATGTAAGTTTTGATTTTCTTGTAGAAAATTTAGCAATCCTTTTCTTTGTGATTTTGTATTTTTTATGTGTGTGCATCTTGTTTAGGAAACACTTCTTTTTGTCGAAGTCATAAATACACCTTCCTTCATTTTTTTCTAATAGTTTCAATAGTTGTTTATCACATTTATTTCTTTAATCAATTTGAGTTTATTATGTGTGAAGTGTAGAATACTGAACTGTCTTAGTTATTTAGTGCTGCTATAACAGAAACGGAGCCCTGGTAGCACAGTGGTTAAGAGCTTGGCCGCTAACCAAAAAGTCGGCCGTTCGAATCCAGCAGTCACTCCTTGGAAACCCTATGGGACAGTTCTACTCTGTGCTATAGGTTGCTGTGAGTCAGAATTGGGTGGATTTAACAAACAGAAATTTATTCTCTCACAGTTTAGGAGGCTAGAAGTCCAAATTCAGGGTGCCAGCTCCAGGCTAAGGCTTTCTCTGTCGGCTCTAGGGGAAGGTCCTTGTCATCAATCTTCCCCTGGTCTAGGAGCTTTTCAGTGCAGGGACCCTGGGTCTAGAGGATGTGCTCTGCTCCCAGCTCTTCCTTCCTGGTAGTATGAGGTTGGTTTGAGGCCCTTCTCTTCTCTGCTGGCTTCTCTCTTTCATATCTCAAAAGAGATTAATTTAAGATACAACCTAATCCTGTAAGTGGAGTCCTGCCTCATTAACATAACTGCCTCTAATCCTGCCTCATTAACATCATAGAGGTTAGGATTTACAACACATAGGAAAATTACATCAGATCACGAAACGGAGGACAACCATACAATACTGGGAATTATGGCCTAGCCAAGTTGATACACATTTTTGGGAGACACAATTCAATCCATAACAGTGACCTAAGATGTTGGTGATTTTCTGTACTTGTAAATCTAATTGTCTCAACACCAATTACTTTATAGCTCCTTCTTTCTTTATTAATTTGCTATGGCTCCCCTCTCATTTGTCATATATATACACATATATATATGATAAATGGATATATAGAGACATACATGTATATATGCATATATATATATACACACATATATCCAATTTGAGGTGTTCTATTCTTTCCATGAATCTTTTTGTATATTCCTTATACACAATCTTAGTTACTAGAACTTCATAACAAGCCTTCATAAATGATAAACTAAGACATTCTTATTCTTCTTTTCAAAATTGTTTTGGTTTTCCTAGGACTTTACCATTTGTGGCAGAGACTGCTAGCTCTTCACCAACATGTATTTCTTTGTCTGCCTGAGCACAGAGTAACATTCCATTCACAGTTCCACATGATTGATTTCTAGTCAATGGGATATGCATAGAAATAATATGTGCCATTTCTGAGCCAAAGTTCTTAAGAAGTAGTTGGGCCTCTCCATACCCTCTTTCCCCTTCCACTAGTTAGATGCCTTAGGAGACAGCATTGCCAAAAGATGGATGAAGCCTAGTTCCCTAAATCACCAAGGGAGGAAAACAAGCCCTTGACCAGAAGCAGACACCTTAGACTGTTTAATCAGTAATACATCATATGTTACTGTATTTGAGCCATTATATGATTCTGGGTAGGTTTATTCCCAAAGCCTAACTGACATTAACTAACACACTCTTCTAGAGGACTCTTAGAGATACTTTGACAAGTTCCATGATGAACCACATTAACAGCCAATTGAAATTGCATTCAATTTCTAAATTCAGGAAAATTGACATCTTTACGGCATTGAAATTTCTTCTACATGGGCGTTATTTCTTGTAGTTATTATTTCAGGTCCTCTAATAACGTTATTTATTTTTTGGAGTCTCCATAAAAGTCTTGTGACATGCTTTTATCAGAATTACACAATTTATAGCCTGTGACTACCATTTTGGTATATTACATATGTGCATTGGTAATTGGCAATGTATAGAAATATTATTGATTTTATATGTTAATTGTGTATCTAAAAATATCAATGAATTCTCTTATTAGTATTACATTTTAAAAGAAATTTGACTATATATTTTAATATAGACTCTTGTGTCATTTGGAAAAATAATCCTAATATATCTTATATCTTTTCTTGTCATAATGCACTGGTTAGGACTACTGTGCAATGTTGAAGAGGTACGTTTATAGCAGGCATCCTTGTGATCTTCCTAATTTAAGCGGGAATGCATGACGGTTTCACCATGAAGGATTATATTGGCTACATGTTTTTGGTATACTATCTTTATTAATTTAAAGATGGTCCCTGCTGTTCTATTTTCCTAAGGCTTTTATTCATAGATGTATTTTGCATTTGAGTAAATACTTTTACCACATCATTTTGTTAGGATCATGGCATTTTCTAATATAAAGTGTTAATACGTAAATTAGATTGATAGATTCATGTTTTCTAGAAAACACTATAATTTTTCATAAGGCATTTTGTTCTATTTAAATACTATTTGTTAAAATTAAACAACTTTCCAGGAGCCTGGACAATGCTCCAAGACTTCTGGGTGTCTTATCACTAGATGTACCCCTGCAAACCAACCTTTTTAATCCCTCAGGAATGCCTCTTCTTGTTTCCCAAGGAGCTTGCTCACTTTGAATAACAGGTGGTAGATGTTTAGCCTAAAAGTTTCCTTTTCCTTAGACCTGTATCTCTAGGATTTTGTGTATTCCATGGGACTTGTTCTTTTGCAATACTGTATAGTCTTCAAAAAACCAAACGTACGTTCTTTCTTTTAGCACAAGATAGTAAATGGCAAATAAGCAAAAAAACCATTTTGCGATTATTTGCAGCAATTTCTCTAGAATCAACTGCCCGTTTGCAAATGTCTCTCACTCTTAATAGCTGATCTCTTTAATTGTCAAATGCTTATTGTTTTTAACATACTAGATTGAATTTGCCAACCCTTTATTTGGAATTGTTTGTTATGATCATAAGTGATACTTGACATTTTTTCCCCCCATTGCCCTTGCCTAATTTTAGTCTCAGGGTTATGTTGGCTTTTCAATTCTCTGATGCAGTTTGTAAAACATGAGGATGACTTGTGTTTTAAAGACTCAGAAACTTGCCAATAAAATCTTATGAGCCTGATGTATTTGGGGTGGGAATTGGGCTAGACGACGATGATGATAATAATGAGTATTATGGATTGAATTGTGCTGCCCTAAAATATAGGTTGAAGTTCTAATTCCAGTACCTGTGAATGTGACCCTCTTTGGAAATAAGGTCTTTGAAGAAGTTATCACTTCGGTTAGCAGAGGTCATATTGAGGTAGGGTGTCCTAACCCTATATGACTGATGTCCTTATAAAAAAGGAGAAAATACAAAGAGAGAGACAGAGAAGCATCTACAAGCCAAGGAACACTAAGGATTGACAGGAGCCACCAAAACTTAAGAGAAAGACATAGAACAGTTTCCCCCTCAGAGCCCTCAGAAAGAATCAACCTGGCCCATGCCCTGATCGATGGATTATTCAAGTTAGTGTAGTGAGGTTGTGATATGCTTGGGCTATGCTTAGGGTGAGAGGAAGAAACTCCACCTGAAATGAGCTTGGATGGACTTTAGTCAGATGAAGAACCTAGGACTGTTTGTCCTGTATGTAGGTTAGTTCACTGTGAAAATATCCCATGAATTTTACCTAAAGTTGCCTGCTGAGAGCAGCACGATTCTTCCAGATATTGCACCAGCAATCAGGTTTATAGCATTAGATCAGCTATATCCTCTCCAGGTAGAAGCCGCAAATCACAATTTTAGCATATTTCACATTGAGCAAAGGGCATGTATATAAGTGAGTATTTGGGGCAGGGGATATTGGGTAAAGGAATTTATACATACATTTTATTTATACATACAAATAAATAGTTAGGAGAATTTACTAATTAGGTAGTAGATAAGAATCATCTTGGGTGAAGGGAAGAACAACACACAATACAGGGGAAGTCAGCACAACTGGACGAAACCAAAAGCTAAGAAGTTTCCTGAACACAACCAAACCCTTTGAGGGACAGAGTAGCTGGGGCTGGGGTCTGGAGACCATGGTTTCCGGGGACATCTAGGTCAACTGGCATAACAAACTTTATTAAGGAAATGTCCTGCATCCCACTTTGATGAATGGCGTCTGGGGTCTTAAAAGCTTACGAGCTGCCATCTAAGATACATCAATTGATCCCAACCCAACTGGAGCAAAGGAGAATGAAGAATACCAGAGATACAAGGAAAATGTTAGCCCAAGAGACAAAAGGGCCACATAAACCAGAGACTCCATCAGCCCGAGACTAGAACTAGATGGTGCTCAGCTACCTGCAATGACAGCCTTGACAGGAAACACAACTGAGAGTCCTTGATGGGGCAGGAGAAAAGTGTGGAACAGAACTCCAATTCACATAAAAAGACCAGACTTAATCGTCTGACTGAGACTGGAGGAATCCCTGAAGCCATGGCCCCCAAACGCTATGTTAACCCAGAACTAAAACCATTCCCAAAGCCTACTCTTCAAAGATGAGACTGGGCTATAAAATATAAAATAATACTCATAAAGAGTGTGCTTCTTAGTTCAAGCAGATATACGAGTCCGGAGACAGGATCAGAAGGCAGGAAGGGACAGGAACTGGTTGGATGGACACAAGAAACCCGGGGGTGGAAAGGGGGAGTGTGCTGTCATGTTGTAGGGTAGGAAAAAAGAAAAACAAGAAACCTCCCAGAAGGAGATGCCTCAGTGCTTAGTTACAGTGCCACATCTTTCCATAGCCTAAATCAACTAATACTATGCAAATATGATGTGCTGTCCTAAAAACCGTGGGACTTGAGTGTTCTCAAAAAGTCTTTACTGTGGAAGGAAATAGGACATCTAAGCTGAATTATAAAAAGCAAAAGAATTCTGGAAGGATCCTCAGTTTTCTGGGAAACATGCCAGGGACATGGCTTAGAAGAATGGGTCAGGGTTTTTGAGCATAAAGCCAGCAGCTCCACCCTGACTACTCTCAGTTGGCTCTGAAGTTCTGACTTTTATTCCCCATACACATTCTTTTTTAAATTGTGATATATATATAAAATATATATATATAGCATATATATATAGAGAGAGAGAGACGGAGAGAGAAAGAGAGAGAAATTTATCTCAAAGAAATGGCTCATGCAGTTGGAGAGGCTGGCAAATCCCAAGTCAGGCTGGAGGCTGCTCCTGACTCATGTAGCTGCAGGGGCTGATGAACCCAAGATCGGCAAATAAGACGGCAGGCAGCTGGCTCAAGTCCCAAGACCCAGAGGTCAGATGATGATGAGCTGGAAGCAGGATCCAGAGCAAGCAAGCAAGCTTTGCCAGAACATCCAAATATATATATGATGCAGGCCACATCCCCTTACAACTGATTGGCTGATCATATCAGATCACATCATGGAGGACGAATACAACATTACATAACTGCCAAACTACATCATTACATAAGTGCAAACCACTGAAAATCATGGACCAGCCAAGCTGACACACAACTTTAACTATCACACCTAAGAAAAGACTTCCCCTTCCTCCCATCTTGTAACGACTAATAAACTTGGGTCTCTATACATTTTCCTATTCTACACATTTCATATATGTGGGATCCTACAATATTTGTCTTTTTGTGACTGACTTATTTCACCCAGCATAATATTTTCAGTGTTCATCCATGCTGTAGGGTGTATCAAAATTTCATTTCTCTTTATGGCAGAGTAATATTCTATTGTATGTACGTACCATATTTTATTTATGCATTCATCCATTGGTGCACATTTAGGTTGTTACTACATTTTGGCTATTGTAAATAGTGTTGCAATAAACATTAGTGTACAAATATCTGTTTGCATGCCTGCTTCCAATTCTTTTGGGTTTATACCTAGGACTGGAATTGCTGGATCATATGGTAAGTCCTGCCTAT
Source organism: Trichechus manatus latirostris (assembly GCF_000243295.1). NCBI lineage: Eukaryota > Metazoa > Chordata > Mammalia > Sirenia > Trichechidae > Trichechus > Trichechus manatus. The sequence goes on along the minus strand of NW_004443964.1, from coordinate 13,438,077 downwards.
TGAGGCAGGTGGCCTCTGCCCTCTATGTCTATGTTGACCATGAGATAGAACCCACATGGTTACTTTGAACTCCTCCTTTGTGACAAGGAGTGGATGTGTCCCCATCTGAAGCCCTTATCCCATTCATGGGGCAGGATCATCCTCAGGGTGGTGCTATTTCCTAGAGACAAAGCTGGAGTAAGTTGTCCAGAAGCCAGTTTCGGCTAGTGCCGTATTAGCCAAGGCGCCCTCAGACAGCATTGCCAGAGGAAGAACCTACAAATGGCTGCCGAATGAGCTCAAAAGGCAAGTCTGTGTAGAAAGCAGATCAAGTAAAGAGCTCAGAAAGCCCACTGAATGAGAGGAGGAGGAGAAGACAATTCTGAGAATAATATAGCATTAGGTTCAGGACAAATAGTGAGAGGGTGCTGCGGGTCCCCATAGATTATTCCTAGAGCAGAGGATGCAGTGCGGACACCTTTAAGGCATTGTGCAGGGCTGTAAGGGGGGCTAGCTGGCCAGCTGGGTGACCTCACTGTGGAATCAGCCATTGTCCGAAGAAGCATGGTGACCTGAATCTGACTCCAACCCCTTAGATTTTCCATTGTGAATTAGTATTGCCTGCTTTATTTCCCCCGAGTTTGTCTACGTTCTGTAGTTTATAAAAAGACCAACAACCACAAGAACTCCTTATCATTCATGTGGTAGGTAGTTTCAGATTGCAAAGACTATTTTTTTTTCTCACACTGTTGTTAAATTCAGAAGAAAATGCTGACTATTCGCCATAAGATCCTGAAAAATCTGTATACCGTGAACATTGTGGATTTGAAATAATATTGTGATAAAGAAAAGCTACATATTTCACTTTCTGATTCTACACATGGTATCCAAAGTGTAAAAGATCCTGGAAAATGTCTTACATTTTTAAAATTCTTGTAGCCTGAGAATGAGAGACAAGGGTTTTTTTCTGTAAATACTCTTGTTAATATAATCTCAAATTCAGAAAATTTCCACGCATCCAAAGTGCTTGAAAAGTATTGTGCAATAAAAGTGAATAACTTCAGAAAGAACTCAGACTTAGAAATCAGTTCTCAAGAAACTTAGTTTTTCACAATTTGTTAGCGAATTTCAGCTTATTCCCACCTGAGTTTCTGGTTTAAAACCATATAATAGTTGCATAAGTTTTTAAACCTTTTATTTTAACTCAGCTGATTTATCTACATAGCACACAACACCAGATATTCACAAGCATCAAATAATACATTAATTTCAAAACAATTTCCCCACAGATGGTTGGCATTGAGTTTGCAAATTATGATTTATAGCTGTGTGGTAGAGAGAAAAAAAGAAAAACTCAAAAACAAAAAATGCAAACGAACAGAAAAAATAACAATAAACTTACTTTTGAGTAATTTGAAGCAAGAACTCTAGAAGCACTGTTTATCCAGGATCTCCTTATTTACAGGAAAACAATTTAGTTGTTTTTGTGGACTCTGCTCCATCTCTAGATTTTGCTTTAACTGTTTGCCTTCTGTGAAGTGTCCCTGTTGAGACTGCTTTCAGAGCGAGGTTATGATCTCAATTTTGTTGGCTGCCAGATACGCAATCCCTCTTGGACTGTTTGTCTTTTCACTGACATCCAGCCAGTTCCTGTTGAGCGGTGGCAGTTGTACTTGGTTGCATGATGTTATTGCATGAGAACTAACAATCTTATAAAGGCAATTCAGTATTCACAAACTTTTGTCTTTTATATCCAAAATGAATGTGGTCAGTATTGAAATTTTAATACGATCTCTAAATCATCAGAAAGTACAGAGCTCAGTCAGAGAAAAGCTCTTCTCTCTACCCAGAGCTCTAGACAGTCAGGTTGACATATTGTTAGACTCAAGGTCTACCATTTTGTTGTTTGTTGCTTCTGACTTTCATTCCTCTGGTTCCCGTTCCCTTCCTTCTTTTGGATTATTTTAACATTTTTTAGTACTCTATTTTAATTTGCCTATTGTCTTTGATTATACTCATTTGTATAGCTATTTTAGTGATGGCTTTAGGGATTACAAAAGACACTTAACGTATCACCGTCTGCATAGAATCAATACTTTACCACTTCAAGTAGAACGCAGAAACCTTACTATTATTTATGAGCAAAGGAGGCAGGCAGCCAACAAGGCTGCTGCTTAATAGCTATAAGCAGAAGGAGGCAGGGATGGAGGAGCAAGAGTCACTCCAATAAAGTCATGATCCCTTGCTTAGTTCCTGGCCATGAGTTAACTTGCAGATCCAGAATCTATTGACTGAAGTTGCCAGGTTCCTAGCAATACCTTGACAAGTATATACTGTGATTGTCCCACCAATCCTTCCTGGCTTCCTCAAAGGGACCTTCAGTCGTTTACTTGGGTTACTGTATACTGGAGAAGGGGAAATCCCTAGACATTTGAAGGGCTCTTGGGCATAGGGTATGAGTGGACATTGTCACCTGGAAACTCCCAATGTGACTGTGTCTCCCTTACCCCCATTAGAGTGGGCTTTAGGGGCAAGGTAATAAATGAGTTCTGATTAAAGTCCAACTGTACGTGGGCCTACTGGGTCTATGGGCACACCCAGTGGTCATTTCTCTATCCTCAAGCGCATTATTAGAATTGATATACTTTAAACTTGGAATATTGGGTCCTTGGCCTGTTGGGTAATAGCTATCACAGTGGGGAGAGACAAATGGACACCTCTGACACTTCCCCCATTCCCTGCCAAGACAGTCCATAATGAACAATATTGCATCCTGGGAAAGGAGATGGCAAAGACTAATGCTGCCATTAATGGCACAAAGGATGCAGAGGTGGTGGTGCCTATCACACCTCCATTTAATTTGCCAATCTGGTCCCTGCAGAAACCAGAGGGATTCTGGAGAAGGACTGTAGACTACTGCAGCTGAAACAAGTAATGGTCCCAATCATGGCTGCTGTGTCAGACTTGGTAACTGTTCCCGAGCAGATGCATGACATTCACCCAGTGATTAGGCAAATGCATTCATTTCCATCTTGATTAGAAAACAGCATTGAAAACAGCTCACACACAGGAAATCAGGGGCAGAAAGGAGGCGAGTGCTGGCACAGTATAGGGAGAGCAATTAGGGTCGCATAACAATGTATGTATAATTTTTTGTATGAGAGACTAACTTCAATTGTAAACTTCCACTTAAACTACAATAAAAAAAAATCGCCACAGCCACCCCAGCCTTCATCAACCACCACCCCAATCTGTCAGCAGCCATCAACATCGAGGCGAGACCCTCCACTAACAAAAAGATCACAACTCACTAAAAGCTCAGATGATGTTAGCATTTTTTAGCAATAAAGTATTTTTTAATGAAAAAAAAAAAAAGCTCACATTCAGGTGAGTCAGACAACAATATTTATTTACTATTTTGCCCCAGCGGTATGTTAAGTCTCGTGCCTTTGTCATAATATAGTCTCAGGAGATCTGGACCTCTGGGATATCACACAGAATATCATACTGATGACTTCATGCTGATCAGATAGGATGAGCAAGAGATGCTAGAACACTGGAGCCCTAGTAAGGCACACATGTTCCAGAGAGTAGGAGGTAAATCCTACAGACACCCAGAGACCCGTCACTTCAGTGAAGGTTTTATGGGTCCAGTGGACAGAGTGTTTTTCAGATCTCCTCCGAAGTAAAAACAAATTGCTGCATCTTAAACCCCCGACCACAAAGAGGAACGATCAGCATTTGGTATGTCTCTTTGGGTGCTGGAGGCAATGCATTCCCATCTTGTAATACTGCTCCAACCCATATACTGACTGCCAGGGAAAGATACCATCACTGAATGGGGCCTGAGTAGGAAAGAGCTTTACAGCAGGTCCAGACTGAGGCACAAGCAGTCCTGCCCTTTCAGCCATGCAATTTGCAGACCCCGTGTTATTGGAAGTGTCAGTGGTGGGAAGATTCTATTAAAATGAGGGCAGTTAAAGTGTCTGGGATCCTTGCCCTTGAGCTATATAGATCAGAGACTCATCAGGCTGTGATCTATTTACCAAAGAAGATTTTAGGTTTTATTAGACAGGCACTTTGTTTGATCAGTTTCACACATTGTGCAGTGTGACTCATGGTTTTCTGCTTCTATAGAAAATTTGTGCAAACAGGTTTGCAGTTTACAAAAGCTTCCACCTACAGTTTCTTATTAGAGTCCCATACGAATCACTGGGTAAGTATTGGTAAGCCCTGTCGGGTTATGGGATTTACTCTCAGTCACATAGCTAGAAAGACGACAGTCTAGTCTTAGCTTACCTGGGGCTCCAAATCCCAACATCTTTTCCACATAACATAAAATGTAAGCTAGATGTTTAACATTCTGCCTTAGCAAACAGAGAGTAGAGGATTATACTCCAAGCAGACCACTTGTTTGTGTGTGTGTGTGTGTGCGTGCGCGTGTGTGTGTCTGTGTTTTGTTTTATTTTAATTTTAATCATAAACCTGAAATGGGTCTCAAGAAATAACTGGAATTGTATTCAATTTTTATATTTGGCAGATAATAAAACATCCAACATTGGCCTCAAAGAGAGTTACGATGCTCTTAAAGTCCGGTAACTATACATTTACCAATCTCTTCTCCTTCTGTCGTGAATAATCATTTCAGCATTTCTGAGTAAAATTATAACAGGTGTTCCAAAAATATTTATTACAATATGTCTGAGATGATACATAATATTGAAGCTACAAAAAATAACAATGCCCTTACAAAACCACAGGCTTAAACAGAAACAGGTTATTTGGGCTATAGGTTCTTGCCACATGAGCTTCTGCTTCACTGAGGTGTCATGTTCCCCACCCCAAATCATCCAGTTCCTGCTCCTTGGAGAGTTCCAGGAAAACTTAAAAAGAAGGAAGGAAATAAAGCGAGATGACTGGCATGTGGTCTCCTGTAGCTCCAAATGAGAGGGAAGAAGATGTTTTATTAAGCCATTACAGTCACACAGCTGAAATAATTTACCTTAAAAAATGACCCACTTGCTCCATCTAGGGTGGCCTGAGAGAAGCTGTACTCCTCCATGTCAGTAGAATGAACTTACATTAAGGGTTCATATATTTTTTTATATCTAGTTGGTCTGAAAAATCAGCATAGAGTACAAGTAATGAATACAATACAAATGAACAGAAATAATAAATACAGTAGCATCTTAAATGAACAGGATAAGGTAATAAACATTCGTGGACTGAACTTATTATTTTTAACATTTCATTTATTTTGAGTGGCAATATACAAAACCAAATATACAATGGACTGAGTTTATTAAAGAGTTAAAATAACCCATACATTTGCTTACGTTTGTGGGGAAAAAAGCACTCTCAAATTGCCCAGTTAATGATGTGTGAACTTCAAGAGAAGGAAACAATGCTGGAAGGCTTCATTCTCTGCACTTGAGCCAGTGTTTCTGCACATTGAGTAGAGTAACAGGAAACTGAGGGAGAAAGAGATATTTTGAAAAGGGGAAGCATCAGAAGATCACAGAGAGACAGCTGTGGTTTTCTAGGGAGCAGATGCCAGTGTGGCCTTCTTTCTAGAAACCATTGAAGCTTCTCCTCATTGGACTGAAAACTGGGAAGGACTGAAACTATGTCAGCGATAGTTTGAGGCCAGTACTGGCCGCAGAGCTAATCCATGGAGGGCAGAAAATGGCCAGGAAATCTGAGGTGCTCAGCTCAACCACAGAATGAAAAAGACGCATCACTGTGACCACAGGTGCTATCAGCAGGAATCAAGAGAACCCAAATCTCTTCCTCAGGCAGGTGAAAAGCAAGCAAACAGAGGACAGCAGTAAAGACAAAAACAGCATAGAAAGGGATTCAGATTGGCAGAGTTCATGGGCTAGATTATCAAAAACAACAAAAACTGTGTTTGGAAGGACTAACACAGGATGCTTAGTTCTTAAAGTGAAACACACCAATGTAGAGTACGTTATTCATGATTAGATGGGGGCACGGTTTCTTAATCTATGGCATAAACCAATAAACTAATATGAAGATGCAAGGAGACATATCTTAAACTGAATGTGTCTCATGTATGTGTCTCTATGCTCTAAAAGAATATAAGCCCCTCTGATGACTACATAACTGAGTATATGACTGAGTTTTGTTTTATCTTATAACAGCAAGTATGAAAAACAAAACAAAATGCAAATAAGAGACGAAACCACTTCCCCCAGCCCCAGCAATATACACATACACACAAAATACCTTACCACCTTGGTTTCATGCTCTTGAATTTCAATTTGAGGTTTTAACTGTCACATTTATTACATGATCTTCCTCAATGTATAATATACAGGGGTTATTTTAAGGTTTAGAATTATCAGTTTCCCAAAGTTTCATTTTAAAATTGTATTTCTTACCTGTCTTTAATTTGAAGACAGGTAAATGTTGCATATTCTCTACTGGCAACCTGTAGACCATCAGGGAAGAACACCTGAGAGATTAGAGTGAGGCAGGTCTCTGGGCTTTCAGGTTATACCTGCGCTGATGCAAATGTACAGAGAACACCTTTATGGTCTGTATTTTGTAAATAAGAATCTCTTTGGTGTAGTCAAAAAGCCTAGAGGGAATTCATAGTAAGTATAGGACCCTGGTTCAAGATAGAAGGCATTTGGTGGCTATTGGTAAGCATCATAAATGCACTAAAATTGAAGCTCAGTAACAGACAATTGGAGTCCTGGTGGCACAGTGGTTAAGAGCTCAGCTGCTAACCAAAAGGTTGGCAGTTCAAATCCACCAGCTGCTCCTTGGAAGCCCTATGGGGCAGTTCTACTCTGTCCTATAGGGTCGCTATGGGTCGGAATCAATTCCACGGCAACGATTTTGGTTTTAACAAATGAAACCAGGTGGGAAAGTCACAAGAATTCTGCAGCTGCATGCAAGAATCCCTCATGTCCTGTAATTATTGCACTGTTCATTTTAACACCTTCCAAATGTCTGTGACTGCTGAACAGAACCAGTTGCTACTCGGTATATGGCAAATTCCTTGAATGTTTCAGCAAATGAATAATAATTTTTTTTGATATTTCCTTGATATTGCTATGTACTTCTTATTTTAGACAAATAAAAAATGTTGAACTCCATTTTGATTAAAAAGCTATCACTCATAGAGTAAGCATATAATTTTTTTGGCAAAGATACTTTTATAGAGTACCATATTTTTACACAAATAACGTACGCCTTCCATGTCTGTTTGCCAACCACTCCCTGCCCCCACCCCCGCCCTGTGAGGCACCCTCACAAGCACTGCTATGCCAGTCCTCCTTCATTTGTTGCTGTAAAAAAAAAAAAATTAGCATAGCGCACCTAGGAAGATACCTCACAGGGGGGTGGGGCGGGGAGAGCACAGCCAACAAACAAACACAGAAGGCGCACGTTATTTGCGAAAAAATACGGTAATCAAGATTTGGCATTACACCTTAGGGAAATTCACAGCACCACAAAGCTATAGAATCTGAGTCAACAACCACAGGATTTAAAATATTAACTGTAGTGTCAGAGAGAACTTGTGACTTCCTGCAAGTTACTTAACTTCTATGTACCTCCATTTCCTCATCTGCAAAGTGGACATAATAATGCTATACACCTCTTAGGGTGTTTATGAGGATTAAATGGACTCATTCCAAGGTTAAGCGATTTCCTCCAGGCATGTTCATCTTCCATTAGAAAGGTAGGACTGTGGGACTGATCCAGATTTGGGTGTTGTAGGGTATGTGTGATTCATGGCGATGATGAAAGAGAGATCTGTACCAGTGGGCATGGTGAGAAAGGAGTCTTAGTGGGGATGAAAATACAGACAGACAGTTCAGTGTACTCACAGGCCTTGACATGATACAATTCTCTTTTGATCATCTAAATAAATACCCCTTGAGACTTGTCGAGGGAAAGCTTGAAAACACTGTAGAAAATTTAACAATTATTGAGCAAGCTTCGCTACTCAAACAAAGATGAGCAGAACAACACACTGGTTTCAACAACCTAAATGATAAAGATGACAGTGTGAAAACTGCATTAAGTGATATGTCTATTTTTGCCCAATTCTCTACCCTTTTTTCAGGACATAGTTGTCTCTAACCACTTCCAACTCATCATTTCATCACCTCTGATCCATCAGCTAACGTGTACCCTGTCAACTTTTGCTGGAGAAATAAGGATGCTAAAAGAAGGAGTAGACATCACAGAGCCTAGAATGAAGGTCAGGAGCAGCTTGAGACACAAGGAGAAGGTAAATGATGTAGACTGAGCCAACCATAAAAGTGATCATTCTCTTGGCCACGATAGTTATGGATTGCTGTAAATTACTCTGTGCAGTAGACTACAGGTTAGTAGCCCAGGCAACTGATAAAATGGAGCATAGTTCTCTCCTGGACTGAGTCTCAGCCATTCCCAATCGTCAACGTGCAGAGTATATAATACACTGAGGTATAATTCTTTGTGTTCTCCTATATACAAATAAATTTCTTTACTTGTAAGGTAAGGAAATGATGGCATGGTCTCTACAGCCAATTTCAGGTCTATATACTATGTTTATGTTCTAATGTTGGCTAAAATGCACTCCTAAGCCTCAGGTGGGGAGCTTGTATTTAGTCAGGCTACCAAAATAAGGACATTTATCTCAATATAAGTACATGGTAACTTTTCAACAATTATTTTTCTGACTTAGACAGTCAAAGGAGAGCCCTTTGTTCATGGAGGAGTGGCTTCTATATTCAACCAGATGAGAACCAGATAACTTTGCCATCATTTCAATAATCCTGGCTATAATGAAATTTTCAGATATTGCACTGGATCAGTACACTACAAATCATTTGCAATGGTTCTTTGCCCACACATAAATGATTTACAAATGATTGAGTAACACAGTTCTGTATTCTGTGCCCTTTTGCAAATATGTATAGACCCATGAACTTCAAACAAAAATTGGCTAGATGCTTCTAATTTTGAGTAGGATGTAGCAGATTGTGACAGATCACTGTTTCTATTACAACAACTACAAAAAAGCCAGGTAAATTTCTCATCAGAAACCATGAAAGCCAACAGCTAATGGAGCAACATTTTTATAGAACAAAAAGAAAAAAAAAATCAGTTGACCTAGACTTTTAACCAAGCAAAAATATATGCCAAAAATGAAAGCAAAATGAATATTTTTCAGAAAAACAAAAATAACTGAGAGAATTTGGCACACACTGAAAAAATTGTTAAGGATACATACTGTCAACTTTAAAGATTAACAGAGGTATAGCTAACACGTCAATAATATAGATAAAAGGGAATACTAAAAATACACAATTATTTCAAAAGAAGAAAGAAATAGAGAAAAAACGAAGTAGTGAGCAAAAGGGAAATTAAAAAAAAAAAGAATACGGTAGATTTAACACAACGATTTTGATAATTACACAAAATGCAAATAATTAGAATACTCCAAATATATACTGCCTACAAAAAACAAACAAACTAAAACCTTTAAATTTAAATACTCAAAGATGAAAACTAAAAGAATAGGAAAACATATACCATGTAAACACAAATCACAAGAAAGCTAGAGTGGTTATATTAATAAGATACAAAGTAGACTTCAGGACAAGAACTATTGCCAGAGGTGAAGAGGAACAATTTCTAATGATGTTGGGGTTAATTCATTAAAAAACACACAGTGTTTGATTTCTGATTGCAACAGAAATAAACTAGAATTCAATAACAGAAAAATATAGGGAAGTTGCAAATGTTTAGAAATTAAGTTATTCGGTTCTAACTAAGAAATGTGTTAGCGGGGCCAAGCCAGCAGAATAGTCAGATGCTTCATGTTGTCCCTCTTACAACAAAATACCCCAAAAACAAGTGAATCAGATATATATGACAATCTAGGAACCTTAATCATCAAAAACAAAGCTGAAGAACTGGACTGAGCGACAGGTGGAAGGAGAGACAATTCAAAAACAGTGGAAATGGGGTTTTATGGATCGCGGGATTGCTGGCGTCATGCTAACTGAAACTGCACGGTGCACACAGGTTGAGGCAAGCAGCAACATCCCAAGCTGAAACCTACCCCATCTGGTGCAGTCAAGCAGCAGCAAATCTGCACGCACCTCCAGAACCAAATAGCTGCAACCGAGACCTGTGAAAGTTAAGTGCGAGCTCCCAAACCAGCACACATGCACCGTAACTCTTCCCCCACCAGAGCTCCATGGCTGAGGAGCACTTACTTCTCGTTCATTCCCATCCCTGCTCTGATGCCAGTCTAGTGGCATTCAACATCGCCATGCCCCCTAAGCCAGGAACTCACTGCTGGGTTCAGAGATATCCGCTCCTTTGCCTAGCCACTGCCTTAGGGAGTCCATAGACTTGCATTGCCCTTCATCCCGCCGACCACCTGCACCAGGGCCTTGCGGATCAACCCCACACAGCACACCTTCATGAGGACGAAATGGGCAAAGCATCCACCTGAAGCCCATTTTTACCTGCAGCAGCCAAGTGGGAGCTGCAGATTTGTGACATTCGACACTGCTCCACCCCTTGAGAAGGGGCCTCATCCACACACACGGGGGGCCTGAGCACCAGTGGTACCACCCATTCCATCTAGCTGCCCACAACAGGGACCTGAGAATTAGTAGGGCCCCTAATCCCTCCAGCCAATGGAACTGGGTGCCCAAGGACCAGCTGCACTACCTCCCCCCACTATGTGCTCTAGTGGACAGGGGCATGCCCTCCATCCAGGCACCTGGGGCAGCTGACAACCTCCTACCTGGCCCCCCACACCACCCCCCACTGCCAACCAGAGACCTGTGCCTGCTCGGAACACCCTTCACAACCCTGCCCACCCAGGATTTTACGTGAGAGTCTCTGCACCACACTCTCGGTGACCGATGACCTGGGCATGTGTGCCCCGACCAACGGGTAAGTGGGAGAGCACACACACAACACCCAACCCAACAACCAGGGGAACACCCCCTGCACCTAACAGATTCATCATCTCACCAAAAACTTCACCTACTTTCCAGCACTCCTACAAGAATAGTGAACAAACTCCTGGGCTTACACGCCTAGTAGCTTCTCCAACCACAGAGACAGGAGATGTGAGCTTCAACAACGACAATGACCAGAGTAGCACACACACACAGCCTGCTTGAACTTATCAAAACAAAACAAAACACAAAAATTCAGGACACAGTAAACAAAAATACCATAAATAAATATAATAATTTATTGATGCCTTGGAGACAACAGTCAATATCAAATCACATAAAGAAGCAGGGAAAGATGGTTCCAGCAAGCAAACAAAATAAAGAACCAGAAAACCTTCCAGAAGAAGATAAGGCAATAGAACTATCTGATAAAGAATCCAAAAGACTAATATACAAAGCTCTCCAAGATACCAAGAAGGTGATCATGCAAAATACAGACCAAACAAAGGAACACACAGACAAAGCAATAGAAGAATTCAGGAAAACAATAAAAGAACAAAATGACAGAATAAACAGGCTGCTAGAAACCATACAAAAACAGTAACTAGAAATCCAAAAGATTAACAACAAAATTTCAGAATTGGACAACTCAATAGGTCATAGAGCAGAATTGAGACAACGGAAGTCAGAATTAGTGAGATCGAAGATAAATTCCTTGACACCAATTTCTTTGAGGAAAAGTCAGAAAAAAGAACGAAGAAAAATGAAGAAAGCCTAAGAATTATGTGGGATACTATCAAGAGGAAAAATCTATAAGTGATTGGAGTACCAGAACAGGGGGAATAACAGAAAATACAGACAGAATAGTTGAACACTTACTGGCAGAAAATTTCCCTAATATAATGAAAGACAAGATGATATCTATCCAAGAAGCGCAGTGAACCCCATACGGATAGACCCCAAAAGTTTCTTATCATAATCAAACTTGCCAAAACCAAAGACAAAGAATCCTGAGAGCAGCTAAGGATAAACAAAAAGTCACCTACAAAGGAGAACCAATAAGATTAAGCTCTGGTTACTCAGCAGAAACCATGTAGGCAAGAAGGCAATGGGATGACATAAATAAAGCCTTGAAGAAAACAACAACAACAACAAAAAATACAATGACAAAATTAGGTCATTTCCAGATAAACAGAAATTAGTGGAATTTGTAAAAACCAGACAATGTTACAAGAAATATTAAAGGAAGTCCTCTGGTTAGGGAATCAACTTCAGACAACAACCCAAGACTAGGACAAAAGACATATCAACCAGATACCAACTGAGATAGGGAATTCACAAAAACAAATGAAAGCTAAAAGACTGAAGATAGGGAACCAGAGATGTCAATATGAAAATGACATCATCAAAACAAAAAAGAGGAATAAACGGTAAAGTCATAGAACTTCCATATGGAGAGGAAGTCAAGGAGATATTAAAAAAAATAAAAAACCTAGAAAAATAAAGGTAAATTTCAAGGTAACCACAAAGGAAGCTAACAAACCTACCCATCAACATAAAGAAGAGAAAAACAAAGATTCGGCAATCAAAAAATCAACAATAATGAAAGAGATGAAAAGAAAATGCATTAAAAAAAAAAAGAACTCAGCACATAAAATTAAGTGGAACAAAGAAATCATCAACATCACACACATACACAGACATACACATACACAGAAACAGAAGAAAATGACAGCAGTAAACTCATACCCACCAATAATTACACTGAACATAAATGGCCTATAGGCGCCACTAAAGAGACAGAGAGTGACAGAATGGATTAAAAAACATGATCTATCTATATGCTGTCTACAAGAGACACACCTTAGACACAAAACATAAAGAAACTAAAACTCAAAGGTTGGAAAAAATATATCAAGCAAACAATAACCCAAAAAGAGCAGGAGCAGCAATATTAATCTCTGATAAAATAGACTTTAAAGCAAAATCCACCACAAAGGATAAAGAAGGACAGTATATAATGATTAAAGGGTCAATACAACGGGAAGATATAACCATAATAAATATATATGCATCCAATGACAGGGCTCCAAAATACATAAAACAGACTCTAACAGCACTGATAAGAGAAAAAGACAGTTTTACAATAATAGTAGGAGACTTCGGCACACCACTTTCAGTGAAGGACAGAACATCTAGAAAGAAACTCAATAAAGATGAAGAAGATCTAAATGCCACAATCAACTTGACCTCATAGACATATACAGAAAACACCACCCAACAGTAACAAAGTATATGTACTTTTCCAAAGCACATGGAACATTCTTCAGAATAGCACACTTTTTAGGCCATAAAGCAAGCCTTAGAAAAATCCAAAACATTGAAATAATACAAAGCACCTTCTTTGATCATAATGCCATAAAAGTAGAAATCAATAATAGAAACAGAAAGGAAAAAAATCAAATACATGGAAACTGAACAACACCTTGCTTAAAAACTACTGGGTAATAGAAAAAAATCAAGGATGGAATAAAAAATTTCATAGAATCAAGCAAGAATGATAACATATCTTACCAAAACCTTTAGGACACAGCAAAAGTACTGCTCAGAGGTTAATTTATAGCAACAAATGCACACATCAAAAAAGAAGAAAGGGAAAAAATCAAAACATTAACCCTACAACCTGAATTAATAGAAAGAAAGCAGCAAAAGAAGCCCTCAGTCACCAGAAGAAAGGAAGTAATAAAGATTAGAGCAGAAATAAATAAAAGAGAAAACAGAAAAACAGTAGAATCAACAAAATCGAAAGTTTGTTCTTTGGAAAGATCAACAAAATCGACAAACCATTGGCCAAATTGACAAAATAAAAACAGGAGAGGAAGCAAATAACCCAAATAAGAAATGAGGCAGGTGATATCACAACAGACCCAACTGAAATAAAAAGGATCATAACAGAATACTATGAAAAATTGTACCACAACAAATTTGAAAACCTAGAGGAAGTGCATAAATGTCTAGAAACACACTACCTACCTAAACTAACACAAACTGAGGTAGAAAAACTAAACAGACCTATAACAAAAAAAAAGATTGAAGAGGTAATAAAAAAAACTCCCAACCAAAAAAAAACCATGGCCCGGGAGGTTTCACTGGAGAATTACGAATCTTTCAGTGAAGAGCTAACACTAATACTACTCAAGTTATTTCAGAGCATAGAAAAGTAAGGAATACTCCTGAATTCATTCTATGAAGCCAGCATAACCCTGATACCAAAGCCAGGCAAAGACACTACAAAAAAAAGAAAAAAAAAATGACAGACCAATAACTCTTATAAACATATAGCAAAAATTCTCAAGAAAATTCTAGCCAATAGAATTTAACAGTATATCAAAAAATACATATATATCATGACCAAGTGGGATTCGTACCGGGTATACAGGTATGGTTCAACATTAGAAAATCAATCAACATAATCCACCACATAAATAAACAAACTTTGATGGTTATGAGGGAGGGGAGGGATGGGGATGGAAAAAACAATAGACAATAGATAAGTGGTAACTCTGGTGAAGGGTAAGACAGTACACAATACTGGGGAAACCAGCACAGCTTATACAAGGCAAGATCATGGAAGCTCCACAGACACATCCAAACTTCCTGAGGGACTGCCTTACTGGGCTGAAGGGTGTGGGGACCATGGTCTCAGGGAACATCTAGCTCAATTGACATAACATAGTTTATAAAGAAAATGTTCTAAATTCTGTTTTGGTGAGTAGCATCTGGGGTCTCAAAAGCTTATGAGCAGCCATCTAAGATATTCCACTGATCTCACCCTGTCTGGAGTAAGAGAGAATGAAGAAAAACAAAGACACAAGGGAAAGATTAGTCCAAAGGACTAATGGATCACCACTACCACAGCCTCCACAAGTCTGAGTCCAATACAACTAGATGGTGCCTGGTTACGACTGCTCTGACAGGGATCACAATAGAGGGTCCCCAACAGAGCTGGAGAAAAATGTAGAACAAAATTCTAACTCACAAGAAAAAAAAAGACCAGACTTAGTGGTCCGACAGAGATTGGAGAAACCCCAAGAGTATGGCCCATAGAAACCCTTTTAGATCAGTAATGAAGTCACTTCTGAGGTTCACCCTTCAGCCAAAGATTAGACAGGCCCATAAAACAAAATGAGACTAAATGGGCACACCAGCCCAAGGGCAAGGACGAGGAGGCAGGAGGGGACAGGAAAGCTGGTAATAGGGAACCCAAGGTCAAGAAGAGGAGAGTATTGACATGTCATGGGGTTGGCAACCAATGTCACAAAACAATATGTGTACTAACTCTTTAATGAGAAGCTGCTTTGTTCTATAAATCTTCTAAAGTACAATTAAAAAAAAGATTATAGCCAAAAAAACCCTATGGGGCAGTTCTAATCTGGCACATATGGGATCACTATGAGTTGAAATCGCGTCAAAAGCACCCAAATACAACAACACATCAACATGGTTGATGTACAGTAACTAAAATGACCTACCTGCTCCAGGATGGACTGAGACAGGCTGTACTCCTCCAGGTCTAACCTCTGTTTAACTGCATAAGAATGAGCTCACATTAAAACCAAATCAAACCAGTTGAGTTGATTCCAACTTATGGCTGCCTCATGTGTATCAGAGTAGAACCGTGCTCCATAGAGTCTTCCATGGCTGATTTTATAGAAGTAGATTGCCATGACTTTCTTTCGAGCCACCACTCTAATCCTTTGGTTAGCAGCCAGCGTGTTAACCATTTGTACTATCCAGGGACTCTGAGTTCACGTTTTAAATCTGGATGGTTTACTATATAATCATACCAAAAAAAACACCAAACCCTTTGCCATGGAGTTGATTCCGACTCATAGCAACCCTACAGGACAGAGTAGAACTGCCCCATATGGTTTCCAAGGAGCGCCTGGTGGATTCGAACTGCTAACCTTTTGGTTAGCAGCTGTAGCTCTTAACCACTATGCCACGTCATTATAGCATAAACCAAAACCAAACCCATTATGGTCAAGTCGATTCTGACACATAGCGATCCTGTAAGACAGAGTAGACAGAGTAGGGTTTCCAAGGCTGTAATCTTTACAGAAGCACACCACCACATCTTTCTCTCTTGGAGCAGCTGGTAGATTTGAGTTGCTGACCTTTCAGTTAACAGCTGAGCACTTAACCTCTGCACCATCAGGGCACATAGTAAATACAAACAAATCTTAAGAGAAGAGGTAACACTGAGCACATCTTACTGCTAAAATATACAAACATGTTCGCTTAGATTTAGGGGAAAGTGCTTGTGTTATGCTTCCATGTGGCGCAGGGTATGAGTCCTGGATTTAAGGGAAGAAGCAATGC
The DNA here is from genome assembly GCF_000243295.1 of Trichechus manatus latirostris. Lineage (NCBI taxonomy): Eukaryota > Metazoa > Chordata > Mammalia > Sirenia > Trichechidae > Trichechus > Trichechus manatus. The sequence continues at coordinate 13,421,773 of NW_004443964.1, read as the reverse complement.
TGAGAAGGTTTCCTTCCCTGCACTTGATCCAGCATTTTGGCACACTGGGCACAGCAGCAGGAAGACGTGGGAGGAAGGCACATTTTGAGAAATGAAGTTTCAGAAGATTATAGACAAGGCGTCTGTGGTTTTCTAGGGAGCAGATATCCTCACGAGTCTCTTTCCAGAAGCCACCGCAGCTTCCATTAATTGGGTTTAAACCCTTCTCATTGGCCAGAACGGACTGGGAAGGGCAGGTAGAGCCCTGATAGGAACTCAGCTCTGGAAATCTGCCACTGACCATCCCGGCCAGTACTGGCCACCGAGCCAATCTGGGGGACACATGACCTAGAAATTGGGGTGCTCAGTTGAATCAGAGAATGAAGAGAAGATGCATCACTGTGACCACAGATGCTCTCAGCCAGAGTCAGAAGAGTCTTTTCTAGAACCAGGAGACCTGAGTCTCTCCCTTAGGGCAGATGACAAATCAGCAAAGATACCACTGAGCAGTGACGGTGAAAACAGCACAGGAAGGGGGTTTAGACCAGCTGAAGTCATGGGCTAGGGTGGCGAGGAAAACAACGACAGCAACAAAACCACACAAACAGAAACAAATCCACAAAACCTGTGCCTACAGGAACTCATGAAGCATGTTCACTTTTAAACTGAAACCAATCAAAGGAGTGTGTTGTTCAGGATTAGTTAGGAGGTGTGTTTCTTAATCTACAGCCTGGCCTATAAAATAATATTAATTACAAGGGACACATCTTAAACACAGTGTTTTAAGTTCTACTGATACGTGATATCATTGCTAATGTCAGATGGATCGTGGCTGAAAGCAGAGAACACCAGAAAGAGTTTACCTGTGTTTTATTGACTATGCAAAGGCATTCAACTATGTAGATAATAACAAATTATGAATACTCATTGCAAAGAATGGGAATTCCAGAACACTTAATTGTGTTCATGAGGAACCTATACTCAGACCAAAAGGCAGTTGTTCCAACAGAGGAAGGGGATACTTTGTGGTTTGCAGTCAAGAAAGGTGTGCAACTCCAGATGATAAGCTGGGTAACTGGGATCTTCTAAAAATCAAACACTTAGGTTATCAAAAGACTTCACCAAAAGAGTAGAAAGAGAACCTACAGACTGGGAAAAAATTTTTGGCTATGAAAAATCCAACAAAGGTCTAATCTCTAAAATCTACAGGAAAATCCAACACCTCTACAACAAAAAGACAAATAATCCAATTAAAAAATGGGCAAAGGAAATGAACAGACACTTCACCGAAGAAGACATTCAAGCGGCTAACGGACACATGAGGAAATTCTTGCCATCACTAGCCATTAGAGAAATGCAAATCAAATCCACAATGAGATACCATCTCACCCTAGTATTAATGGCATGAAACAAAAAAAACATAAAATAACAAATGTTGGAGGGGCTGCAGGGAGATTGGAACTCTTATGCACTGCTGGTGGGAATGCAAAACGATACAACCATTTTGGAAAACAATATAGCGCTTCTTTAAAAAGCTAGAAATAGAAATACCATATAATCCAGCAATCCCAGTCCTAGGAATATATCCTAGAGAAATAAAAGCCATCACACGAATAGACATATGTACACCCATGTTCATTGCAGCATTGTTCACAATAGCAAAAAGATGGAAACAACCTAGATGCCCATCAACAGATGAATGGATAAACAAATTATGGTACAGACACACAATTGAGTACTATGCAATGATAAAGTAACGATGAATCTGTCAAGCATCTCATAATAAGGATGAATCTGGAGGGCATTATGCTGAGTGAAATAAATCAATCAAAAACGACAAATACATAAGACCACTACCATAAAAACTCATGAAAATGTTTACACCCAAAAAGAAACAATCTTTGATGGTTTTGAAAGAGGGAAGGGGTAGGAATGGAAAAACAATAAATAGACAATAGATAAGTGGTAACTTCGCTGAAGGGTAAGACAGCACACAATACTGGGGAAGCCAGCACAATTTGTGTAAGGCAAGGTCATGTAAGCTCCATAGACATATGCGAACTCCCTGAGGGACTGAATTGCTGGGCTGGGGGCTGTAGGGACCATGGTCTCGGGGAACATCTACCTCAACTGACATAACATAATTTATAAAGAAAATGTTCTACATTCTATTTTGGTGAGTAGCATCTGAGGTCTTAAAAGTTTGTGAGCCGCCATCTGAGATACTCCACTGGTCTCACCCCGTCTGGAGCAAGGGAGAAGGAAGAAAACTAAAGACACAAGGGAAAGATTAGTCCAAAGGATAATGGACCACAACTACCACAGCCTCCATCAGACTGAGTCCAGCACAACTAGATGGTGCCTGGCTACCACCACCGACTGCTCTGACAGGGATCACAGTAGAGGGTCCTGGACAGAGCTGGAGAACAAAGTAGAACAAAAAAAGACCAGGCTTACTAGCCTGACAGAGACTAGAGAAACCTCCAGAGTATGGCCCCCCCCGACACCCTTTTACCTCAATAATGAAGTCACTTCTGAGGTTTGCCTGTCAGCCAAAGATTAGACAGGCCCATAAAACAAAAAGAGACTAAATGTGCACACCAGCCCAGGAGCAAGGACTAGAAAGCAGGAGGAGAAAGCTGGTAACAGGGAACCCAAGGTTGAGACCGGGAGAGTGTTGACATGTCATGGGGTTGGTAACCAATGTCACAAAACAATATGTGTACTAACTGTTTAATGAGAACCTAGTTTTATCTGTAAACCCTCATCTAAAGTGCAATAATTATTAAAAAAAAAAAAAAAAGAAATAAAGAGATACATTATTGCAAAAAAAAAAGAAAGAAAGGTGTGCCTCAGGATTGTATCCTTTTGCCATATTTATTCCATCTGTATGCTGAGCAAATAATCTGAGAAGCTGTACTATATGAAGAAGAATGTGGCATAAGGATTGGAGGAAGACTCATTATCAAACTGCGATATGCATATGACATAACCTTGCTTGCTGAAAGTGAAGAGGACTTGAAGCACTTACTGATGAAGATCAAAGATTACAGCCTCCAGTATGGATTACACCTCAACATAAAGAAGACAAAAATCCTCACAACTGAACCAATAAGCAACATCATGATCAATGGAGAAAAGATAGAAGTTGTCAAGGATTTCATTTTACTTAGATTCACAATCAACACTCATGGAAGCAGCAGTCAAGAAATCAAATGACTCATTGCATTGGGCAAATCTGCTACAAAAGATTTCTTTAAAGTGTTAAAAAGCAAAGATGTCTCTTTAAAGACTAAGGTGCGCCTGACTCAAGCCAAGGTGTTTTCAGTCATCTCATATGCATGCAAAAGCTGGACAATGAATAAGGAAGACGGAAGAAGAATTGATGCCTTTGAATTGTGGTGTTGGTGAAGAATATTGAATATACCATGGACTGCCAGAAGAATAAACAAATCGGTCTTGAAGAAGTACAGCCAGAATGCTCCTTAGAAGCAAGGATGAGAAGACTTTGTCCCACACTTTGAACATGTTATCAGGAGGGACAAGTCACTGGAGAAGGACATCATGCTTTGTAAAGTAGAGTGTCCTCAAAAAAGAGGAAGACCCTCAACAAGATGGATTGACACAGTGGCTGCAACAATCGGCTCAAGCAAACAATGACTGTGAGGATGGTGCAGGAGTTTCGTTCTGTTGTACATGGGGTAGCTATGAGTTGGAACTGCCTCAATGGCACCTAACAACCATAACAAGTTCTACTTTGTCCTACAGGGTCACTATGAGTCAGAATTGACTCAATGGCAATGGTTTTTTTTAAGAGTGTATGTATCTATGACCTAAACGAATGTAACCTCCTTCAACGTGTAGTGAGTTTTGTCTTGTACCATTATAGGTGCAAAATGAAAAGTAAAAGTACATTAAGCAAAAGTGAAAAACAACCCCTCACTCTTTCCTGCCAAACACACTCACATATAACCCCTTCACCTTCTTGGTTTTGTGCTTCTGAAATTCAAATTGAGGTTTTAAGTTTGAGATTTAGTGTGTTACGTTCCAACTCAATTTACCATCTTTATGGGTTATTTTAAGTTTTGGAATTATCTGCTTCCTAGGATCTCATTTCATACTTATCTCTCTTACCTGTCTCTAATTTGAAGAATGCCTGTTATAAAAGTTGTACATCCTCCACTGGCAACTTATAGACCATCAGGGAGAAGTACCTGCAAGGACATTAGAATGAAGCTGGTCACTGGGTTTCCAGGTCACCACTAATGGCTGACCTAAATCTACCAGAAACATCTTCAGTATTTACTTTCATAAGTAAGTATTTGTTTGGCATAGTAGAAAAGCCTAGTGTGAATCCACAGTAATTAAAGGAAGCCAGTTCACTAGCAGGAGGATCAGGAGAGGAAGAGGTGACCCAGTTGGTTTAGTATCTCAGGCTACTTGGAGGGAAGTGGCTAAGGTCAGTCCAAGTGACATTTTCAGACTTCCTTTGATACCACCCTCCCACCCACCAAGCAGGAACTCGGTTAGTAACTCAAGGTCCTCACACCACACTACAGTTTCCTTAAGATTTCAGATACAGTGGAAATGTAGGTCCATTCTCTACAGAGCCTCTCCATCAATTGCTTTCCTAAGATGTTGTTGTTAACATCCTTCCAAGTCCATCTTAGTCTGGAAACTCCACTGAAACCTGTTCTGCATCATAGCAACACTCAAGCCTCCACTTACAGACAGGTGGTGGCTGTGCATGAGGTGCATTGGTTGGGAAGCCAACCCGGATCTTCTGCATAGAAGGTGATGATCTACCACTGAATCACCAATGCCTCACATGCTTTCCTAATATAAAAAACCAAGCCAGTCGCCATTGAATTAACTCCAATGCATGGTGATCTCATGTGTGTCAGAGTAGAGCTGTGCTCCACATGGTTTTCAGTGGTTGATTGTTTGGAAACAGATCACCAGGCCTTTCTTAAAATTTCTTAATATAGGATATAAGAAACAAGTCTCTGAGAAAATAATGGAAATTTTTAGGAATTCAGTTCCAGATTCTATTCAGCAGTGCCCAATATCCATAATTTATTACTCAGATAAATATTTGTTTATCTCTCACAAATAATTACAATGAATTAGATTCTATTTCATTAGATTTAATTTCTTGTATTTATGGGCAATCACTTAAATCCATGATGCTTATTTATTATTATGTCCTTGTGATATATTCAAATTTGGTAACAAACTATACAGGTTACATTTCTATTATGATCCACGGAAAAAATACATACTTCTTGCTACTTTGAATTATTTCTATCATTTATCTGCTTATTTTCTCTAACTCTTAATCCATCTCTCTCTTGAAGCAAATTCTAGGTGTAACATTTCTACATTACTTTTCCCAGTTTGGTGTTACCCATGAACTTTTATATCAAACTGTTAATATTTAAACATTCAGGATAAAAATAGGGTTTACATTCTAGTTCTGCAACCAAGCATCTCTGTCACATGACCAAACTTGTTTGTGTGTCAACTTTCGATTAATAAAGACACAAACGTCATTTATCAAATTCCTTGTAAAAGCCAGATTCTTACTTTGTGTTACTCAAGTTGTTCTTTGGAATGGCAGTATCTACTTTGAAATTTCTCTGTAAGGACTGGATAAGATAACACAAGACCAGGAAGTACCTGGTTCATAGTAGAGTCACAACACATGCTAAGTCAGCTTCTAAATCAGCTCTCTCTTCTCCAGTTTACTTCCTATATTATCTCATAAATAAAATCTTTCTTTTAGGCTTTCTTTTGGGACAAAATTGACCCCAAGTGTCTACAAATCCAAAATAACCATCAGGAAAAGAACTGGCACTCGGTACCGATTCAAAACCAGCAACCATTTTTACCTCTCCTACCGAGAAGCCTGGGGAAAAAGTCTCAGTGTCTCGGCGTGGAGGGGCTCCACCTGTGCGGGGGGTCTTCACCTTCATCTACAGCAGGTACTCTTTCCCAAATTTGCTTTTCAAGGGTTGTATAGAATCAGTACATCTGGGAGCAGGAATAACAACTAGACAAGAGAAATATGTTTAAAAAATATTTTCTGTTGCTGAGTCTACTGCAAAATCATACTCCTATCATTGAATGCTCCTTAGAAGGGAAGATAGGCAAGACTTCATCTTGCTTACTTCGGACATGTTGTCAGGAAAGACCAAGCACTAGAAAAGGACATCATTTGGTAGAGGGTCACCAAAAATAAGGGAAACCCTCCATGAGATGAATTGAGACAAGAGCCACAACAATGGGCTCACACATATCAAAGACCATGAAGATGGTGCGGGACCAGGCAACGTTTCATTCTGTCGGACATAAGGTTGCCATGAATTGGAGCTGATGTGACAGCAACTAATAAGAACAGCCATGGTTAGATGAGAAAGCAGTAGGCCCGGCTCTTCTTGACCTGGTTTACTCACCGGCAAAGCTTGCTCTCCTCTGGGCATAAAATGGGTGTGAGGTCAAGGGCAGGCTATGAACAGGCACCCACCTGAGCCTCCCAGACACCATGATGGCCATGTGGTCACACATGGCCTCTGCCTCTGCCATCTAATGGGTGGTCAGGAGATGGCCCCTCTCTGTGCTTCTAAAGGTAGTTTGCATCACCTGCCTAAATTGTCAACAGAATCTTGGCAATTAATGAAAGTCTTCTAATTAATCTGGAAATGGTGGAAAATGAAATTTCAAAATCGGCAGAAATACAAAGCAGTGAGCAAATTCAGATTAAGGCAGAGAGGGGGCTGGCAAGATGCGGATGGACACTTTAGGCTACAAAGGAAAACTGGAAACTTAAATTGGAGAAGTGACATGAAAAAAATATTTAGCGCGAAGCTGCATGAAATAAAAATGCTGAGCAAGGGAGAGTTGTTTATGAGAAAGCAGAAGGAAGGGGAACAGAGAAACCCAACGAAACTAACTGGGGGTCAATACCAGTGAGGGAGAAAAGGAACGCATAGAAAAAGCGTGCATGACAGCAACCAGAAAACCCAAACTTTACAGGCTATTGAAAACTCTATGCACGAGCTAAGTATTAGAGTTATTTGATTATGGTCCTGAGAGGAACTATTTGCACACCTACAGGGTCAAAGAAGCAAATGAAACACAGAATGAGTACTGGATCCTGTCATGGATTGAATTGTGTCCCCCAAAAATATCTGTCAACTTGGTTGGGTCATGATTCCCAGTTGTATAATTGTGTACCATTTTGTAACCTGATGTGATTTCCTTATGTGTTGTAAATTCAATCATGATGTAATGGGATGGATTAGCGGCAGTTATACTGATGAGGCATACAAGATTGGATAGTGTCTTAAGCCAATCTCTTTTGAGATACAAAAGAGAGACGTGAGCAGAGACACATGGGTACCTCATACCACCAAGAAAGCAGTGCCAGGATCAGAGTGTGTCCTTTGGACCTGAGGTTCCTGTGCAGAGAAGCTCCCAAACCAAAGGAAGATTGATGACATAGACCTTTCTCCAGAGTTGACAGAGAAAGTGTTCCCCTGGAGCTGATGCCCTGAATTTGGACTTGTAGTCTACTGGACTGTGAGAGAATAAACTTCTCTTTGTAAAAGCCATCCACTTGTGGTATTTCTATTATAGCAGCGCTAGATAACTAAGACAGATCCTGAAAAGCATATTTTCCCTCAGTGACAACTGGATATGAAATAACATTAGAGAAAGTTTTTTTTTTTTTTTTTCTGTATGCGTGCGTATGTGTAAAATATTAGTTCCTAATCATATGGATGGTGTTTACTACATTTAAAAAAAGTTTTAAGGGACAGTTTTTGTTTATTTGTTTAACAATGTTAACAAAATTCCCAAATTCCCTCCAGGTGTGTGTGTCTGGCCCTGCCCGTGATCACGCTGCTTACCACATCTGCTGCTGCCCTTCGGGGTCCATTCCCGTGGACGGCTCATCCAGAAGCACCACCGCCGGGCCCCCGAGGATGCTCAGCAAGAAGCACAGCTGGAACAAGAGGAGCAGTGTCTGGCCCTGTCTGTGCGCAGCATCCGATACCGTCTGTGCGGGGCACGGAGGGACCCTGAACCCTGCCCTGCTCGTACCTTCCTCTTTATCCCTTCTGACAAGGTCTTCAGGGCGCCTTCAGCTGGTCCTGCAGCCTGAGCACATCTACTAACCTGATTAAAAAAAAAAAGAATAAGTAAATAAAGTCTACATTCTCCCCCCAACAATGAGGAATGTATATGGGAGAATGTGCAAATCAGAACAAAAGTTATAGTGGACAAATTTCTAAAAGAGTAGCCAGAGTAATCATAAAACTGAGGCCACCCTGGATATTTATGACCATTTCTGGTGGTCAAACTCATAGTTCAATGACTTCTTTCTGTATTAAGAATAACCAATGAAGTTTTTCTTTCCAGGCTTAACATGAGAAAAAGAACAACACTAGACTGGGTTCTAGATGGCCAAGTCTCACCCTACAAGCATGCGGTCATCAGTTACAAACTTCCTTACTGTCACCTACCTGTTAAAGCAGTTGTTGTCAAATCGAAAAACTCATGGTGAGCCAATGTGTGTCAGAGTAGAACTGTGCTCCACAGGGTTTTCAATGGCTGATTTTTCACAAGGAGATTGCCAGGCCTTTCGTCGGAAGTGCCTCTGGGTGAACTTAAACCTCCAACCTTTCGGTTAGCACACAAGCATGCTAACTGTTTGCTCCACCCAGGGTTTCCTTACTATTAGCAGCACCATCCCCCCAAACAGAATGATGAAGCCTCCCCATCTACAGCCGTAAAGGCAGCCGTGGTGTCTCCGCTCCTCAGCCCTTTCATGGCCATGTATACCTCTAGGTGCTCCCTCACCTCTACATTGGGCCACACAGGTTCTCCTGAGGACCAAAACACCAAACCAAACCAGTTGCTGTTGAGTCAACTCCGACTCACAGCGACCCTATAGAACAGAGTAGAACTGCCCCATAGGGTTTCCAAGGAGTGGCTGCTGGATTCAAACTGCCGACCTTTCGGTTAGCAGCCATAGCTCACTGTAGCTCTTAACCACTGTGCCACCAGAGTACCCCAGGAACCCAAAGGTGTCCTCTCCACTGCTGCCTTGTAGTAGCACCTGCAAAAGAGTGTTTACTCTGGGATTCTCCATTCTGCATTGTTTTTCTGAGCATTTGTTTGACATCGTTCTCTTTATATTAAGTGTTACATAACCTAGGTAAGGAGAAAGAATATCAGAGAATGAATACATCCAATCCTGTGTGTGCAAAGGTAGCACATTAATCTATGCTGAAAAATCAAATATCCCAAATCTGTTGTGTCTTGTCATTATAGCTGAGATCTTAAGAGAAATTCTTTCATCATTGTCATAATAAAGCATCTTAATTTAGATGTTCACCACTTGACATCATTCATACACCTTTACTTTGTAATTCCTCCTATATCACAGGAACTAAGAGAGCTTTGTCCAGAAAGAACAAACTCACCAGCGTCCCTACCTGTATGGTGTTTCCATCCCATGTTGTGATAAGCAAATAGTACATAGAATAAATGCAGTTTGTGACTGGTGCTTTGATAGAAATATTCTGAAGGTTGGGGTGGAGAATAATGGGGAGTGAACTTTAGGCAGATGGTCAGAAGGAGACTATCTGCTCAGATGCTATTTCAGCAGAAGAACAAGAAGCGTCAGCCATGGAAAAGGCTAGAGGAAAGCCATTGTAGGCAGAGCGAAGAGCAAGAGCAAAGGCCCTGTGGCTGGATGAAGCTTGATGTGTTCTTGGACGTGAGGGAGAGGCAGGGGTCCTGGAGCAGAGTGAGAGAAAGGAGAAGGACAGAGATGAGGCTGGAGAGACACAGAACTCAGCTCCTGCAGCAGCCCACAGGACAAGGGAAGGAGGTTTCCTTCATAGTGCAGTGAGAGGTCCTAGAAAGTATTTCAGTAGGAGAATGGCATGGTTTAAAAAGATCACCCCTGATGATCTGATTAAAGCTCATTTCATGACACCCGAAGAGTTGGCTTTATAAAGATCTTACTTTAATTTTTTAAAAGTTTATTCCAATATACCAATGAAGAGTTATTTCTTTTTCTCCCATGCTTATTGAGAAATAAAATACTGGATTAACCTGTTGCCATCAATCAATTCCGACTTACGGTGTCCCCAGGTGTTACCGAGGATTTTCTTGGCTGGAATCTTTATGGAAGCATGGTGTCACTGGGTGGGTTCAAATCACCAACCTTTTGGTTAGTGGTTGAGTACAAACTGTTTGTGCCACCCAGGATCTTAAATACTGTATAAGCGTCCAGGAAATCATATAGTGGTGATTGAATTGGAGCACAGCACAACTGAAGTAGAGAGTCCAGTCAGTGTCAGCTGAGCCAACAATGTTACTGAGAGGTCCTCCTTCATGAACACCACTCTCACCTCAGCTCCAGAGGGATTGTGAATATCTTTCTTCTCCTCCCTCTTCAGTGGGATATTTATCAATTACATTCCTGGCTGCCTTTTCCCTTCCAGGCTTGATGACCACCCCTTTGCAAAGGACAGTTCCACATACTACTTTTGTGGTATGCTTCTGATTATACTCTGTCCTCAACTTCCCCTGGAAATACTTCTCAAAGGAGTTCTTAAAGTTTTATACATTCTTCCACAGAATTTTGGGGGAAACATTTTGTTTCTGTTCCCCATTTTTCCCCCTTTGATAACCCTGAGCTCTCTTATGATTTGCTGGCCACATGAAGACTCAGAAAATACAAAATCAGCAACAATGAAAAAGATGAAAAGAAAATACACAAATAAAAATGACTCAGCACAGAAAATTAAGTGGAACAAAGTAACTGTCAACAACACACACAAAAAAGACATAGAAATGACAGCACTAAACTCATACTTATCAATAATTATACTGAATATAAATAGACTAAATGCACCAGTAAAGAGACAGAGACAGAGAGTGGCAGAAGGGTTAAAAAAACATGATCAGTCTATATGCTGCCTACAAGAGACAGATTTCAGACTCAAAGACACAAACAAACTGAAAGTCAAAGGATGGAAAAAAATACATCGAGCAAACAACAATCAAAAAAGAGCAGGAGTGGCAATATTAATCTCTGACAAAATAGATTTTAAAGCAAAATCCACCACAAAGGATAAGGAAGGACACTATATACTGATTAAAGGGTCAATACACCAGGAGGACATAACCATAATAAATATTTATGCACCCAACGACAGGGCTCCAAAACACATAAAACAAACTCTAACAGCATTGGAAAGAGAAAAACAGACAGCTCCACAATAATAGTAGGAGACTTCAACACACCACTTTCGGTGAAGGACAGAACATCCAGCAAAAAGGTCAATAAAGACACAGAATATCTAAATGCCACGATCAACCAACTTGATCTTACAGACATACACAGAATACTCCACCAAACAGCAGCCAAGTATACTTTCTTTTCCAATACATGGAACATTCTCCAGAATAGACCTCATATTAGGCCACAAAGCAAGCCTTAACAGAATCCAAAACATCAAAATATTACAAAGCATCTTTTCTTTTTTTTTTTAATTGTTCTTTAGATGAAGCTTTACAGACAAATAGTTTCTCATTAAGCAGTTAGTACACATTCTGTTTTATGAAAATGGTTAACAACCCCACAACATGTCAACACTGTCCCTTCTCAACCTTGGGTTCTCTATTACCAGCTTTCCTGTCCCCTCCTGCCTTCTAGTCCTTGTCCCTGGACTGTCATGACCCATTAGTCTCGTTTTGTTTTATGGGGCTGTCTAATCTTTGGCTGAATCTTGGGAGTGACCTTATTGCTGAGCTAAAAGGGTGTCCGGGGGCCATACTCTTGGGGTTTCTCCAGTCTCTGTCAGGCCAGTAAGTCTGGTCGTTTTTTGTGAGTTAGAATTTTGTTCTACATTTTTCTCCAGCTCTGTCCGGAACCCTCTGTTGTGATCCCTGTCAGAGCAGTCAGTGGTGATAGCCGGGCACCATCTAGTTGTACTGGACTCAGTCTGGTGGAGGCCATGGTAGTTGTGGTCCATTAGTCCTTTGGACTAATCTTTCCCTTGTATCTTGTTTTCTTTATTCTCCCTTGCTCCCAAATGGGTGAGACCAGTGGAGTATCTTAGATGGCTGCTCACAGGCAAAGCATCTTTTCTGACCCTAAAGTCAGAAAAGTAGAAATCAATAACAGAAAAAGCAAGGAAAAAATAAATCAAACACATGGAAACTGAACAACACCTTGCTCAAAAACTACTGGGTTATAGAAGAAATTAAGAACAGAATAAAGAAATTCACAGAGTCAAATGAGAATGAAAGCACATCCTACCAGAACCTTTGGGACACAGCAAAAGCAGGGCTCAGAAGTCAATTTATAGCAATAAATGGACACACTCAAAAAGAAGAAAGGGCCAAAATCAAAACATTAACCCTACAACTTGAACAAATAGAAAGAGAGCAGCGAAAGAAGCCCGTGGTCACCAGAAGAAAGGAAATAATAAAAATTGGCGCAGAAATAAATGAAATAGAGAATAGAAAAACAATTGAAAGCGTTAACAAGACCAAAAGCTGGTTCTTTGAAAAGATCAACAAAATTGATAAACCACTGGCCAAACTGACAAAAGAAAAATAGGAGTGGAAGCAAATAACCTGAATAAGAAATGAGATGGGCAATATCACACAGGCTCAACTGAAATTAAAAAAATCATAACAGAATACTATGAGAAATTGTATTCCAAGAAACTTGAAAACTTAGAGGAAATGGACAAATTTCTAGAAACTCACTACCTTCCTAAACTAACACAAGCAGAGGTAGAACAACTAAATAAACCTATAACAAAAGAAGAGATTGAAGAGGTAATTAAAAAACTCCCAACAAAAAAAGCCCTTGCCCTGACAACTTCACTGGAGAATTCTACCAAACTTGCAGAGAAGAGTTAACACCACTAAAGGTATTTCAGAGCATAGAAAATGATGGAATACTCCCAAACTCATTCTATGAAGCCAGCATAACCCTGATACTAAAACTAGGTAAAGACACCACAAAAAAAGAAAATTATAGACCAATATCCCTTATGAACATAAAAGCAAAAATCCTCAACAAAATTCTAGCCAATAGAATTCAACAACATATCAAAAAAAAATGATTCACTATGATCAAGTGGGATTCATACCAGGTATGCAGAGATGGTTCAACACTAGAAAAACAATCAATGTAATCCATTACATAAATAAAACAAAAGATAAGAACCACATGGTCTTATCAATTGATGCAGAAAAGGCATTTGACAAAGTCCAACACTCATTTTAATAAAAACTCTCAGCAAAATAGGAATAGAAGAGAAATTCCTCAACATGATAAAGTGTGTTTATACAAAGCCAACAGCCAACATCATCCTAAAAGGAGAGAGTCTGAAAGCATTCCCTTTGAGAATGAGAACCAGACAAGGATGCTCTTTATCACCACTCTTATTCAACATTGTGCTGGAGGTTCTAGCCAGAGCAATTAGGCAAGAAAAAGAAATAAAAGGCATCCAAACTGGTAACGAAGAAGTAAAAGTATTCCTATTTGCAGATAATATGATCTTATACAAAGAAAACCCCAAAGATTCCACAATAAAACTACTTGAACTAATAGAAGATTTCAGCAAAGTATTAGGACACAAGATAAACATACAAAAATCAGTTGGATTCCTCTACACCAACAAAGAGAAATTCGAAGAGGAAGTCACCAAATCAACACCATTTACAATAGCCCCCAAGAAGATAACATATTTAGAAACAAATCTAACCAGAGACATAAAAGACCATACAAAGAAAGCTATAAGACTGTACTGCAAGAAACCAAAAGAGACCTACATAAGTGGAAAAACATACCTTGCTCATGGATAGGAAGACTCAACATTGTGAAAATGTCATTTCTATCCAAAGCGATCTACAGATACAATGCAATCCCTATCTAAATTTCAATGACATTTTTATTTTTATTTGTTTATTTTATTGTTTTTTAGATGAAGAATTACAGAACAAATAGTTTCTTATTAAACAGTTAGTACACATACTGTCTTATGACATTGGTTAACAATCCCACGACATGTCAACGCTCTCCCTTCTCGAGCTTGTGTCCCCTATTACCAGCTTTCCTTTCCCCTCCTCCTTCTAGTCTTTGTCCTTGAGCTGTTGTGCCCCATTAGTCTCTCCGACGACATTTGTTAATGAGATGGAGAAACAAATCACCAACTTCATATGGAAAGGGAAGAGGCCCCGGATAAGTAAAGCATTACTGAAGAAGAACAAAGCGGGAAGTCTCACACTACCTGATTTTAGAACCTATTATACTGCTGTAGTAATCCAAACAGCCTGGTACTGGTACAACAACAGATACATAGATCAATGCAACAGAATTGAGAACCAGACATAAATTCATCCACCTATGAGCAGCTGATATTTGACAAAGGCCCGAAGTCCGTTAATTGGGGAAAAGACAGTCTTTTTAACAAATAGTGGTGGCATAACTGGATATCCATCTGCAAAGAAATGAAAGAAGACCCATACCTCACACCATGCAAAAAAACTAACTGAAAATGGAACAAAAACCTAAACCTAAAATCTAAAATGATAAAAATCATGGAAGAAAAAATAGGGACAATGCTAGGAGCCCTAATACATGGCATAAACAGAATACAAAACATAACTAAACAATGCACAAACACCAGAAGAGAAACTAGATAACTGGAGCTCCTAAAAATCAAACACTTATGATCATCAAAAAACTTCACAAAAAGAGTAAAAAGACAACCTACAGACTGGGAAAAAATTTTTGGCTATGACAAATCTGATCAATCTCTAAAATCTACAAGATACTGCAAAACTTTAACAACAAAAACGTAAATAACTCAACTAAAAAATGGGCAAAGGATATGAACAGACACTTCACCAAAGAAGACATTCAAGTGTCTAACAGATACATGAGGAAATGCTCATCATCATTAGCCATTAGAGAAATGCAGATCAAAACTGCAATGAGACATCATCTCACCTCAGAAAGGCTAGCATTAATCCAAAAAACACAAAATAATAAATGTTGGAGAGATTGAGGAGAGACTGGAACACTTATACGCTGCTGGTGGGAATGTAAAATGGTACAACCACTTTGGAAATTGATTTGGTGCTTCCTTAAAAAGCTAGAAATAGAAGTACCACATGATCCAGCAATCCCACTCCTTGAAATATATCCTAGAGAAATAAGAGCCGTCACACGAATAGATATATGCACACCCATGTTCGTTGCAGCACTGTTCATGATAGCAAAAAGATGAAAACAACCTAGGTGCCCATCAACGGACGAATGGATAAACAAATTTTGGTATATTCACACAATGGAATACCACACAATGGTCAAGAACAATGATGAATCCTCGAAACATCTCACAACATGGATGAATCTGGAAGGCATTATGCTGAGTGAAATTAGCTGCAAAAGTACAAATATTGTATGAGATCACTCTTATAAGAAATCAAGAAAAGGTTTAAACACAGAAGAAAACATTCTTTGATGGTTACGAGGATAGGGAGCGAGGGAGAGGTGAATTCACTAACCTGATAGTAGACAACAATTATCTTAGGTGAAGGGAAGGACAACACACACTACCAGAGAAGTCAGCAGAACTGTGCTAAACCAAAAGCTAAGAAGTTTCCTGAACACAACTAAACACTTCGAGGGACAGAGTAGCAGGGGCGGGGGTCTGGGGACCATGGTTTTGGGGGACATCTAGGTCAATTGGCATAACAAAGTTTATTAAGAAAAAGTTCTGCATCCCACTTTGGTGAGTGGTGTTTGGGGTCTTAAAAGCTAGTGAGCGGCCATCTAAGATGCTTCAATTGGTCCCACCCCACCTGGAGCAAAGGACAATGAAGAACACCAAAGACGCAAGGAAAATATTAGCCCAAGATACAAAACGGTCACATAAACCAGAGACTCTATCAGCCTGAGACCAGAAAAACTAGATGTTGCCTGGCTACCACCAATGACTGCCCTGACAGGGAACACAACAGAAAGTCCCTGACAGAGCAGGAGAAAAGTGTGGTGCAGAACTCAAATTCACGTAAAAAGACCAGACTTGATGGTCTGACTGAGACTGGAGGAACCCCAGAAGACATGGTCCCCTGATCTCTGTTAACCCAGAACTGAAACCATTCCTGAAACCAACTCTTAGACACAGATTAGACTGGACTATAAAGCATAAAAAAATACTCGTGAAGAGTGTGCTTCTTAGTTCAAGCAGATACATGAGACTAAATGGGCATCTCCTCTCCAGAGGCAGGATGAGAAGGCAGAAAAGGATAGAAGCTGGTTGAATGGACACAGGAAACTAAGGGTAGAAAAGGGGAGTGTGCTGTCACATTATAGGGATGGCAACTAGGGTCATATAACAATATGTGTACAAATTTCTGCATGAGAAACTAACTTGAGCTGTAAACTTTCACCTAAGGCACAATAAAAAAAAAAAGAGAGAGCAGAAGTCAGCAAAATAGACTCATCCTACACCTATTGGTCAAGATTTCAGAATGTTCCAGCATGACCCTAGTCCGTTCCTTTGTGAACAGTATTGAAATCAATCATGTTAATTAAATGCAGCGGCTGTGGTTTCAATGGCTTATTTTACAGAAAGCTTGTGGTTGCAGTATAGATATCACTACGTTCCTATTCATAGGAGAAAATTAATTTCTTTTGAAAAGAAACAGATAAGCTCACCCTGAATGCCAAGCAAGGGATATCGTTAGCTTCTGAGAGGGCAGAATTCTTCTGTTCAAGGATGCTAAAGCTCTGATTAACACCCTGAACCAAAAGTGGAAACATTACCATGTCCAACCTTTTCTAACACAGAAAGAGACATTTATTTCTTATTGCTATTTTCTTCTTTACCTTCGAAAAGATGTGTTTCTTCTTGTCTACATACTCCTTGTGTAGATAGCTGGCAATAATGACTGTCTTCTATAAATGACAAGTAAATCATACCAGAGAATAATTTTTAGAATATAGATACAGATAAAATTTGTTTAAAAACTAACTCCATCTGTTCTTAGTGCTTCCACCGTGCTCTTACTAGCTGGCTTTGGTCATTCCTGCCCTAACTTCTGTAACCTCATTATTGTCCAATAAGTAGTTCTTTTGAAACCCCAGCATTTTCCTTGTACCTATGTGGAAACATAATGAGAAATAAATTGTTGTCTTGTTTTCAATAATGTTTAAAATTGTTTTGAAAACCTCATTGAGACTTCCGATTTTATATAAAATCTTATTATTTGAGAATTTAGTATTTTATTCCAAAATAATAAATATTTATAAGTTTTTTAATATTTAAGGATGCATTGTTGGTGTAAGAAGAGAGATTAGAAGACTTACTTTCTCATCTCACAGCTAAGTTCTCTGGTTCATGGAAGGGATAAATCTACTTTTTTTTCTTAAAAAAAGGATGAAACTTAAGTAAGTTAAAAAGTCTAACAAAAACGATCTTCTCCTTAGGCTTTTTTAGATGTTAATCATTTACCTTATTTCATTTACGCATCAGAACATTTTGAATAGAAGGATGGTGCCAAGTAGGTGGCAATGACATTTTGAGGGCAATTATTTGGTGTAAAGGAGTGACTCAGTATTTTAAACATAGAAGCCACGAACTCTTTAAAAGCCAGAAACCCTTACAGCTTCTTAAATAAGAAATGAAAAAGCCACTGAAGCATTATATGAGGTAAATTATTGTATTGCCTTGGCTAAAGAAACTCACAGAATAGCTGAGAAACTAGAAAGCTTTGTAGAGTTGACTTTGTCAGATGCCTGGTATATGAAAAGACAGTCAAAGGAATCCCAGTGGGGCTACTTCAAGCATTACAGCAACTCTTCAAATAACTCAATGCTTAGGGGACACTGAGCTTCTGTTAAGGGTGATGATATAATCTGGGAATGGGTAACGGTGATGGCTGAACAGGATGAACATAATGTCACTGAACTGTACACGTGAAGATTGTTAAAATGTTGACTGTTTTGTTACACACATATTTACCACAGCAAAAAAAGGTGAAAAAGTTGTAGCTTCAACCCTGAAGACTGAGTTAATATTTCATCTGCAGAATTAAACTTCTGCCTTGCAAGTAGGCAAATCTACAGCTGAAGCCGTCCTTGCTGTTTGACTCCTATTGGTTTAGTGCCATGAATCCTCACTCCCGATCTGTTTTTAAGGAGAATGCCTGGCAACAAACCCGAGTGTTGTTGAAATATTCCAAGGGCTGAATAACTGTTTTGAATCTCATGGTTTAACCTGGATCAATTGTGTTAACATTTGCATTGATGGTTCAAAAGAAATGGGAAGCAAAACTGCAGCGCCTTTGAATGAATCAAGGCGGTGATGTCAAGCTCTACCCGCAACTAGCGACTTCTTCACCACCATGCATTTGCAGGAGAAAACAAAACAAAGCAAAAACGCTTGTTTCATTAAAAAAATGCTCTTGAGGAAGCAGCAGAAAGAAATCATTTTTATTAAAGCTCAGCCTGTGAACACATGCATTTTTAACATCCTGAATGACAAAACGGAGCACGCGCTAAAGAATCATAGTTGCTTGTCTGCAGGGAAAGCACTTGTGCAATTGTTTGAGTTGTGAGCTAACACGCACGCTTTGAAAGCATTAACTCCATTTTTATTTCAAAGAACAACTGACAGACAAACTCTGGTTATTCAGGCTTGGGTATTTGGCCTCAATTTTCTCAAAAATAAATGAAGTGAACTTTCACTTCAAGGAAAACAACTGATCATATCTGTTGCTCTGGTTAAATTATAGGTTTCAAGCAAAAATTAAAAATTTTGAAATTCCAGGATTTGTAGCCATTAGTACGAATGTTAACACAGTTGGTCCAGGTTAAACCATGAGATTTAAAACAGTCGAATCGTCATCACGAGGCTGACCGTTTTCTAAAGCTTAGAGACTTTTCTGGTGAGATTGGTGATGATATTAACAAATGTATTTTTTTTTAATATTGGGTGAAATATATATCAGCCTTTAGAAAATCTGCATAACTCAGGGAACCAGTATTTTCCAAATGACCAGTTAAGAAAGTAGCACTTGTCTAGTTTTGACATAGTATTGTTAAAAACAGTAAGACTTTGATAATTAAAGAGATCAACTATTTGTTAAGAGAGAGACAGAGAGAGATTGACATTTGCAAATGGGCAGTCAGTTCTAGGAAAACTACTGAGACTATCACAAGGCGGTTTTTTGCTTATATGCCGTTTATAATCGTGTGACATATAGTTGGTTCTTTGAAGGTTATACAGTAGTGCAGGGGAACAAGTCCCATGGAATACACAAAACCCTAGAGATACAGGTCTGAGGAAAAAGAAACTTTTAGCCTAAACATCTACCATCTGTTATTTCAAAGTAAACACGGTCCTTAGGAAAACAAGAAGGGGAATTCTTGAGGGACTAATGAGGTTGGTTTGCAAGAGTCTAGTTAATGATAAGACACTCAGAAGTCCTGGATTGTTGTCCAGGCTTCTGGGGAATTATTTAATTTTAAAAAGTATCAAAGAAAAATATCCACAATTCTCTAAAAACAAAGGCTATTAACATACTCCTGTCTTTCCAACCTACTCTATATGAGGCCGGATATTCTTCATATATTTCAGTCAAACTAACACATTGCAACAGAATGCGCGCAGAAGATATGAGAATGCACCTGTTTTCTATTAAGCCAGACATATACTTTCAAAAATGTAAAACAATTTTTCTTCCCATTAATTTTTTTTTGTAAAATAAAGTTACTTTATGAAAAATACATTATTTATGTTAACATGCAAAGGGGTTATTATTTTCATCTTTAAATTAATAATAAATGCATATTTTAAACATTTCTCAGTTTTATGTCTAATGTGGTAAATATTGAAAGATTTAGCCCACATAAACCAAAGGCCCTTGTAGCCTTCAACAATTTTAAGAGTCCAAACAGACCCTAGATCAAAGATTTTAGAACTACTGAAATAGAGTAACACATAATCATTTCAGAAACAGATTGGTAGGCAGTTTATTTCAACTGATGGAATTTTCTATTATTGGTAAAATAACTACTTTGCAAATTTTACTTCCTCAAGGTTTGGGCAGTTAAGGCATTTGCTGTGCTCACTTTTTCCATCTGAACATCATCCTCTTCCGGTTCTTCTGGATTTTGGCACATGCCTCTGCTTCTTGGAGAAATTCTAGAGTCAAAGCAATCCATTATTAATTGATTTCTGGTTGTCAGTGTGGTTGGAAGATTATTTCGTTTTCTAAGTCTTATACTTGAGTAGATTAGGCAATTAATAGCTAATTATCATTTCTATCTTTCATCAGCAAACACTTACCCTTTAACAATATCATGCTTCTGTTTGAAGTACTACCAAATTAAGCAATCATTGTTTCTTGACTTTCTTTCGTTCTTCTTACTATAGAGATGACATTTATCAATCTTTATGGACAATTTAATATCTAAACTCTGGCAAAGAAATTTTATATCACAACTTATGAGATAGTTACTCTGGGAGCTATAGCTTTACCACCAAAATGTAGGCAAACATGAAAAGTTTTATGGGAATGATAGGCTAGAATATTTGAGTCAGGACTGTCACAGAAAATTCTAGCTAGATGATTAAGCCTTCCACTAAGCACAGCCATATATGTCTGGAATATATGTCAGCTTGATCCTTTCTATTCCATTCTAGCTCAGTTCTGCATAACCAGAACATTAATCACTTTAGCCTCTCTCCTCTCACCTCTTTCTTCATACTCACCTCAGATGATTTCTTTTTTTTTTAGTGTACTTTGGATGAAGGTTTACAGAACAAATAGTTTCTCATTAAACAGTTAGTACACATATTGTTTTATGACAATGGTTAACAACACCACGACATGTCAACACTGTCCCTTCTCAACCTTGGGTTCCCTATTACCAAACTTCCGGTTGCCTCCTGTCTTCTAGTCCTTGTCCCTGGATGTCGTACCCCATTAGCCTCGTTTTGTTTTATGGGGCCGTCTAATCTTTGGCTGGATGGTGAACCTTGGAAGTGACTTCATTACTGAGCTAAAAGGGTGTCCGGCGGCCATACTCTTGGGGTTTCTCCAGTCTCTGTCAGGCCAGTAAGTCTGGTCTTTTTTTGTGAGTTAGAATCTTGTTCTACATTTTTCTCCAGCTCTGTCCAGGACCCTCAGATGATTTCTTAAAGGTCTGCTTTCATGTTGGCGGAGTCCCTTGGTGGTGTAAATAGTTGACATACTCATCTGCTAACCGAAAGGTTGGAGGTTTGAGTTCACCCAGACACACTTTGAAGAAAGGCGTGGCAATCTGTTTCAGAAAAATCAGTTTGAAAACCCTATGGAGCACGGTTCTACTCTACCACTCATGGGGTTGTCATGAGTCAGAATTGACTTGATGGCAACTGGTGGTTCATGTTGACCCTCTCCCACCGAATAATCTGTAACAGTTGAAGATGATATGGATGTGGTAATAGGGAGACCAACTATCCCGGTTTGCCTAGAACATAGGGGTTTCCCATTCTGTGGGGCTTTTAGTGCTAAAGCCAAGAAAGTCCCAGACAAACAGAGTTAGCTGGTTACCTTAGAGATTATGGAAGCACAAGGAGACTAAGATGCTTCCAGTTGTATTCTTGTATCTTGTATAAAAAGTCTCTGAATTCAAGACCCTTTGATATCTGACTCAGTGTTCCTTTCTATTACAATCTGATAGAAATTGTCTGTGATTCACCTCTGGGCTTCTCACTCATCAGGAAAAGAGCACAGTTATTACAGTTTTTGTCCTGTTGCTCATTTTGTCACTCCTTCCTGGAACTTCAGCATTCCTCCAAAGGCCAGTTACACAGACCGATTGTTGTGCAGACTGAACCTGATCCAAGTAACATTCCCCAGTGCTCCATTGCATGTACTATCAGAGAGGGCCCTTCATTTTCCGTATTTCATGTGTGATAGTGCTGTTTCCTCCACTGGACTGAATTGCCTTAAGCTCCAAAACCAAACCAAACCCATTTTCATCGAGTCAATTCCGATGCATAGCAACTGTTATAGGACAGAGTATAACTGTCCCATAGGGTTTCCAAGGCTGTAATCTTTATGGAAGCAGACTGCCACATCTTTCTCCTGCAGAGCGGCTGGTAGGTTTGAACCACCAACCTTTTGGTTAGCAGCCAAACGTAATCACTACACCACCAGGGCTCCGTGGTAAGGTCATGTACCCTATTTCTGTTTATGTATATTGTCACATGGCTTGTACTTCATTATATCCTAGCAAGTAACATATCCTTGTTAATTGATTGGTTTTTGCTTTATACAATATCTTTAAATATTTAGTATTGAAACGAAATATTAAATTAATTTAACTTCTCCAAACCTAAAGAGGGGATTCTTTTTCGTTGCTTTCTTCCCAAATTTCCAATCCAGACAGTGAAGAATAAAAAGGAAGATGATAAAATGAAGGAAAGGCTCAGAATAAAGAGAGACATTCACAATTAGAGACACTAAAAGATAATCATTTTAACTTCAAAGGTGGATTAGAAACCTTTGGTCTTCTAGAAATATATATCTGGCAGAATCATTACAGATTGAGAATAATCAATTTGCTAATCACAAAGCAATTAAATTCACTTCTACTCCTTTTTAGAGAAACACCGAGAGTATATTTATATTATATAAAAGTAATTTACATTATATTAAACACTGTATTTTATTCATGCTTAGGTAATATCATTATCTCTACGAATTAAACATTGTACTTAGAATTTGGGGACTCATATTATCTTGTCAGTTATCTTTGTAAAAATTGGTTCCACTTCTAGAGACATTGTTTTTGTGTGACATTCAAGTACATAAAACACCTGAATTAAATTTTTAAAGTATATTCAAGGAAGCATCATTCTTGAATATAGTTAAAGATATCTCTCCTAAAGCAATACTATTTAGATAAGAGTGTACTCTTATTATCAGGAACACCAGGAATGTACTTCTCATTCTGTGATTCTTCAGGAGGGCTGAATATTCTTTGATCTACACAAGGAAAGACAACGGACAAATGCAAGGTTATCTGATTCATGAGTTTTATTCAAATAAATGTGATTTGGCCCATTGAACAGTCCTGCTAACATGCTCCCTGATTTCTCCATGTCCATCAGGTAAGTGCCAATTCTGAAACACATGGTGAGCGTCTGTCTGCCTTCTTCCCAAGGTCTATGAACCACGGTGCTTTTATTTGAAGCAATGGAATTTAGCAATTAATGATCACCTGGTCAGAGAATCGTGGGGTCCTCCTAGCACAATCCAAACAGTGAGGGAGACAAGGCTTATCCTCAGCATACAGAGCTTCTCCTTCCTGTGCCCACTGCTCCTCTCCATACTGCCCCTTCCCCCCTCCCTCTTTTCAGTAGATGCCTAGGACCATCATGCTGTCTTCCTATATCAGTTCTCGAACAACGAGAGGACCCACTCTACTATCCAAAAGTTGGTGCTCTTACTAGAGATTCATGGAAATTTACTATACATGTGTACTTCTCTACAGAGTCCATGGGTGGCGCAAAAGGTTAAGCGCTCAGCTACTAACTGAATGGTTGGCTGTTCAAGCCCACCCAAAGGCACCTTGGAAGAAAGACCTGGTGATCTGCTTCCGAAAGGTCGCAGCCATGAAAACCCTATGGAGTGCAGTTCTACTCTGCAACACGTGGGATTGCCATGAGTTATGATTAACTCAATGGCAACTGGTTTGGCCTTTTGATACTTCTCTTAGGAAAGGATCTGTAGCTTTTATTAGATTCTCTAATGTTTCCATGACCCAGAAAACTGACTAAAGGGAAAAGTGCTGATAATTTTCAAGTAGGTTTGCCTTCTTTCTTTTTATAAATGTAGAGGCACTGGTCAGCTAGGAAAATGAGACTTTATTCCTGTTGGGACCACTCTACTAGCCTGGATTCCCAAAGATCAGGGGAGCATTTTATATCTGTAATTAAGACTGAGCATGCTCAAGGACTTCATTAGTGCAAACACTGTTCTGTGTCCCATTACCCACAAGCCATTGCATCACAGAAACAGTGACCAAGGCAAGGTTTGAACTTGCAGGTCAGTGGGAGCGTGGTCTCTGCTCTGGGAGGAATCTTCATGTTACAATCAAGAATTCTAAGTCTTCAGTTTGCAGAGTATATGTTCTCCAACACAGGACAGGACAGAACTTTCCTAACTGATCTCATATTCCAAGATACTTGGACAAATGGCAGCATTTCTTACCTCCAAATGCACTAACATACACCAATCAACGTGGCAGGCAGAATTATGAAACTGACACAAAACAGTGCTATTTATCTATAGCAATTAATCATCAAAGAACTGTGGAAACGAAGGTAATATAAAAGAAAAATACAAATGCCCGTGTTAGTCACTTTCTGAAATTCAATATATTTTTCAAATTAGAGATAACTTATCTGGGAGATACTCTGATTTTTAATTCTAGTCTCATAAACCAAGATGAAACCTATATCGTCACTAACATTTCCTCCTAGACGTATCTAAATTTCTTTGGCTTGACTATGAAGAATGGGACAAAGCGGAATAAATCTAGCATCTGATGCATTGACTAAAATTTTTACATTCTTTTTGAATTACAGAAGAATGAAAAAAGGAAGATACTTTCTTTGGGGCTAAAAACAAATACAATGTAAGCAATAATCAAAGGGAAAACTGTTTTGAAGCTGAGCTGAAACAGAAATAAAACATTTTTTCTTAGGTACACCAATAGGTGAAATATAAGCATGTAACACACCTCCAAGTGGCAAGGTACAATTATTACTCCAGTACAGAATTCAAAGGTAAGATAGAATTATAGGTACATCCGTAGCCCTCATACTTTCTTCTAAACCGCTGATGTGACTTTCTAGAAGCTTCTGCACTTCCCTTTATTTCAAACCATTGTCTTCATGGCCGTCAGAGTGCTCTTCCTAAAAGTGCATCTGTGGTCCAATTTCTCTACTCAAAGCTTCCATGGTTTCCCACAGCTTGTAGAATAAATGAGAGAGCACACCATTTAAAGCCATTCATGGTTCCAACCTTTGTTTCAATCTTAACTAGAATCACTGCCATGCTGCATCTTTCACTCCATCCATATTCATACCAGATTATTACCAGTTACTAGAATAAACCTGGACTTTCTCCCTCTCTGGGTTTTTGTTCATCCATTATTTTCTGTTTGACTATCCTTCTGTAGCTATTGAAATTCCAATCATCTTCAGAAAACAGTCTTAGCTCTACCCTTTCCAGAACTGATCCCTCTCTTTTTGGGTTTTCAGTTCTTTTTATTACTCAATTGTAGAATAGACTTCTAAAGCTGGATGATCTACCTCAATAGATAATCTTGTCCATATCACCTTGTTGCAATGTCTGTTTGCTTATCTATTTTCCCTCTGTGAGCTTTTTGAGAGCTGAAACTACATTTTCATCTTTTCTCCATCATCAGTCTCAATTCATGACAAATAGGAGAAGTCAACAAATATTTTTTGAACGATGCTTTCTTTGGGACATTCCTTAGAATAGATGCACAGAAATTACACATACTCTTCCCTCTTGATTTTAGAGGGAAGAAGTATGTTTTATCGAAAGAATTCTAAAAAGGGAAGTTGGGGATTTAGTTTCTTCTTCTAGCTTTTCAGTTAACAATATTTGTGATCTTGTGTAAAACTGTGGGGTCCTTTGGGTCTCAGTCTTTTTCCCTGAAAAGAAGGTTAAGATTATCTCTAAGTTTCCTTCTACTTCCAAATTGTATGGTTCTATCAGCGAAAAAGAGGAAGACCCTCAATGAGATGGATTGACACAGTGGCTGCAACAATAGGCGGAAGCACAACAATGATTTTGAGGATGGCGCAGGACCGGGCAGTATTTTGTTCTGTTGTTCATAGGGTCTCTGTGAGTCGGAACCGACTCGACAGCACCTAACAACAACAACAATCAGCAATTTGGTTACTTTAAAAGAAAGAGTAAGATAGGGATAAAGAGGGAAGACTATAGAATTAGAAAAGCCTATACCTGCAATTACACAACGCACCCCTTTAAAGTTACGCAGAAAAAATACAAATTAAAAGATCTTAAAGTGTAATACTAATGTATCATTTTGCCTACTAAAATTATTAAAGTATTATCTCTTTATTAATAAAAATAAAAAATGTTTGCAATAAATATACTTACAATATAGAAGCAAAAGGATCAAATGCCACTATTTTTTCTCCCCTTGAAAAAATGAATGCAATCACGTCAAGAAGATAAGTGATGTGGCCTAGTCAATAGCATACAGGATCTGAAATCAATGAGAATGTTGAGAGTAGTTAGAAAATGCAATCTAGGAAACTATTTATAATCCAAAGTCTTGTCATATAACAGGATTTTATAATTCTTTTATTTATGATTCTTTAAATGTCATTGAACATATTTGTATTGCATCATATATTAGTGTCAAATTTTCTCATTAAATTACGTAGTGATATTTAGTCTACAAATAGTGACATTTACCTGAACAAATGCATTTCCACTTGTAAATATACTCCCTTGCAGGTTTAACATATAATTCATTAAATACATGAATGAAAGCATTGAGCAATAGATTGAACCTTCAACCAGTGCCTGTCCAAACCAGTAAGCAGAAGGACAGAGACCTGAAATCCATAGCTGGATGTGAGTTTTGTTCTGATAAGACAGTGTAAGAGATATAAAGAGGGATTACAATTTGCTTTAAGAAAATAGTCAAATAAAATCTTCACTTATCTGTAAATACTGTCCAGACTAAGGCATATGAATTCTTCCAAAAAATAATTTATCCAAATTTAACTGTTTCAATGAATGAAATGACTACTCACCACCTTCCTGACATATAGGGTAGGTCCCAGGATAATCAAAGCATTGATACTGCAATGAACCCAGCAGTGACTGAATGGCCTAAGAGGGAGAATTTACCCATCTAAGTACCTCACTTCCCATGACAGAATTATTTAGTTTCGACTCGTATGTAGGAAACTGGTTTTTTCCCCTTATATAAAGTTGCTTTTTCTTTTCCATTTGGATAAAGGTTGATGGTTACACACTATTATTACACGAGAATTGCATATTGCATGAAACTCTACAGTAGCTTTGTAGATGCCTATTAGTTAATAACTACTATGATTATATAAATTGATATAGCAACCAATATGTATATTACTTTTATTCTCTAAGTTCTTTATTAAATTTTACATTTAAAACTGCTTACCAAGTAGTGTAAATTGTAGAACACATCATTCATTATCTTATTCTAAGAATTTTAAAACATTTTTGTTTTATAAAGTATAATTTATTTAATTTTTGATAGGCTATGGTTAGCTAAATTATGATCCTGTCTGTGCTATAAAATTCACCTAGGGAATCATATCAAACTCTTCCAAGAACTTCTCTTAAACTGTCTTCAGGTGATCCAGTAAGCTTTTAGGTGTGTCTATGTAGGGAGGGTCGGGGAGACACGTATCTCTCCCTACATGTATTGTTTATGGTAGGAGGCCAATCTCATCCCAGTTTGTCCAAAAGCCAGGAGCAGAACAACCCAAGATTTCATTTATTTCCCTCCCTCCTTCTGTTACTCCCTTTATATCCCCTCTTAATTTTTCTATCCATCCATCCATCCATCCATCTGTCTTGATTTCCATTTACTTTTATAACTTAGAAATGTGTATGAATTGGCTGCTGAATTTGTGAACATATATATCAGAATGTTCCTTAGAGGAGAGTATGGCGAGACTTCAACTCGCTTACTTTGGACATGTCATCAGGTAAGACCAATCCCTAGAAAAAGGACATCATGTTTGGTAAAGTAGAGAGCCAATAAAAATGAAGGAAACCCTCACTGAGGTGGATTCACACAACAGCCACAACAATGGACTCAAACATACCAATAATTGTGAAGATAGCGCAGGACCAGGCAACATTTGGATTTGTTATACATTAGGTTGCTGTGAGTCGGAACCAACCCAACAGTAACTAACAATACCATCCTAGAGAAAAATCCTACAATCACATTACAGTTAAGTTCAAATTATGTAAATCAACTAAAGTTTCCATTATTATTTACCTTATAGTCATTGATGCTACTCATGGCAATACGAGGAGAACAACTGGACATCAAAATCAGCCTAATATGAGATAATCTGAGATAATCTATGCTTTCAAACTGTTGAGGAACGTTATCATCCTGAAAATGTAAGGAACACAGTGAGCTCAAGGCACAAAGTAAAAATTCATTTTCTTGATAGCATTTCTCAAAAAAAACGATTAACCTGATTATCTGAAATCTTGCCTTAGGCTCTTTTTGAGATTCTCATCTTCTTTTATTTTTAATCCAGTTTTGAATATCGGATTTTGGTTATCTGTCCAATTTTACAAATTAAAAAATTAATTAAAAGAAGTTAAATAAATTGCTAAGATTACACAGGTTGAAAGTAATGAGATAGTGGTGAGGATTTTTGTTTTCTGACCATAAAATTCTAAAATTCACACTGATAATAAAGATCTTTAGTCTTACATTCTCAGTCATTATTGTGATACCTTAGTAGTTTAGGCCAGTACAAATTAATTCAGCATTTAGGAATTCACAGCTCATAGATTTTATTTCCTAACTGATCCTTGTTTACATGTAGCGGCTTGACTAAAAAAGTATACTAGAAGTTCTCTGGACAGTGCGATAACACGTTATCTTTTTTGTACTCCCTTAACACTAAATAAACACAAGTTGAGGAATACAGAGCAGAAATAAAGGAGCAGAAGGGAAAGTGAAGCCAATAACTAAAACCTCTGACCTTATTTACACCAAATGTTGTTACTGTTTTTAAGAATTGTCAAGGATGGAAGATTCACAACCTATCTTGAAAACCAATGCCCATGTTATAGCATAGTTTACCGTTTGTATATCTTTGTGTGGCTATGAGTCAGAATTGACTTGACGGCAATGGGTTTGTGTGTGTGTGTGTGTGATTAAACACACTATTGAAGAAACCCTTAAAGCTAGAGAGTGGAGCGGTTCAGCCTGACCTTCAGAAACACACCTGTAATGCTGTAGTGACAGACTGTTTCACTCAGGCGAGAACATGTAGGGTCATGTTATTGTCAGGGATCTTTCCAGAGTGCCCCGTGAGCTAGAAAAGTGGAGGAGTAAATCCACCAACGGTGGCAAATCCATTGACTTTGGGTAGAGCCAGAGGCAAGGTCTACCACCACCACCAGTTGCTGTTGAGTTGATTCCAACTCTTGATGATCCCATATGTGTCAGAGTAGAACTGTGCTCCATATGGTATTCAGTAGCTAATTTTTTGGCAGTAGATTTCCAGGTCTTTCTTCTAAGGTACCTCTGGGTGTACTTGAACAGCCAACCTTTTGGTTAGCAACCAAGCACATTAACCAACTGCAGGGACTCCTAGTCAAGCTCTAGAACTACAGAAAAGTCCTGCTTTGGGTGCACAATGTCAGGAGTTATGTGGGATAATAAGCAGATACAGTTTGACTAGTGGAAGACAATGGTTGCCAGAGGTATTAATCAAAATTAGATTGTTGGACAAGTGAATATAAGGTCAGCTGCGTTGATTGGTATCAGGCTCACTTCAGCTAAAACAGGATGCCTTCATGGGTGAAGACCAAAAGTCACTTGCTCAATTCTTGTATCCTGCCCTCAGACGTCAAGAAGTTAAATAGGCCTTCACAGTCATAGTTGATTAATTAAATATAGCACATCATATATTATAAAAGTAATATTTGATAGGATATTATAAATGTTTACCTTGAGAACTGAATTTCTAGCACCCTCTTAGTTTATTTCCTGAGCACACAATTAGGTATGGTGTAAGAAGTTAACTCAAGTTTTCACCGGAGCCTATGAAAATAACGATGAATATGTGGTCCATTTTATACAGCAATGTACAATTGGGGCTTATTTTTCTACATTATCATAAAATCTAGAGTTGTATAGGGTGCAAAATAAATTGACATCCTCTTTCATTTATTTATTAATGTAACAGCTATGTATTCAGTGATTACCATGTTCGGGGCCCTATGCCAGGGACGGGATATAATATGTTGTTAAAAATACATGGTCCCTGTGCTCAAAGAGCTCTCTGATGGAGAGAAGCATATTTATCAAGTTATCATACAATTAATAATTACAAAGCATTGTAGGTGTTTTGGTTCTCAATTACACACGCTCAGATCACATTGGGCTTTTGTCCAAAACATGTTTTCTTGCCTCACATATGAAAACTCTCCTTCAGTAGGTCTGGGGTACCCCCGTTGCTGTCAAGTCAATTCCAACTCATAGCAACCCTGGAGGACAAAGTAGAACTACCCCTTAGGGTTTCCAAGGCTGTAATCTTTACAGAAACAGACTGCTATGTCTTTCTCCGGTGGAGCTGCTGGTGTGTTGGAACCACCGACCTTTTGGTTCATGATAACTGCTTTAATCACTGCATCATCAGGACTCCTAGGTCTGGGGTAGATGCTGGGAATTTGTAATATTTAAAAGAACTTGAAGTAACTCTGATGCACCTGGTCTATTTTTCTAATCTGAACTTTCCAACAAGCAAATATTTTTAACAGCATTTCTTATAACAATGATAATAATAAAAGAATGATAATAATAGCTCAATGTATTCAGTGCTTAAATATGCTGAGGTTTAAAAAAATATTTTTTCTCCTTTGCTTATTTTCACACCTCTCACTCATATAACAGACACATCACGTATCAGCTCTGTACTACTAGTAGGAGCTGTGGTGGCGCAGTGGTGAGGATCTTGACTGCTAACCAAAAGGTCAGCAGTTTGAATTCACCAGCTGCTCCTTGGAAACCCTATGGGGCAGTTCCACTCTGTCCTGTAAGGTCACTATGAGTCAGAATCTACTCGATGGCAATGGGTTTGGTTTTTGGTTTTATGTGCTATTAACAGTGCTCAGCAATTTCACATTCATTGCCTCTTCGACTCCTCAAAAAAAAAAAGTTCTAAATGTTTTCTTAGCTCCACTTTACATTTCAGAAACTGAAGCTTTGAACAGTGTATTTATTTTCCAAAACCAGATAGCTAGCATGTATCCAAATATTAGTTTTATTATATAGTGCTTTACTCAGTAAGATTCCACAACATAAAGGGCTGATCTGGAAAATTCCTGATAGAGTAGAATCCATGAAATGACGTTATACTTACCCCAGGAAATGTGCGTAGGTCAGTTTGAATATGTGTTGATGGTTTCAACCTTCCAAGTATCCCACTACTAACAAAACCTGTAAGAACTGGGAAGCAATTCGGTCTTTTGGTATCATGTGCTAACCAAAAGTAGTAATTCTAAAATACAACACAAGGTTATAAATCCTCAAAGAGAAAATATAAAGTTACTTAGTGAACTGTGCAAATATTTTTTTTCAAATACTGACATATGGTAAATGCTGAACGTGGGTGAAGTATTACTAGGTATTTAATTTCTTTTTCCTTGAAGAAGCAAATATCAATATTGTAACTGAAAAAAAAATCCTTATGTTTAAATGTTGGCAAATAATCAAAATTGAAAATAAACCCATAGTAGGACAAATTAATCATGACCACAGACTATCTCTTATTTTGGGGTCACCAGTTTGAGAGATCTGGTATATGGCTTCACACAGCCAGGTATATTTATCGTTGATTGTTTTTAATAAAATGAAAGCTTCAGAATGCATGTATTGTAAAATCCCTGAAAGAATATGAATTCTCTAGATGTAACTCTGTCCTTTACAACGTGTTTTACATGATGTGAACTTTGATGATATGCATTGTTTGTGTCAGTAGCTAATGTTGTTGTTATTAGGCGCCATCAAGTCGGTTCTGACTCACAGCCACCCCGTGTACAACAGAATGAAACACTGCCCAGTCCTGTGCCATCCTCACAATCGTTCCTATGTTTGAGCCCATTGTTGCAGCCACTGTGTCAATCCATCTCATCCAGGGTGTTCCTCTTTTTCACTGACCCTCTACCTTACCAAGCATGATGTCCTTCTCCAGGGACTGGTCCCTCCTGATAACATGACCAAAGTACACGAGACAAAGTCTCGCCATCCTCCCTTCCAAGGAGCACTCTGGCTATACTGCTTCCAAGATAGACTTGTTCTTTCTTCTGGCAGTCCATGGTATGTTCAATATTCTTCACCAACACCATAATTCAAAGGCATCAATTCTTCTTGTTCTTCCATATACATATAAGGTGATGATATGAAATTATATATATATATATATATATATATAGAAAATATCATGGCTTGGGTTAGGCACACCTTAGTACTCAAAGTGATATCTTTGCTTTTTAACTTTCTAAAGTGTTAGCATTTTCCACCTGTAGCAAAGGGTGTGTTTGCTGGTTGTGGGGGTGGAGGTTCTTAGAATTTGGTGCAAGAGTTTTTACATACATTTTATTGCAGAAGGAATCCAAAATATTTCCCAGAAGGAGATGCTTCAGTGCATAATCCATTATCACATCTTTGTTTTTAACACTCTAAAGAGGTCTTTTGCAGCAGATTTGCCCAATGCAATACATTGTTTGATTTCCTGACTGCTGCTTCCATGGGCGTTGATTGTGGATGCAAGTAAAATGAAATCCTTGACAAGTTCGGTCTTTTCTCCATTTATCATGATGTGGCTTATTGGTCCAGTTGTGAGGATTTTTGTTTTCTTTATGTTGAGGTGTAATCCATACTGAAGGCTGTAATCTTTGATCTTCATCAGTAAGTGCTTCAATTTGTCTTCACTTTCAGTAAGCAAGGTTGTGTCATCTGCATATCACAGATTGTTAAAGAGTCTTCCACCAATCCTGATTCTGCATTCTTCTTCATATAGTCTGGCTTCTCAGATTATTTGCTTAGAATACAGAATAAGTATGGTGAAAGGATGCAACCCTGATGCACAACTTTCTTGATTTTAAGCCATGCAGTATCCCTTTGTTCTGTTCAAAAGACTGCCTCTTGGTCTATGTACAAGATACACATGAGCAATTAAGCGTTCCAGGATTCCCATTCTTCTCAATGTTATCCATAATTTGTTATGATTCACAGGGTCGAATGCGTTTGCATAGTCAGTAAAACACAGGTAAACATCTTTCTGATATTCTCTGCATTCAGCCAAGATCCATCTGACATCAGCATTGATATCCCTCATTCCACATCCTCTTCTGAATTCTGCTTGAATTTCTGGCAGTTCACTGTTGATGTACCGCTGCAGCCACTTTTGAATGATCTTCAGCAAAATTTTACTTGCATATATTAATGATATTGTTCATTAATATCTGCATTCTGTTGGATCACTTTTCCTTGGAATGGGCACTTTTCCTTGGAATGGGCACGAATATGGATCTCTTCCAGTTAGTTGGCCAGATAGCTGTCTTCCAAATTTCTTGGCAGAGATAAGTGAGCACCTCCAGCCCTGCATCCATTTGTTGAAACATCTCAGTTGGTGTTCTGTCAGTTTCTGGAGCCCTGTTTTTCACCAATGCTTCAGTGCAGCTTGGACTTCTTCCTTCAATACCCTCAGTTCGTGGTCATATGCTACCTCCTGGAATGGCTGAACGTCAACCAATTTTTTTTGGTACAATGACTCCGTGTATTCCTTTCATCTGCTTTTGATACTTCCTTTCACATTCAATATTTTGCCCATGGAATCCTTCAAAATTGCAACTCAAGACTTGAATTTTTTCCTTTAGTTCTTTCAGCTTGAGAAATGCTGAGCATGTTCTTCCCTTTTGGTTTTCTAACTCCAGGTCTTTGCACATTTCATTGTAATATTTTTCTTTGTCTTCTCAAGCTGCCCTTTGAAATCTTCTGTTCAGCTCTTTTACTTCATCATTTCTTCCATTCACTTTAACTACTCTACGTTCAAGAGCCAGTTTCAGAGTCTCTTCTAACATCCATTTTTGTCTTTTCTTTCTTTTCTGTCTTTTTAATGACGTTTTGCCTTCTTCGTGTATGATGTCTCTGCAGGAGACCACTACTCTAAGGATTGATGATTGCCAACACTCCATAGTTGGGAAAAAAAAAATGATGGTCTCTTCAGTGTAAGAAGTAAATAAGGAAAAAGAAAAGACGTTTTAGGAATAAAAAGATTTTTACTAGTCAATTTTTTGTTACCAAAGTACACTTTCTTATTTCACTTCATTTTGCTTTGTTTTGTACTTTTAAGAATAAAATTATGTGTCCTGTGAGTGCTTTTGTTTTGTTTTTTAACTAAACCAAATAATTGACTGGAATAAGTTAGAATTAGTTTTGTAACATCAACTCCAGTTTGAGGGTCTGATGAAACACTATATTGCGTGTAAAGAATTATGAGTTTACTTTCCACTTCTTACTTACAAAAGAATGTATTTGCTGGGATAAAACTTCTCACGGCTTTAAAAAGTTCATCTTTGCAACCTCACAAGAGCCTTCTCTAGAGTTGTAAAGTTTACAGCATGGATCATGGAAATGACTATAAACTATTAAATTACAGACAGGAAGGATGTTTGGGAACTTTTGTAAGTTGTTACATTGCTTCTCATCTGGCCCATTCCAAGCAAGAAGGCTAAGGGGCTAAAGAAACTTAAAATTCATTCCAAGGTCGCAGGAAGTTGTCTGCCCAATGCTGTGAATCCCAGACTTCCCCAAAGAACAGTGGAAAGGAACCTGACCAGGCCAGTAAGAAACAGACAGAAAAGAAAAGGAGTATATAGAGTAATAACCTGATTAGATAACAATACTTGTTTCTTAGAGCAAAAGCTGGACAAAGAGAGATTTAACTCACCAACTCACCAAAAACAATCAATAGAGGAGGAAGAGGGTGAAAACCGCCATGATGTCAGTCAGGATGGCAAGTTCAGAAGATTTAACAATAAAATATGTTTAACAATATGCCACAGACAGGGCCATAAAAAAGATGACACCAGCATAGAACAGACCCCAGGATAGCCTAATGAGGAATCGAAGTGTCATTTTCATTTTTTATGTTCAATTGAAAAGGAGAACCTAAGAATGGGTATTAACATCATTCATTCATTCTCTCATTTAACAGTTATTCATAGAATCTTCTAGGGTATGTAATTAGTGTGTGATTATTTGGAAGAGAAGATATTCTTCATCTTAAAATTAATACAAATAGAAAAATGTGAACTTGGAAGAAAAGTAGGCTTTTCAATCTGACAGATTTGGATTCAGACTGTGTCTCTACTGCTTCTAGCTCTGTGATCTCAGGCAATCTATGGAACTACTTTAGACTGCTTTTCTTCCTATGGAAAATAGAGATGACACTAATGTGGATTCAATGAGATGATGTATGAACAGAGCCTTGTCCTAGTACATGGCAATCCCTGAGCCAATGTTTCCACCTATGTTCCACTTCTCTGGGGATAAAAACAGGCAAACAAACAACACCAACAATTTAAAAAGTCATGGATTTCCACGGAATTAGGAAATTCTTCCTTATGCCTAATTATAATACCTCTCTCTTATCCCAAAAGCTCTTAAAGTGAGGTTCATCTTTTTCCTGATATGGACAACAAATATTCTACATACTTTAACTCCTTTCATATTCTGTTAATATAGAATGACCCCTGTTGTTGTTCTTGACCTCATGTGACAGAGTAGAACTGCCCCATAGAATCTTCTTGGCCGTAATCTTTACAGAAACAGAAGTGTTTCTCCCACAGAACTGCTGGGTGGGTTCTAACCACCAACCTTTCGGTTAGCAGCCAAGTGATTAACCATTGCACCACCAAAACGCATAACCCATTACCGCGGAGTTGATTCGGACTCATAGTGACCCTATAGAACGAGTAGAACTGTCCCATAGGGTTTCCAAGGAGCGGCTGGTGGATTCAAACCACAGATCTTTTGGTTAGCAGCCAAACGCTTAACCACTGTGCCACCAGGGCCCCGCTGCACCACCAGGGCCCCGCTGCACCACCAGGGCCCCGCTGCACCACCAGGGCCCCGCTGCACCACCAGGGCGCCTTAAAACGACCCTTAGACGTTTATAGGAGGCCTGGTGGCGCAGTGGTGAAGAAACATTCTGTTTTAACTTTGTACTTTTTTAAATGAATACACATTTCATTTCCATAAATACTTTTTAATACATTTGTTATCTAACTTAGATTCTCTACAATATTTAGCTATTGAAGGGCCTCTATAAATAACACTTTTTAGAAATTTATTTATCTAACTCAATTTGAGGGCTTCTTTGTTAATTCTTTACATGTCATTTCATTTATATTAATCTGATGTGGGGAGACTACCAAATTCCCTTTTCTCTATGAAGAAAATTTACTCTCCACTTTCCTTCTGTGAAAACATTAGAGTGTTGAAATAGGAAACTTACCAGAATTTTGGATCTGGAAGATTCTGTACGTTTTTACAATGTAAGAAAGATCATATAAAGAATAATTTTGACTCTTTGTGCACATGTTTGAGAATATCTCTAGATATGTTGTCTAGAAGATAAATGGCAGAGCTATAGGGTTTGGAAGTTTTATATATACAGTTAAAAATGAATTACCTGTTTCTACTCCCACCTGAACTATACGAGAATTCATCTTTCCTGCATCCACTCCAATGCTGGATATTACCATCCTCTATAATCCCTGCCTAACTGATGAATGTGTGTAGTATCTCACTTCTGCTTGAGTTTGTATTCCTTTACAGAGAAGTCAAGAATCTTCTCATTTAAAATTCATCTTTTGTGAATTGTCTTTTCATGTTTATTGCCCATTTTTTCCATTCGACTTTTTAAAAATGTATTTATAGGAGTTCTTCATAAATTCTGGATATTCCTTTCTAGGTTTTGCCTGTTTCAGAACCTTTCTTTAGTCACATGCTAGTTCTTTAACGTTCTTAATCTTCATTTAAAACTTCTGTACAACAAACAAATGATAAGTTTTATTATAATCAAATTTAACAATTTGTACTGTATGACTGATTTTTTTGCAAGATGTGCTTCAGAAGTATTTCCCTTTCTGGAAGTCAGAATACACTCTTCTACATTTTCTTCAAATTGATCTGAAATTCTATTTGTCACAATTATTTTTTTAATCAACTGGGAGTTTATTTTTGTGAAGACACAAGGGACCTAATTTTTTTTTTTTTTCATTTTTCAAGCTATTGTCACAGCACCATTTACTTAATAGTTCTTAGGCTGGGTTCTCTAGAGAAGGAAAACCAGTAATGTGTATAAATATGTATGTATGAAGAGATTTGTATCAAGGAAATGTCTCATGTGGTTGTAGAGGCTGGAACATCCCAAGTCTGTGGATCAGGATAGAGGCTTCTACTGATTCACGTAGCCGCAGGGGCTGGTGAACCCAAGATCAGCAGGTCAGAGAGCAAGGCTCTTGCTCACAGGCTGTGAAGATTGACAAATCCCAAGACTGGCAGGTAAGACCGCAGGTAAGACTGCAGGTAAACTGCCAGCTCAAG
Source organism: Trichechus manatus latirostris (assembly GCF_000243295.1). NCBI lineage: Eukaryota > Metazoa > Chordata > Mammalia > Sirenia > Trichechidae > Trichechus > Trichechus manatus. Next base: position 13,384,260 of record NW_004443964.1, on the reverse strand, counting down.
TCCTAAGAACTGGAGGTCAGACAAACAGGAGCCAGCTGCAGGATCCTGAATGAGCAAAAGCCCTAGAGCCTTGCCAGAATGTCCACTTATATTCAGTGCAGGCCACACACCCAAGGGAACTCCTTTTCAACTGACTGGCTACTCGCAGCAGATCCCATCATGGGGGTGATCACATATCAAACCTCAACAGTGAAGTGATCACAGCATTATACAACAGCCAAAACACTGAGAATCATGGCCCAGACAAGCTGACACACAACTTTAACCATCAAAAGTTCTTTCCTTCCTCATTGGCATTTTATCCCCCCCCCCCTTTATCTCCAGGCGTGCTACTCTTTCCATTAATCTCTTTGTATATCCCTCCCACACTGTCTTAATTACAAAAGCTTTATAAGAAGTCTCAATAAATGACAGGATAGATCCTTCCCTTTGTTTCGTTCTTTAAAAGTGCCCTGGAGCATTAAATTTATGTTCATGGTGGTGGAATGTTTTGGAAAAGAATAATGAGAATATTTGCACAACTTGAAGAATATAAATCAATGTTTCTGAAGTGTACATGTAGAAATTGTTGAGATGGTGAATGTTTTGTTATGTATATTTTCACCACAATAAAAATAAATAAATAAATTGCCCTGGTTCATGGGGGACTTCACCCTCTGTGATTGAGAATGTTAGCTCTTCACCAAAATGCATTTATTTTGTTCTTTGTTATTCTTCCCTCCCTTTTTTTTTCCCTGAATACATAGCTACACTCCATTTCACAGTTCTTTTGTGACCAAGTGTGGCCATGAATTTGAGATCTTACCAAGAAAATGTGATCAGTAGTGATGTGAACCATTCTGAGCCAAGGCTTTTAAGAATTGGATGTGTTCAGTGTAACCTCTTCCCGAGTACCAAAGGAGATGACAGAACCAACAGATGGATAACCCTAGTTTCCTAAATCACCACTGGAGAAAGGACATCCACTAACCAGGCATAGCTACCTTGGACTCTTTTGTGAGGAAAAAAAATCTTCCATTTTGTTTGCGCCATTATACTATATGGGCTTGACTTTTTATTGCAGTTTACACTGCCCTGATAAATACACCTTTCTACATGAATTTTGGAAACATTTCGACAAGTTCCATAATGAAATAATATTTCAGTGTTCTTACTTAAATTTTGGACATTCCTACATACCATAACTACTCTATCAAAGTCTGACATTATTTACTATTTCTATCCTCTTGACTTACTAGAAAGAAACTTCAACATACCTTAACTCTCTGCAGAACTTCCAATCACCATCATCCTTGTTATTACTGTACGGAATTGTAGTTCCACTTTCTCTGTTGAACGTCCATAAGAAGAGATACTTTATTACAATCAGGAGTTGATTATTTTTTTTAACGGATTTCACAGGTTACAAAGGGGAGGCTGTGATATTTTTGGAATTGTGCTTCAGGTGATGTGAAGGGTCTCCCTCTGAACTAGGATTTGGATAGGCTTTCCTTGCATTAAAAACTCATAACCTTTGTCCTATTTTCTTTAGCTTCTGTCATTGATCATCTGGGAGAGTCAAAATGGTGTGGATTATAAAGTGAGTGATTATATTTTGAGTAGCACAGACATGCCAAAGAAACGTGGGATGAGTGCTAGGGTGGGAGAAAGTCTGGATGGGGATCAATACATTTTGGAGTCTTGGTTAGTAACAGGATTGGATATGCAGATACGATGGAATATGAGCCAGACTGGGACATCCTCCTGCATAATCTTCCCTGATGAGGGGTGCTTATTGCCATAGGAGCCCTCCCCAGCCACTGTATGTACGAGGTGCACTTAGAACAGTATTACTCAAGGCACGGTCCAAGGACCTAAACCCTGGCTTCTGGTCAGTGAAGAAAGCAAAGATATGCTTTCAAAGCCTTTGTAGAAATTTAACATTTCTGCAACATCACCGTACATGTTCGTGCATTTTAAAAAAGTATTGGTCTACAGATTAGAAATAAAAAGTAAAATGGTGCTTTCACCACCAGTAGTTTGAGAACTAGTGCTGTAGAATATTCCAGGAGGCTAGAATTCTTCCAAAGGTTCACAGCCCACCAGAGATGTGCTGGTGCTGGCTGAAATAGGGAAGTAGTGATTACTGTGAAAGAAGTGTGTTGTGAATACAAGTACAGGTGATGCTGTCGATGCATTTGGTATTTGGAAGGTCCAGTCACCCTACTCTTAGGCGATTGAGCAACATTCGTAACTTCCAAGAATGTGATACAAAATGCTACTTCTGCTTTTTATTGTGTGTGTGTGTGTCTGTCTGTGTGCATGCACGCTCATGATTTGTGCGTGGGTAGGTGGGTGGGAGGTAGATGGCATTGGTGAGGGAATTAGCAGTGCAGAGATGCAGTGATGCGTCAGGTAAATTTATATCTGGAGGTCTTTGAAAAGAGCCCTTTGAATCTACAATTGGGAAATGGAAGTACAACGGGAGACCAGCCGCCTCCCCTGGTAGAAGCAGCAAATCACAGCCTTAGCACTTTCCACCTGTAGCAAAGGGTGTGTTTGCTGGATGTGGGGGTGGGGGTTCTTAGAATTTGGTGCAAGAGTTTTTACATACATTTTATTGCAGAAGGAACCCAAAATATTTCCCAGAAGGAGATGCTTCAGTGCATAATCCATTATCACATCTTTCCATAGCCCAATCAACCAATACTCCCCAAATATGATTTGCTGAGCCTCTCCTGAAAACCACGGGAACTTAATTGTTTCTTAATTGCATAAGGAAATAATTTGCTTAAGCTGAATTACATACCCCCCCCCCGCCACAAAAAAAAGTTCTTCTAGTAGAAGGATCCCTGGTGGCGCAGTGGTTAAGAGCTAGGGCTGCTAGCCAAAAGGTTGGTGGTTCGAATCCACCAGCTTCTCCTTGGAAATGCTATGGGGCAGTTCTACTCTGTCCTATAAGGTCGATGAGTCGGAATTGATTCGACGGCAATGGGATTGGTTTTGTTTTGGTTCTAGCAGAAGCATTGGTGTTCTGGGAAGGCTGCCAGGGGTATGACTTGAATAACTAGACTGAGACTTTTAGGCATGAAGTCAGCAGCTCCCTCCTGGTCTCTGTCATTTGACTCTTAGGTCCTAACGTTTGAGGGAAGTGACCTCCTCCCTCTACATCGTGTTGGCCAGCGACAGGACCCCACAGTTGTCATGAACTAATATACAGAGATAAGGAGTGGATATGTCCCTGCCTGAAGTCCTCATCCCATTCATAGACAGGATTAAGCTTGTGGTGGTGCTATTTCCTAGAGATGAAGCTGGGGAAAGGTGTCCAGGGGCCAGTTCCAATGGGAGGCATGTTATCCAAGGTAGCCTCAGGCAGCATTGCCAGAGGAAGAACCTACACATGGCTGTAAAAGGGTCTGAAAGCCCATGGGGTGGCAATTGGAGGGGGGAATACTATTCCAAAAAAAAATCATTAGGACAGAGTGTCCAGGACCCCCAAGGATTGTTCACGGCAGTGTGAACACTCATAAGGAACTGTGCAGGACAGTACAGGGGCGAGCTGGAAGACAAGGTGATCTCCTTACTGTGGAATCAGCCACCATCCACAGTAGCCTGGAGACATCATTCTAATTCCAAACCCCTTAGATTTCTTATTGTAAATCAGCCCTGCAATGTAAGCCAGTTCATTTCACTGCCCTCATTCCTACACACGTGCTCTTTAATCCTACCTGAATCAAAAGTAACAACATGACCTTGTTATTATCATTTTAATAGTTTGACTGTAAAGGTTCTGATTTTCTTCCTGACATGCTGATATTAATGTCAGAAGAAAACCTTTACAATTCACCATGAGAGTGAGAAAATGCTGCTTATCACAAACTGTTCTGAGCAGCAAGCAATGTGGATTTAAAATAATACCTTTGTAATGAAAAGCACATATTTCTCATTCTGATTCAACACATTGTATCCAAAGAGTAAACAATACAGGGAAGCATCTTACACTTTAAAAATATAAGCCTGAGAAAGAAGCAGAGGTAGTAAAAACATTGCTCTAAATGTTACTGTTGAAAAAATTTCAGTTAGAAAAAGTGTTTTCAAAATGCCTGTGATTGTTGTACAATGAAAAACGAAACTCTCTCTCTACATATCTGTATATACACACACATATATAAAATCTGACAACTTGCAGTTGTGTCCACAAGATTTTCTTAAGTTCTTCATGATGATGAATTCATTAGCAAATGTCAATTCATTCACATACTCACATTTTTGTCTTAACATGATACAACAGTTGCAAAAAAGTTTTTTAAAAAAATAGTTATTAACCCAACCCGTTTTCCGGTACTTTATAAAACACCAGATATTCAGAAGCATTTAACTATTTAAAAAAATAATCTCTACAGAGATATTTGGCATTTAGTATATGGGCTCTTATTTATAATTGCCTGGTGGCACAGTAGTTAAGAGCTACAGCCAGGTGTGGCTGCTAACCAAAAGGTTGGCATTTTGAATCCACCAGCTGCTCCTTGGAAACCGTATGAGGCAATTCTACTCTGTTATATAGGGTCACTATAAGTCAGAATCGACTAGATGGCAATGGGTTTGGTTTTGGGGTTTTCATACAAACAAAATGGAGAAAGAAACAGAGATGAACTTATTTTGGGAACATACGAAAGCTGCAATCTAGAAGCTCAGCTTATCCCTTGGTCTCATTATTTCTAGAAAAAGAGTTCACATTTCTTCCTGGTTTCTATACCATTTCTACATTATGCTATAACGGTTAGCCTGGTTTGAAAGTTCCCATTCAGACTGGCTTGTGGAGGGAGGTTATGATCTCAACTCCCTAGGCTTTCCAAATGCTAAATTCACGTGACCACTCTCTTGGACTTGTCCTTTAGACTTTCAGCCAGTTCCTACACAGAGAAGTGCCAGTTGTACTTGGTTGGCTGCTTGAATCATATTATAAATAGCTGTTTTACAGAGGAAATCCAATATTTGTAACTTTACTTTTCTGTGCCTCAGGAGAAAGTGGCCAATTTCAAAACATAACACACTATCTTTAACAGTAAGAAAGTAAAGAGCTTAGTCAGAGAAAAGTCTTTTATCTTTACCCAGAGTTCTCGCCCTTCTGATTGACGTGTTGATTCAGATAATATAATCAAGTTTGGAACACTTTGAAAAGTGAATTCCTGACTCTAGCCTGCTTTCCATATCATATTTTCCTCCTCCATTTTCTGTATTTTAGGAAATAGCATCACCCTCTAATTGTCCAATTCCTAAAATATAGGAAGCCTCTTTCACTACCCTCTTCTGCTCAACACCCCTTGCACCCAATCCCTCAACCTGTTTTATCAACTTTAGTTTCCAGCTATATCCCAATCCACCCACTGTCTCCATAGCCACTGCTACCATGCTGTTCCAAGCTTCTGTCATCTGCCAATTAGACTATTGCCATCACCTCCTAACTAATTACCTTCTACCCACAGTTAATAGCATACAATCAATTCTTCACTCAGAGGCAAGTGCTATCTTTTTAAAAAATGTATATTGATCATGTAATTCTCCCTCTTACCTCCCTCCAGTGACTTCCCATTATACTTAGTTTAATGGTGTCCATTGTCCCATCTTACCTGCCCCCTCTCTATTTCTCCAGCATCGTCTCTAAACATTCCAGTGTGTTTCTGACTTGAGATAACTGTATGCGCTCTTCTCTTGGCCTGTCCAGCTCTCACCGAATTTCAACATGGCTGCCTTCTTTTTGTCTTTGAGTCTCAGTTTGTTATCTTCCACAAAGGTCCTTTCTGACTTCCACCTTTTCTGTCATTCAATCACGTTATGCTGTTTATTTTTGCATAGCACTTTCCTCTATCTCAGCATTTCTCAATCTCAATATTTTTGACATTTGGGGCCATATAATTCTTTGTTGGAGAGGGGGAGTGACTGAAAGGAAATAAAGGAAACAATAATTGGAAATTAGAAGGCCCAGGAACCAAGAAGGCACGATATTGGATGGATCATCTATGTAGATGTTGAGCATCCAAGAATAATGTCAGGAGTAGTGGTAAAGAGAAGTATTGTGATTCAGGCATCAAAATATTTAAAGAATGAAGAGGGGTATCCAGGAAATTGGTAGGTGACTTAATGAGTGACATTGTCTAATCACAATCTTTAAAGGAACCTGTGTCTTTGGGAAAGGAAAAAGAAAAATTGCCTAGAAGTAACATGGTGGAACAAAGACAGTACCTACCTCATCTTTTATCCCTGTAGTACCCATGGTGTGAATAAAAAACACATTTACTATTTGAGAGGGCTGTAGGAGAAGCAATGTCCTCAGCGAAGTGCCAGATTTCCATGCAACAAGTTAAACAAGCTCAGGTTAAAGATATAATGGATTGACTGATGACAGATCCTTTATTAGATGCAAACTATGGGCACCTTCTCACATTCCCTTAAATCCTTCTTTTTATTGTTGTTGTTCTTAATCTTTTTTTAAAAAGCAGTTTTGTTGATAAAATCTATATACCATACAATTAGCTCATTTAAACTGTACAATTCAATGACTTTTCATTTATTAACAGAGTTGTGAAACAAGCACTACAATCTAATTTTAGAATATTTTCATCACTCCATTAGAAACCCCAAGCCCATTAGCAGCTACTCCATATTTACACCCCCATCTTCAAAGTCAGCCCAGCGCATCGAGTCCTCCTTGGACTTCAAATCTCTCTGCCTTCCCCTTCTGCCACCAGCCACAGAAAGCTCTCTACATTTAAGGGCTCATGTGATTTGATCAAGCCCACTCAGATAATCTTCCTATCTTAGCTCCATACAACCTAACACCGTCATGGCAGTAATATCACGTCATATTAACAGGCTCAGAAGATTAGGGAAGAACATTTGGTTCCTTTGGTGGACTATTTCAGAAATTCTGCCTACCACACTAGTCATTAGGAATAAAAATAACTATTTGCAGGGTTATTGTGACACCTGAATAAAATAATCAATATATGCACGGAAACTGCAAATAAATGTGCATTCTTAGTTATATTAAAATAATACTGTTGCCACTATTGTACCATGCATCTGAAATTATTGTGGATCTGAAATTCTCTGTGATCCAAATTTACTGTTTCTTTTATAAGATGCCTAGGTATAAATCCTCTACTTAACGAACTCTCACTGAGATAATCGCATGCTTTTCCTTAATTTCTTATTTTGGGGGGAATATTGTCATAATCTGTCAATGATGGTTAAGGTTGTGTGTCAACTTCGCTGGACCATACTTCTCAGTGGTTTGGCAGTTATGTAATGATATAGTTATCCTCCATTTTGTGATATAATGTAAACACCTCCACGATATGATCAGACAATCCGTTGTAAGGGGAGTTTCCCTGAGGGCTGTGGCCTGCATCCAATATATATGGACATTCTGGCAAAGATTGCTGGCTTTTGCTCATTCTGGAACCTGCAGCTGGTCATTATCTGACCTCTGGTTCTTGAGACTTGAGCCAGCAGCCTGCTTTGTTGCCTCTTGATCTTGGGATTTGTCAGTCTCTACAGCCTGTAAGCCAGCAGGCTGCCAGCTGACCTGCTGATCTCAGGTTTGTCAGCCCCTGCAGCTACGTGAGTCAGGAGCAGCCTCCAGCCTGATGTCTGACCCACAGACTTGGGACTTGCCAGCCTCTATAATCACATGGGCCATTTCCTTGAGATAAATCTCTTTCTCTCTCTAACATTATATATATTACATATATATATATATATATATGCTTCACTGGTTTTGCTTCTCTAGAGAACGCAGCCTACGACAGTGTCCCTTGGCTAGTTCCCAGAATATCACACATCAACATTTTCTTATGAAAATTGCTTCCCTAAAGTCCTGAGTCTAGAAGATCATTAGTGCAGTAGGACAAATACTTAGAAAGCCCTGTCCTATTTAAGAAGTAAGCCTTACATATAACTATAATGGCACAGTCTTTGACAATTTGGTTCATTACAAGGAGTACTACTCTACTACTAATGTAAGTAAAGCACACTATAGTTTTCAATGTTTTTATTTGCCACAACTTATTTGTGCCTCATGAAAATCAAGTGAGTCAGTAGACCCAGTATTAATGTCTGCTTTTAAAACAAGGATTCTGGAGCTCTTCTAGAGTAAATAATTTGTCCAAAGTCATACGAGTACTCTAAATGTTGATAGTGGTGTTTTATTTTCATAAACTGGGAAGAGATAAAATTTCATAAACTAGGACAATGTAGATCTTAGTTGTAGAAGCAACTAAAATCAAAGTAAAGGTCCTCACACATTTTCCTTCCTATGTTCAATTAGCTAGAAACAACAACAACTTACCTAAATAACAATGTCCAATTATCTTGTGATTATTTTAAGGCTCCATATTTACAGGGTTCTTAGTTGAACAGGCAGCAACATATAGAGATATGGAAAATTAAGAATGATAAAATATTAGTGCTTTGCATAATAGTAGACCCTTGCATCTTAAGAAAACATACAAAACTCAGAAATGTTTCAATATTGAATGTTGGCTATGTATTTTAGAATTTTCACCAACTTGATCACTCAAATTCTTACTGCAATTATTTATGGCAACAGGTTCCAATTTTCCATTATAGGCCCAACAGACAAAACATGAATTTAACATCTAAAATCTGAAAAATGACAGAAAATGAAAATCAGTGAATTAAAGAAAACTTTAAAAAAATAAGTGAATGACAAAAAGCAAGTACCGTGTTGCTGTGTGATCAATTGACTCTTTCCCCCTAAAAGCTGTACATGTCTTCATTTGCACTTTATCTAACCAAAAAAGATAAGAAAGCATTCAATCTTTTGAAGCTCAGAGAAAATTAAACCCTCTCTGTATCCCCCTCAGAGACATAAACAATTCTACAGTAAGAGCATTTGTGAATGTGATGCTGTATAGAACATGGTCATCAGTTACAGACACAGAGGCTGCACAGTCTGCCTGAATCCCATGCCCTATCATGGCTCTCCCTACTTTATCCCAACCCTTTGTCCTCCCTCTAAAATTAATATTATTGAGTAAACTATGATACGAATTTCAAAAGTATTTTGTACCATATCTGAGATACGGTATATTAATGCTATAAAATATTGTCTTCAGAAAAGTCTCAGACTTAAACAGCATCACTGGGTGTTTGGGGTCTTTAAGGCTCTTCCTGAGGGAGGAGCTTCCACTTCACTGAGGGATCAAGTTCTTCCTCAAAAACATCTAGTTCCTGCTCCTTGGAGAGTTCCAGAAAAACCTGAAAGGGGTGAAAGGAATAGAGAGAGAGGACAGTCACATGGTATCCTTTAGATCCAAGTGGGTGGGAAGAAGATGCTTTATGATCCATTACAGTCACGTGGCTGATATAAAGTAACTAAAATGACCCACCTGCTCCAGGGTGGACTGAGACAGGCTGTACTCCTCCAGGTCGAAGCTCTGCTTCACTGCACAAGGATGAGCTTATGTTAGAGGTTCATGTATTTTCTATTCCAACAGTTTTACCAAGTCATGTACAAAAAGTAAATACAAGTAGGTCTTAAATATAAAAAATAAAGTAATATTCTTTGACCAAATATGAGAATGCAAAGTCACGCTCTAGTCATATTAAAAGAAAAAAAATCCATTGCCATCAAGTCGATTCCGACTCATAGTGAACCTATATGGCAAAGTAAAACTGCCTCACAGGGTTTTCAAGGAGTGGCTGGTGGGTTTGAACTGCTGACCTTTTGGTTAGCAGCTGACTCTTAACCATTGCACCACCAGGGCTCCATAGCATATAACAGGGTGGAAATACTCTCCCATTATGTTAAGAATTCCCGTAGAGACACCATTAAGGGTGGGAAACAATATAAGAGATTCCAGACCACCTATGCAGGATGAGCTATAAGAGACGGTGCCCTCTATGCTGAAAAATTACCATGTGCCCTTCCACATTGTCCTCCCTCTTCTGTATCCTGCTCTCTGTACCCACAGCTGCCTTAAGAGGCTCCTCCTGGTAGATTCTATCAATAAAAAGCCCAGCAGCAGGGACAGAGAAGTGGGATGTTCAAGGCATTTATTCCTTTCACTCCCTCCCTGAGACCAACTGTGTCCCTGGACTGAAGGTCACTGTTTCTCTCTGGTGGCAACTTCTACATGACTCTACTCCCAGGTTCTAGTCAATGCTTCCTCTCTTAGCCCCTTCGAATCTAGGAATGGTAACAGCCTGCTTCCAGTAATTGCACTGTTGCTTGTACCTTTGCAAACAGTTCCTTTGTAAACAAAACCTCCTTGAATTATCCTATTTTGAGTTCACCATCTGTTACCAATTCGGACCATGACTGAGACCACTGTCTTGTAGGTAGGTATATAAGAGGAAGAAAATAACAAATTGAAAGATGACACTGGAGAGCAAAGACTTCTTTTAGAGAGAATGTTGAGGTATTTCCTTTCTCCTCTCAGTGGACAGGGAATGTGGTGGAGTTGGCCCGCAATTTTTGGACACGGGGCCTGCGCCATGACTCTAGAAAAATGCAAAGAAGAAATACTGCAGATGGCTGGCTGCCCTGTATGTTCAGAGTCTGGGGACTCAAAGATGCTTGTGTGTTTCTTATGGCCTTCAAAGGGGACAACCCTCAAGAGGACCACCTGGCAGGGAAAGGTAATTCCAAGCAAGGGGTCCAGGGGCTGCCAATTGGTACAAGAGTCCAAGAGGAGGAGGCACCCCCCACCCCAGCCCAAGGAGCTTCAGTTAGAGGTTACAGATGAGAAGACAGAGGGGTCATCAAGGTACCCACAAACATACCCCATGAAAGAAGGTATAGCAATTGTTCATCTCAACACAGGAGGCTGTGAAACCATATCACACCTCTAGTGAGCAAGTCAGACTTTGCTACCATATTATCTCTCCTCCCTTCCTCTCCTAAGGAGTCCTGGTGGCGCACTGGTTAAAGCACTTGGCTGCTAACCAAAAGGTCACCAGTTCAAACCCACCAGCTGCTCCATGGGAGAAAGATGTGGCAGTCTGCATCCATAAAGATTACAACCTTGGAAACCCTATGGGACAATCCTACTCTTCCCTACAGGGTTGCTGTGAGTCGGAATCAACTCGACGGCAGTGGATTTGCTTTGGGTTTAAAGAGACCCAAAACATCAGCTTATGAGTAGGGAAGGACTAGGGTAAGAAGACAGAGAAAGTGACCATGTGCTCTCCCTAACTGCAGGTCTCCAGGCCTAAGGCAGATCTGACCTGGAGGGGGCATGTGAGGCTGGAGCTTTGCTGGAGTTCGCACCGCCCAGCAGTAATCTGGTAGCACAGAAGAATGAATTTACGTAGCAAGACAAAGGGACAGTCAAGGGGCGTGTATTGTGCTTGCATGCTATGCGCAGCCTACCTCATTTGGTAAATGCATTGCAGCTGAGAATTTAACTGTCTAAACAAGATTTGGAGAAAAAAATACTAGTTTATGTTTCCATATTTTGTACTTTGTGCAATCTTCACATAATGCAGCAGAAAACTGTGATAAAAAGGCTTTCTTTTGTTTCCCCTAAATGACAACCACAGTTTTAGCAAAATAAAGGACAACGGAAAGAATTTGAAGTGGGAGGGAATATTTTTGAAAGGGAAACATTAGAAGGCTTTTTGAGAAAAGGCTTCATGGTATTTTAGGAAGACAGACTTCCTAGAACATCTGCCTCCCTGACCCTAACTGGTTATGAAGTGCTTCCTGTTGATCAGAGTCCATTGGGAATCCTTCCCACTGCAATGATGCAGCAGTCTGCACATGCAAACTGACCACTAGGTCAGCATAGTCAACGCCGAAAATGACCACATAGACAACAGAGCAAGGGTGACCAACAGGATGAGAAAATGAAAAGAAAACCTGTCTGGGGTGACCTTAACCCTGTCACAAGGAATCAGAGAAGACTGTCTTTTAAGAACTAGGGTCTCTGACTAGGCGCAAATGAGAAGCAAGATAGTAGAGATCCAAAGAGGCATGGGGCGGACTCTCAGCTCATCAGCATTCATGCACTAACATGGCAGATGAAAAGCAAGCCCATGATCAATCGATGCAGTATGCGAAGACCAAAATCCAAGAGCCTGGAAAGAGTGATGGCTTAGCCCACCTGAACAGAGAGGAACCTCCTTATCAGCAGTATAATGCTACAGAAAGTGCATAGAGACAAAAACAAAGCTATATATTTTTTGTGTTTCTATAATTTTGTCAATATTCAATGCCCCAAATATCGGTGGTTTCTTCTCTCCAGAGCGTCATTCAATAACAGGGTTTCTCACTTGGGATTGGATAATTCTTTGTTGTGGGAGGCTGACCTGTGCATTGTAGGATGTTTAACAGCATCCCTGGCCTCTGCTCACTAAATACCAGTAGCATCCACCACCCCCACCTCCTGAAGTTGTGACAAGCAAAAATATCTCCAGATATTGCCAAATCATTTGTGGTTGAGGACCACTGAATTAGAGGTCTTAATAATTTATTATGTAATATTACCACTCTGTTCATGTATTTTTCATACTGGTTTTATTTAAGGTGCGAATTCTTCTGTTTGCCAGAGTCTTCTTTCAAAACAGGCACTCTTACCTGTTTCTAATTTGAAGGAAGCCTGGGATAAAGGTCGCACTTCCTCCACCGGCAACTTGTAGACCATCAGGGAGGAGTACCTGGGAGGAGAAAGAGTGAGGCTGATCTCTGGGTTTCAAGGTCACAAACACTGATGGATACCTATCTAAAAAAGGAGCAATTCTCATTAATAATTAGTTTAAACATATGTATCTGTATGGTGTTGGAGACAAATATGAGTGCTCTTTAATAACAGGAAATCAATTTACTAAAAGGATGGTTAGAGGACAAAGGAGAGAAAACTGACAGTGACTAGGTCTCAAGAAGAGAAGAAGCAGAAATACTTATCACCCTTCATTCTCAGAGAGAAGAGAACTTTAAGTAAAAGCAAATGCATGAATAAACAAAATGTGGTATATCCATACAATGAAATGTTAAAAAAACCAAATTCTTTGTGGTCAAGTCAATTCCAACTTACAGTGACCCTATAGGACAGAGTAGAACTGCCTCATAGGGTTTCCAAGGCTGTAAATCTTTACAGAAGCAGACTGCCACATCTTTCTCCCATGGAGCAGCTGGTAGGTTCGAATCACCAACCTTTTGGTTAGCAGCTGAGCGCTTAACCACTGGGCCACCAGGCTTCCTGATGGTGCATTATGCAGCCATAAAAAGAAATGAAGTTCCGATACATGCTATGACATGAACTTTGACGATACTATGCTAACTGAAGTAAGTCAGACACAAGAGAACAAATAGTGTATGATCCCACTTCCATGAAATATGCAGAGAAGGCAAATTCATAGAGACAGAAAGTAGAATAGAGGTTACCAGGAGGTTGAGGGAAGGAGTAATGGGGAGTTATTGTTTAATGGGTATAAAATTTCTATTTGAGTGATATGAAAGATCTGGAAATGGATGATACTGATTGTTATACAACCTTGTGAATGTACTTAAAGCCACTGAACTGTATGCTCAAAAGTGGTCAAAATGGTAAAGTTTATGTTACGTACATTTTATCACAATTAAAAAAAGAACTGGATTCACCTCCTAGCTCCACCACTAGTTATTTGGCATTGCCTATCCCACCTGAGCCTCAAGTGCTGATACTGATAACAAAAATGCCCAGAGACACTTTTCTCTGAGTTTTGATGCCTGAGCCTGGGGCATGGGCTTTGTACTGTGATTTCATTTAATGAGGATGGTTTTACGAGCAGGAAGGGCCTCTGAGAGCAGTAACTGAGGTGAAATGAGTGAAGTGCAAATGTCTAGAGTCCTCACAGATGTTAATTCCCTTATAAAATCAGCTTCTAAATCAGCTCTTCGCTCTCCTGTCTCCGTTCCATGCTATCCCATGGAATTGGGCTTTTCTTTAGGAATTAAAGTACTCACAATTTCACAATTACCAGAGTTTTTTTTAAGTAATGAGGGGATAAAGCTTATATTTCTTGTCACTGTGTTAAAACAAAACAAAGACCAAGATAAAACAAAACAACGCCTACATTTATCTCTCCCGCTGAGCAGCCTGGGGGAAAAGCCTCAGAATCTCGGCATGGAGGGGCTCCACCTGTGCGGGGGTCTTCACCTTCATCTCCAGCAGGTAATCTTTACCAAACTTGCTTTTCAGGTGTTGGATGGAACCGATACATTTGGGGGCAGGAGGAGGAAGAGGCCATTGCAGAAAGGAGAGCAGGACGTAGAATACGAGACTTGAGACCCGTGATTTGCCGCTAACACCGCCTGCAGGTCCTCATTGTTAGCAGTAGCTTCCACTGCCCACAATGACCTCTCCCTCTCCACAGAGAAACTCTCCTGGTCCTGCTCCCTGGGGCCCAAGGACAGCTCTGGACAGGCACCCACCTGAGCCTCCTGGACACCAGGATAGCCACGCGGTCGCACACGGCCTTGGCCTTGGCCATGTAGTGGGTGGTCAGGAGGGCGCCCCACTCCGTGTTCCTGATGGTGGCCCGGATCACCTGCTTAAATTTAGGTTTAGGGAAAATGCTAATCAAAGGGAATGCTCAAGAGCTTCTGGAAATATATATATATATACATTTCTTTCTCTTTTCTTTTTTTTTATTGTTGTAATTAAATGAAGTTTACTTTTCAAGTTAGTCTCCCATACAATTATTTTTTACATACATTGTTAGGAGACCCTAATTGCTCGCCCCATTCTGCGACAGCACACTCCTCTTTTCCACCCCTGATTCCCCATGACCATTCAACCAGCTCCTAACTCTCTCTGCCTTCCCCTCTCACCTCTAGACAGAAGCTGCCCCTTTGGTCTCTTGTATCTACTTGACTAAGAGGCACACCCTTCACAAGTATCACTTTATGTCCCACAGTCCAGTCCAATCCCTTTCTGAAGAATTGGCCTCAGAAATTGTTTTAGTTCTGGGCTGATAGAGAGTCTAGGGGCCATGCTTTCTGGGGTACCTCCAGTCTCAGTCAGACCGTTAAGTCTGGTCTTCTTCCTTGAATTTGAGTTCTACACCCTATCCTTCTACTGCTCCATCAGGGACCCTCTGTTGTGTTCTCTGTCAGGACGTTCATTGGTGGTAGCTGGGCACCATCTAGTTCTTCTGGTCTCAGGCTGATGAAGTCTCGGTTTATGTGGCCCGTTCTGCCTCTTGGGCTAATACATTCCTTGTGTCTTTGGTGTTCTTCGTTCTCCTTTACTCCAAGTGGTTGGGACAAATTGATGCATCTTAGATGGCCGCTTGCAAGCTTTTAAGACCCCAGACACCACTCACCAAAGTAGGAGGCAGAACATTTTCTTAATAAGCTTTGTTATTCCAATTGACCTAGATGTCGCCTCTAAGGATGGTCCCAAGACCCCTACCCAACTACTCTGTCTCTCAAAGTGTTTGATTGTATTCAGGAAACTTCTTAGCTTTGGTTTAGTTCAGTTGTGCTGATTTCCCCTGTAGTGTGTGCTGTCCTTGCCTTCGCCTAAGATGATTCTTTTCCACTATCTAGTTAGTGAATAACCCTCACTCTCCCTCTCCATCCCCGTAACCATCAAAGAATGTTTTCTTCTGTGTTTAAACCTTCTCTTGAGTTCTTATAATAGTGCTCTTATACAGTATTTGTCCTTCTGTGACTGACTAAATTCACTCAGCATAATAAGTTCCAGCTTCCACCATGTTATATGATGTTTCACAGCTTCATCATTGTTCTTTATTGTTGTGTTAATATTCCATTGTGTGGATATACCATAATTTGCTTATCCATTCATCTGTTGATGGGCGCCTAGGTTGCTTCCATCTTTTTGCTATTGTGAACAGTGCTGCAATGAACATGGGTGTGCATATATCTATTCATGTGATGGCTCTTGTTTCTCTAGGATATATTCCAAGGAGCGGGATAGCTGGATCATATGGTACTTCTATTTCTAGCTTTTTAAGGAAGCGCCAAATCGATGGGAAATATATATTTTTTTTAAAAGAAAATTTCAGTGAACACATTTAAAACAGTGAATTCAGATTAGACAAAGAAGGGATTTTTGGAGGGGCAACAGGCTTGGAAATAACTGAACTTACTTGGTTAGTTTATAACTGAGAACATGAATTGGACTGAATGTGGAAAAAAATAATGTTGGGTAAAAGATGGTTTAGAAAGAAAATACTGACTTTCAAGAATATTTATGAAAAGGTAGTGGGAAGACAGACAGAAAATGAAGAGAACCAACTAAAAAAAAAATAACCTATGCCTTAAAGTTACAAAATGACAGATTTCAGAAATTCCCTAATTAGAGTATATTGAGGACATAGACTGTTTCTTTTTTTTCTCAATAGGAACTGAGTACCAGGTGATGTTGCAGAAAGATTTAAAACTTAATATTAGATTGATTTGACTAAGTATAAAAATGCACCATGCATACCCAGAAGGCCTAAAGAGAAAACAAAATTCTTAGAGTGAGTATTAGGTTCTTAAAATATTTCTTTTTCTCCTCAATGAAAACTGGCTGTGCTATAACATCAGATAATTTTTTTTCCCCTTAGCATTGCTTTTTCTGACAATGTGGGTCTCTTTCACATCATAAGTAAATGACATTTTTGAAGGTCGGTTGTTACAAGATGAATACATTCACTTACGGTTTGTATTAGTTTCCAGTGGCTGCAGCAAAGAACTACTGCAAACTTGATTTCTTAAAACAGTAGAGATTTATTCTCTCACAGTTCTGGAGGGCAGAGGCCCCACATTAAGGTGTTGTCAGGGTCACATACCCTCTGAAGATTCTGGGAGAGAAACAATTCTTTGCCTCTTCTGGCTTCTGGTGGCTTCAGGCATCCCTGGGCTTGTGGCTGCATCACTCCAGTCTCTGTTTCTGTGGTCACATTGCCACCTCCTCTTCCGACTGCGTAATTTCCCTCTGCCTCTCTGTTGTAAAGACATTTGCATTGGATTTAGGGCCCAGTCAGATAATCCAGTATTATCTCCTCATCTCAATATCCCTCACTTAATTATATCCAAAATGACTCCTTTTCCAAGTAAGGTAACATTCACAGGTCCAGGAGTTAGGACTTGGGTATATCTTACTGAGGCCCTCATTCAACTCGCTACATGGTTACTACAAATGATCCTGAATAACACTCATGATGATTTCCTCACCACATCTGCTGCTGCCCTTCAGCGTCCATCCCTGTGGACGGCTCGTCCAGAAGCACCACCACCGGGCCCCCCAGGATGCTCAGCACGAAGCACAGCTGGAAGGAGAGGAGCAGCGTTGGGACCCATCTGTGCGCGGTGCAGAGTGAACCTGAGCCCTGCACGCACCTTCCTCTTTATCCCCTCTGACACGGTCTTCACAGGCACTTTCAGCTGTTCCTGCAGCTTGAGTGCATCCACTAACCTCACTTAAAAAAAAAAAAAAGTATGAGTCAATGAAGGCTACACTCCCCCTGAACAAAGCGGAATATATATGGGAGAATGTGCAAATCCAAACAAAAGCTATAGTGGAGGAATTTTTCAAAGAGCAATCAGGGTGATCATAAAATCGAGGCCACTTAGATACTTTATCACCCTTTCCTAGTTGTCAAACTCATATTTTCAACGACTTCTTTCCATGTTAAGAATAATTAATACACTTTTTCTCCCCATACTTAATGTGAGAGAAACCAACAATAACACTGGACTGGGTTCCAGATGACCGAGTCTTACTCCACAAACATGGGATCATGAGTTAGAATCGACCTCCTTTAATTTTGGATGAACATCATTACTATCACACCCTCCCCATATATAACGAGTGTAGCCCCCCCACCCCACCATGTACCATGTAATGGCGGCCGAGGCGTCTTCTTTCCTCAGCCCTTTGACTGTGGCATACACCTCCAGGTGCTCCCTCACCGTCAGGTTGGGCCACAGAGGGTTCTCCTGAGGACAGTACCCCAGGAACCTGATGGTATCCTCTCTGCTGCTGCCTTTCAAAGTCACCTACACAAAGAGTTCATTCTAAGATTCTGCCCAAAATTGTGTGTGTGTGTTTCAGTGATGCCCTCCAGTTCACACACATGGGTGCTAGTAGTAAAAAATAAGTAATCATTTTGCTCTAAAACCTTAGTAATTGCAAAATCAGACATCCCACATTGTTATATTCCTCCATTACAACATAGAATTTATTATCACTGTCATCATCATTGTCAAATTCAAGGTTATTTATTGGTTATCCATTGCTTGAATTCATTCATTGATCCAATCATTCAAATGAGGATTTCCTTTTCCCACTGGTAAAGTGTTTGTAATTATAGAACCTATCTCACAAGTTTATTGTGAGGATTAAACAAGGCAGTGGTTCTCAGGCAGTAGAGATGCCCCCCCGCCCCCGCCCACTTCTCCACACCTCATCCCCTGCAGGGGACATTAGGCAATGACTGGTGACATTTTGGTTGTCAAAGTTGGGAAAGGGTATTACTATTATCTAGTGTGTAGGAGCCAAGGATGCTATTAAACATTATACGATGCATAGGACAGCTCCCCACTGCAAAGTACTAGTAGTCCTTGTCTCCAAATATCAATAGTGCCATGGTGGGGAAACCCTGAATTAAGGCAATAAATGAAAAACTCTTAGCACTATGTCTGGCACATGGTAACCAGTGAACACATGATAGCATTGATTATTTTTACCAGCCATGCACTATGCTATAGATCACAGCTAATATGTACCCAGTGCTTGCTATGAGCTAGAATCTAAGCATTTTATATGTGCTTATTTACATTATCCTTATGACAACTCTATGAGTTAGTTATAATTTTTATCATCCTTGTTTCACATATGAGAAAACTAAGCAGATATTATTTTTATTGTCCCTGTTTTACAAATGATGAACTACTATTTTTTTTATCATCCTTGTTTTAAAAACGAGAAAACTAAGATATGCATAGATTAAGAAGCTTGAACAAGGTCACACAAGGTACACCTGGGACTTGAAACTTGGCTCTGGCTTCAGAATTCATGCCCTTAATCTCTATGCTATATTGTCTCTCCCTACTACAAAGGAGAAGAGAAATAGTTAACCTTGCCTCAAAGAAATTTCAATCTGGAGAGAGAAAACAGAAAATAAATGCATATATTAATCACAGTCCTTGCTTAATGCTTTTAAGGATATAGATGTGCTACAGAGTAATAGGAAGGGTCTAAGTCAGGAACCGATGGTACTGAAGGAAGAAGTCCAAGCTACACTGAAGGCATTGGTAAAAAAACAAGGCTTCGGGAATTGACGGAACACCAACTGAGATGTTTGAAAAACACGCGCAGCAATGGAAGTGCTCACTCATCAATGCCAAGAAGTTTTGAAAAAACTACCTGGTCAACCAACTGGAAGAGACCATATTTATGCCTATTCTCAAGAGAGGTGATCCAACCAAATGCAGAAATTATCGAGCAATATCATTAATATCACACACAAGTAAAATTTTGCTGAAGATCATTCAAAAGAGGCTGCACCAGTATACCCATAGGGAACTGCCAGAAATTCAAGCCAGATTCAGAAGAGGACATGGAACGAGGGATTTCGTTGCTAATGTCAGATGGATCCTAGCTGAAAGCAGAGAATACCAGAAAGATGTTTACCTGTGTTTTATTGACTATGCAAATGCATTTGACTGTGTGGATCATAACAAATTATGGATAACATTTAGGAGAATGGGAATTCCAGAACACTTAGTTATGCTCATGAGGAACCTGTACATAGACCAAGAGGCAGTCTTTCGAACAGAACAAGGGGATACTGTGTGATTTAAAATCAGGAAAGGTGTGTGTCAGAGTTGTATCCTTTCACCATACTTATTCAATCTGTATGCTGAGCAGATAATCTGAGAATCTGGACTGTATGAAGAAGAATGGAGCATCAGGATTGGAGGAAGACTCATTAACAACCTGCATTATGCAGATGACACAACCTTGCTTGCTGAAAGTGAAGAGGACCTGAAGCACTTACTGATGAAGATCAAAGACCACAACCTTCAATATGGATTACACCTCAATATAAAGAAAACAAAAATCCTCACAACTGGACCAATAAGCAACATCATGATAAACAGAGAAAATATTGAAGTTGCGAAGAATTTCATTATACTTGGATTCACAATCAACACCCATGGAAGCAGCAGTCAAGAAATCAAAAGACGCATTGCATTGGGCAAATCTGCTGCAAAAGACCTCTTTAAAGTGTTAAAAAGCAAAGATGTCACCTTGAAGACTAAGGTATACCTGACCCAAACCATGATGTTTTCAATTGCCTCATATGCATGCGAAAGCTGGACAATGAGTAAGGAAGACCGAAGACTGACTGATGTCTTTGAATTATGGTGTTGGTGAAGAATATTGAATATACTATGGACTGCCAAAAGAGCAAACAAATCTGTCTTGGAAGAAGTACAACTAGAATGCTCCTTAGAAGCAGGGATGGTAAGATTATGTCTCACATACTTTGGACATGTTATGAGGAGAGATCAGTCCCCTGGATAAGGACATCATGCTTGGTAGAGCAGAAGATCAGCAAAAAAGAGGAAGATCCTCAACGAGATGGATTGACATAGTAGCTGCAACAATGGGCTCAAGCATAACAACTATTGTGAGGATGGTGCAGGACCCAGCAGTGTTTCGTTCTGCTGTACATAGGGTCACTATGAGTCAGAACCAATTTGACAGCACCTAACAACAATATAAGTTAGCTAAGAGAGTAGTCAGGAAAAGTTCCTTTTGTGATGTATACTTTAAGGTGATGAGAAGGGGATGGCTGATCATGTAAAGAGTAAAAGGAAGGCACTCCAGTCACAGGAAGATCAAACCCAAACATCCTGTGGTGGGAAGACAATAGAAGGCAGATATGAGCAAGGGGGAGAAAGTGGTGTGAAAAGTGGACATGAGAGGCAGAGGCCAGGTAAAGCCATGCCTTCTAATTGAGGTATTGTGAGCAGGAGAGTGACATGACTTGATTTGCATTTTAAATAGATTGCTCTGGCTGTTGTGTGGGCAAGAATAGAAATGGAAAAACAATTTTGGAAAGAAATCTCTGTAGTAATTAACACCGCTGTGCAACTTCTCTTCATGAAAACCCACCCTGACCTTGATCTGTGTCAAATGCCAATATTATCTCCCCTTCAAGGTTGTATTCCTTTGGACCTCTGTCTAATCAATTTGCACAGCTTGACCTCGAAATACCACCAAGTGATATTCTAGGCATTATTCTAGTTTTTGCTTTGGAATTTGGAAAATTACTCATTTTTCTCTAACTTATGACCTGTTGTCGCAACAAATCCTGGGTCTATTAACACTATCCCAGCAACATTGCTGTGCTTCATGAACTTCATTGTGCCTGTGATAACACCCTCAGCTGCTTAACTTATGGACTAATACTGGTTGTATCATTACATTGATTGGGCCAGGACAAACCCCAGTAATCATATGTGAGCTCCTGTTCCCATAGGCTCTCTATGAAGACCTATGAAGTCTTACTTGCTGGTGAACTCTTACAGGTAAATAAGTTGCAAATAATAATCACAGCATACAGGTAAGAGACCAGTTATTAAACATAAAAACTCTGTGGCCATATAAATAGAATTTGTCATTATTATGACAATGCTTTCTGATGTAATGCAGGGTAAGTCAATTCGATTCACTAAGTCCTTGGGATCCATCAGTCGGAAAACAAAGATCCACGAGCTCAAGGAATACATATTTCCTTTTAATGTCTAGAAGTGCCTCGAAGATAGGCCTGGTGATCTGCTTCCGAAAGGTCACAGCCTTGAAAACCCTGTGGAGAAGTTCTACTCTGCACACATGGGGTCACCATGAGTCAGAATCGACTTGATGGCAGCTAACCACGACAATAACAACATCAGGTAAATAATATATATCCCTTCTCCTCAACTAACTAATTTTGGCATTAAAGGGAGAATTTTTAAATTAATATTCTTCATTTCATGCATAAATAATATTGATTAATAAGAAAGGATCATCTATGTATTTTTAAGGTTATAATCATTATTTATTGTAAAAGGTTTGTGCTAGGTCTTATTAATGATCGTATTTCTGCATGTGTTACCCACCTGGCCTGCAGTTGGTTTTGTGTCTCCAGTTATCATCTTAATAGTTGTGCTTTTGCCAGCTCCATTGTGTCCTAGCAGCCCTATAATTTCACCTGAAAGAAAGAGGTACATTCGGAATTATAACTTCAAATAGTAACAAAATAAATACACCAAATGCCATTCAAGGACTCACTGTGTGCCAAGCGCCATGTCAAATGTGCATTGCTTTGTTTATTCTTCACACACACAGCTGCTTTCCTAGGAGTTATTATTAACTTCATTTTATAGGTGAGGAAACTCAGGCTTAAATAGGATGACTTGTCCAAGGTCATGTAGCCAGTTAGAGACTGAGTAGGAATTTGGAAACAAATCCTGATTCCAAGACCCTTTGCCGCTTCCCAACATTGCCACAGAAAGTGCTACTTGTTAGGAATGAAGAATGTGCTACTCTTACTCTGTCCTGTCAGTTCCCTTCTGTGTAGTATCCTCTGTCATAAAATTAATTATGTTACCCAGAAATCTGTGACAAGCCCTGGTGGCGCAGTGGTTAAACGCTCTGCTGCTAACCAAAACGTTGGTGGTTCGAACTCACCAGCGACTCCGGTCGGCTTCTGTAAAGATTACAGCCTTGGAAACCTATGCAGCAGTTCTACTCTGTCCTATAGGGTGTCCATGAGTCCGAATTGACTCGACAGCAATTGGTAGAAATATATACCATCCTTCTTAAGAAAAAATACTGTACATTTAGATGTAACTGCCTTCCTATGCAAAGAGAAACCTTTGCTAAATTAGAACTGAGGCTTTTATGTGGGACAGATCAGTGTTAGCCTGCTGCTGGGCTGGCTGTCTTTCTTGTTTATTAACAGTAGCCCCAGATTCGGATACTATTATTCCCTTCTAAAGACCTAATCTTCAGAGGTCAAGGTCGAAATTCTAACTGAACTGAACTATGTCCAACCTTTTTTAACACAAGAAGAGACATTTCTTGTGGCCAGTTTTTTCTTCTCTGTTCTGCAGTTTTTCTTTTTGCCTGCATATTCCTTCCGGAGACAGCTGGCAATGATGACTGGTTTCTGTGAAGACAGAAAGCAACAATGGGGCTTGATTCTCACCTTGGATTGAGCGTGCTCCACACTCCCTCTTACCAAACCTTTCCCTATTCAAAACCGGGAGCCCAGCCTGTCCTTCCCTAAATCAGTTGTCGTCGAGTTGACTGCAATTCATGGTGACCCCATGTGTGTCAGAATAGAACTGCGCTCCACAGGGATTCCAATGGCTGATTTTTTGGCAGTAGGTTGCCAGGCCTTTCTTCTGAGGCACCTTTGGGTAGACTGGAACCACCAACATTTTGGTCAGCAGCCTAGCATGTTAACCATTTGCACCACCCAGGGACTCTCACTTTTAAGCACACTCTCCCAGCTTATATCCATCCCTACAGGTAAAAGCGCATTTGCACTGTGTCATATGATTTAGGCATGCACGCTTTTCCTCAGAGAGGAGAAATAGAGAGGCTCACCAAACCAATAGGTCTGTCAAGATATACACTCTTAAAACCAAACAATAGTTTTGCTGAACTAGTGAAGAACGTCTGCCTTGAGCATTGTGCTCTTTTAAGATATATCTATATGGGATCAAATTGACAACAGCAACTTGAAAGATCAGACAGGAACCTTAGGGGGCAGTGAGTGTGTGTGAATCGGGGAGGAACAACTCGGACAAGGAGGGTGAGAACGGTTGCACAGCTTGAAGAATGTATTCGATGTCCCTGAATTGTACAAGTACATGTCACTGTTGAATTGGTGCCTTGTCTGCTGTGAATATTCTCAATAACAACAACAAAAATAAAATAAATTACAACAAAGATACACTCATACACACAAATGCAGGCACACACACCAATACACGTGCACACACGCCTTAAACCAGCTCTCTACTCTGAATTTCTTAAATTTTACTCAGGTTCTAAAGCTCAAAAATTTTTATTTAGGTCTTTTACTATTTAGCTGTACTTACCACAACTATGACTGAAAAATAAGTTAACGGGTTTATGTGTGCATGCGTGCACGTGTGGGGGTGGTATGTGTGTCCTTTGCTCACTTAGATTTTGGGTGTTGTATACCCACTGAAGTCAAGTAATGAGAACTATCAATTTTTTCAAATATTAATATTTCAAAGTTGTCCACTTAAGTTGACAGACAGAATTATTTGATGAAGAACATTTTTTTTTTATTGTACTTCAGGTGAAGGCTTACAGAACAAATAGTTTCTCATGAAACGGTAGTACACATATTGTTTTATGACATTGGTTAACAACGCCACATGTCAACCCTCTAAATTCTCAACATTTTTTTTTTTTGGTGAAAATACATATAGCCAAAGATATACCGTTTCGAAAATTTCTACATGCACAGTTCAGTGACATTATCTATGCTCTTCCAATTGTGCTGTTATTCTCACTTAAGATGAAGGCTTACAGAACAAAATAGTTTCTCATTTAACAGTTACTACAAATGTTGCCCTATGACAACGGTTAACAATCTCACAACACATCAACAATATCCTTACTCAACCTTGGGTTCCCTATCACCAGCTTCCTTGTCCCCTTCTGCCTTCTGGCCCTTGTCACTGGACTCCTGTACCTCGTTAGTCTCATTTGGTTTTACGGGGCTGTCCACTCCCAGGCTGAATGGTGAACCTCGGAGGTAACTTGATGAAGAACATTTTTGTAAATTCTATCTCATCAAAGTCTGGGGCAGTCACAGCACTTGCTGTTCTCACTCTTTCCATCTGAACATCTTCATCCTCTCTTTCTGCCTCTTCTGGGTTTGCAAAAAATTCACTACTTCCTGGATAGATCCTAAAACCAAAACAGTATTAAAATAACAGTATTAATAATAATAAAACCTAGCAGCAAAAATAATGTATTTTCTGTATACTGTTAACTATTCCATGAGTGGATTGAGTAACTTTGAGCACAACACAATCTCCTTTTTTCCATGACACACCATCTGTCTTTCAAACAGCCTGGTTTCTTTCACCGATACTACTCTTGCATCACTTTGCTTCTTGCTTAAATTTAATTGTCAGTCATCTTAGGTGACTTCATTTTTCAAATAATAAAACATTACACACCACCTGGCAAAGGAATTGAGGGCTGAGATGCATGAGCAAAGAAATTTAGGAAACGTAATCTATTTTGACGCGGATATTTTGGAATTCTGAAGACTTTGTGAGAACAATGGGTTAGAACATTTGAAATCATAGATGTGCCCCAGAAAATGCAGGACATATAATCCCCATATTGTCGTAGCTGCTGTTGAGTCAGCCCCTGACTCATGGTGAACTCATGCCAACAAGATCAGACTGTTGTGACCCATAGGGTTTTCATTGGCTGATTTTTGGGAGTAGATTGCCAGGCCTTTCTTCCTAGTCTATCTTAGTCTGAAAGCTCCGCTGAAACCTGTTCAGCACGACAGCAACATGCAAACCTTCACTGACAGACAAGTGGTGGCTGCATCTGAGTTTCATTGGAACCTGAGTGTGCGCCATCAGAATCACTCTTTCCTTATTGCTCTCACTGGTAACAATTTAGCTCTTTCCGTCATCATCCCCACCACCCTGATTCCTGCCGATTCCTGCCTTTTTCCCTCATGCCACCCCAAATTAATGCTGTCGGTTGATGTCCTAAAACCCAGCTGTTAAATTGCCACTCTCCTCTTCTATCATGAATATTAGACTTGAGCTTGATTCATATTTTATGAGTTGGGAAAGGTGTTCAAGAAGCCCCATGTCTGTGTTTCCCATTATGTACTGCGAAACCTTCCCTATGCTTCCCTATTTCAAGACCATCAATTTCTAGCTTCCATTTAATTTTCCATTATCCTCCAACACAAGCCTTCCAGTTCTTTCCAGATGTCTTCTCAAATATACAGGAACATGTCAATCTTTGTCTATTGCTCAGACTATTCTTCCTTCCTGTATTGGCTACGCTTACCCAACTGTTTATCTCCACATACCCATTGTTCCAAAGATTCTATCACTTGCACGTGACTTTCCCTACTATGCCAGTGGAATTATGGTTTGCCTCAGTTTCTCAGTGTCTCCTGTGTGCTAATTTATTTCTCTCACTAAATTGTATGCTCGTTACAGTGAACTGTCATAAATTATAATGATTTTGTATTCCACAAGTCCCTTAAACATAGTCCAGTGTAGCATTTTTTCATTAATTAATTTAGGCATACTAAAATGTCTTTAAACAATGAATATTAAAATAAAACATAAAATTCTATTTTAATTTTCTCAACCTGAACAGAGGATCTTTTCGTGTTGATTTCTTCCTGAAGTTCATTTCCAGACACTGTAGAACAAAAAGGAAAATAAAAAAAAATGAAGGTAAGGCTAGGGAAAAAGAAAGACAGTCAAAATTAGCATCAACGTAAAAACAACTATTTCAATATTGGGATTGATTTGAGGAGTTTGATTATATATAGGATAGATTTGATAACATTTTCATAAGTTTCAAAGAAAATTTAGTTAATGTTCTATAAAACTCTCAAAGTTAGCGTCACTGCTATTCAGAGAAAGTGTGACAGAAATATAATGCTAATAAATCGATACTGGTACTACTCAGGCCATTAAGAATTTGGGCTTCACACTTGGCATGAGACGATCATTATAACAACAGCAGTCCAGATTTTAAAGTCATTGCGTGTGTGTGTGTGTGAGTGCGTGTGCTGCTTCAGATGCTCAAAATGCCCAAACCTTTTCAATTTGATGCAATTCATAGAAACTTAATGCATTTCAAAGTATACTAATATTACATCCTCTCATGCAAAACATTTAAATGGAAATGACTTCTTACTATTAACAATGCCAGAAATACAATTTGAGATTCTGAAGGTCCTAAATAATCCATAGAGTCATGAGAAATCTGTAAAATGAGGAGAAAAAGCATTTAGATGAACCTTTACCTGTTGCTAAATTTCACCCTGTTTAAGATAAATTAGTGTCTATTAAACAGCGTTGCCGCTATTCTATGAAATTCTCCCTCGTGAATCAGGTAAAAGTAAATTTCTCACTGTGCAGTATGTCTTCCTTGCTTCCCAGGTCACTCAGTGAACTGTTAACCTGTGCTGGGCTGTAGACTGAGATGGTTTTATATGTGCCACTGTGAGTTACTGTGTACCTACTGGGAGATTCCTGGGGCAATGCCAGCAGGACCTGTAAAAGCCACAGGCAAGGTTTGCCTTAAGATAAACCCTCTCCCGTAAGTTTACCTGCCTTTCTCTCACTTGTGCTCCTTCCCTTTCTTTTTCCCACAAGAAACCTGGAACCATTACACTCTTCTTGCCCTCAGTACCCGCACTGCTGAGAATAATCATGACAATCTCTTCACACTGAAGACAAAGTTCTTCACCTGGAGTTTTGCATGCATACACATAAGTACATTTTTTTATGGAGGAGACGCATGGTGTTCATTAGATTCACAGTGCGTTTTGTAACAACCCCCAACTCTTTAGTGAGTACAGAGTAAACTGTCAATATAGAGTTAAGGGATAATTTGTTTTTGGAACAATATTTACCAAAACTTACTTTCTGAGCAATTTTAAGCCCATGTAGAAAATTTATAACTATCATAACCGTCCACCACCTAGTAAAGAAGTTTCTTTTCTCACTGGATAATTTGCCAGGACCCTGACATTGATTCAAGTGATCTTGCTCTTCTAAGTACCTCGGTCACACACTTCCAATCACCGTACCATGTCCAGAATCAATTTCAGGCTCCCTGCCCTCTGCCCTGCCACCACATTTTCTTTTCAACTCTCTTGCTCTAGTATCTTTACTCCATAATATGGAGTTGGTGGACCTCCAATCCACCAGCCCCACTGTTTTTCACTCTGTCCATAAACCCTCTTATGTTCTTAACTCCCTCATTCCCCAGTTTAGATTCCATGGTCCACTGTCATTCTTCCTTACACAGAACCATTACTCTCTTATCCTATTATTTATCAGACTGGCCCCGCAAAACTTCAACTTTGGTTGAACCCACCTTTCCACCTGCTCAAAACTGGATTTGAGAAGCAGACTATAATGAGAAAAAAACTCAACTATGCTGACTTCACTTGAAAAGTAGGGCAGGTGATCCTTTAGCCCTGACTGTCCATGCTACTCACTCACTCTCTAAAATAATTTCTCAGATCTTTTTCTCCTGCTCTAAAAATCACAACCCTCTTCCTCCATCTCACTCTAAGTTCTCATTTCCCTCTTCACCTTCACCTCTGACTTCACCACTTATTTCCCTAAGAAACTAGAATCAGCCGTAAGAGAATCATATCAGATTTCTACCAGTAAAACCTCTAAACTACCTCTTTATTAATATATTCTGGTTACGTGCTTGTTCAATAGATAGAATGTCCCTGCTCTTATGGAAGTCAGCCCCTCCACTTGCATACTGTATGCCATTCTGTTGCAGCTATTCAAGAAACTGGCTTCTTAAGTCCCTATATCTCTTTTCTATTACAAATTTCTCACACAGCAGCATAGTATCTCCCTTCTTAAAACAAACAAAAATCCACCCTCCCCATTCATCTACTCTTCCATCTCTCTGCTACCCTTTTTAGCAAAACTCCTACAAATACTTGTCTATACCCACGGCCACTACTTTCTCACTTCCC
Organism: Trichechus manatus latirostris; assembly: GCF_000243295.1. Lineage (NCBI taxonomy): Eukaryota > Metazoa > Chordata > Mammalia > Sirenia > Trichechidae > Trichechus > Trichechus manatus. Next base: position 13,355,493 of record NW_004443964.1, on the reverse strand, counting down.
ATCCTCTATTCATCTCACACTTATTAGACTTTTACATTCACCCCTTCATTGAAATCTATCTCGTTAATCCCACCAATGACCTCACTGTAGCCAAATTCGATGGTCGTTTCTCAGTTGATATCTTTACAGACCTCTCATCAGCACCTGATGGTTTACTCTCTCTGCCGTGAAACCTTCTTTGTTACCATCTGGTATAAAATGTATACTGACACTTTTAGTGTTCAAGGAGAGTTTCTGAGAGGAGATTCTGGAATACAATAACATCCCATTTTTTCCTTCTATGTCACTGGCACCTTCTCAAACTGTTTTGCTGACTCTTCCTCTTCCCAACCTCTAAATTTTGGAGTTCAAGGCCAAGTCCTTGACATTCTTTTCATTTCTATGGATGTTTCCCTGTAGGTTTTATCATTTGGTTCCATGACTTGAAGCACATTCTCTATACTAATGGCTCTCCAATATTTAGCTTCTGTCCCAATCTCCACACACTCCCACACACTGAAGTCCAGACTCATGCTTGACAGATGTTTACTTGACATTTCCCTATACATGTCTACTGGGCGCCTTAAATCTAACATGTCCAAAACATAAAAAGGGGGAAGGCATCTCTTCAGCCTCCTAGTAAGGCTATTTGCTCCTCGGAGTGAGAGTTATCATGAAAACTATAAAATTCTACTACCCTGGATTTACCTCTGACCTTCATAAGTCAACTGAATGAGAACATGACCCTTGCTGTGTAGACCAAGAGCTGGCTTTCCAAAGACAGAGAGTTAAAATTTTGCTAAGGACTAAGGACTGTATCTACATTTTTACAAAATCACAGCTTGGTCACATGGCCACCCATTTCATGACCCTGGGACACGAGTGGAATGACTTACCTTAAAGTAAATGAATAGAGAGCCAATCAGAGTGAAGGGTGGTACTAATAAGCTGCACAAAAATAGCCCTAGAAATCCATAAACATTTAGGTCAGTAGCAACTATTGTGAAGATGGTGATCTAAAATAAAAGCACAGCAAAGTTTCACTAAAGTCTATCAATCTGGATTTTATGATGTTTCCAAAGGGTAGAAAGTTCTTACTTTCAATTTCCACCTCACTCCCCAAACCAGTACTGCCATCTTTTTTTCTCTATACATGTATCTATCTATCTATCTATCCAGTTAAACTCTATTGGATTATGAGTGTTTAAAAGATAGAACAGTGCTTCTCACACCTAAGGTACGTGCAAGTCAGCTGGGAATCTTCTTAAAAATCAATTTGATAAAAGAGTTTTTTTTTTTATTACATATTACTCTGCATTTTTCTCTCTTTTTCATTTCACAATAGGTCATGGACATCTTTTTAGGTTTAGGCAGGCTAGCTGTTTATTTTCATAACTGCATACTATTTCTTTGAATGAATATACAACAATTCAACAATTTTGTTGTCAGAAAATTGTTCTCACTACACTACTCATTGGATTCATTACATCAACAACATTAATTATTCTTATGTTGGATTGGCTTTGTCCTTTGCATCTATTTTTTTTGTTTGTTTGTTTCACAGAGATTATTTTAATCCTTTTATATCTGTAATTAAATTTTCAGCCATTTTCTGAATTCACTATTAGTTTTATATTTATATTGGTCTTCTTTGTGGGTCATTTTTCTTATTCAAGATGTTTTATTGTGTCACTGAACTTTTGTTTTATTAAATTAATGTTTAAGAAAATCTTTTAGAGAACAAAGCTCTTCTGGAAATACTTGCTCTGCATCTGTTTTTTGGATGCTGTGTTAATGTCTTTCATTAGTTATTGCTGCTGCTGGTGCTGTTTGTTAGCTGTTGTTAATTGCTTTTGGACTTTTCACGTCATTGTGAGTGTTTGCTGAGTTGCTGTGACATATCTTTTTATTTTGGACATATTTAACCTGTGCAACTCTGTTCAGATCTTCTATTTACCCTGATAAATTATTTATGATTTCCTCTGAACACAGCTTTCTTCATAGCTGACACCTGCTTGTCTTTTCCTTTGAGAGATGGTTTGAGCTTAGGTATTGATTTCTGTTAACATCTTTGAAGCCCGGGGTCATGTATGGATGTGGTGTGCTCCACTTGGGCCAGGTGTTGTAGCCTTCTTGCTTTCTTCTGTGAGTCATGTTGGATGTTGTGCATCAATTTTCACTTTACCCAGGGAAGTTGCATCTTATGGCCAAGGGGGCAGGCACAGTGCTGGACCCTGGACCATACCCCAGTTCAGTTCAGAGCTCTCAGCATCCCTCCCGTCTAGGTAAGGCATTCTTTTCTCAGGGGTTCTTATTTACTTTTTCCTAGACTATCAATTTGATCTCTCAAATACCTCCTTTTAGAGATAGTTTCAGTATTTTGGAGCCCTGATGGCACAGTGGTTAAGAGCTCAGGCTGCTAACCGAAAGGTCAGCGGTTCGAATCCACCAGAGGCTCCTTGGAAACCCTATGGGGCAGTTCTGCTCTGTCCTATAGGGTTGCTATGAGTCAGAATACGTGTTTGGTTTTCTGTCTGTTTGATCAGTATTTTATAAACTCACTTTTCCTCATCAGAACTGCTTCTAGAGGGTAGAGTAAAGTTTGATTTTGCTCCAAATTAGGCCAGAATTTTGCTTTTTTCCATGACAATCACACTTTCCTCTTTGATCCTTATTATCTGCCTCTAGTCCACTATCCTTACACAGACATCTTCTGTCTACATAGCGAATCAAATCCAACTTGTACAATGTTTTATTTAAGTCTCTACATGTTGGCTCATTTTTTTCCCAACTGCTCCTTCAGTTCTGTACAGGTTTAAGTTTGCTTAAAAAAAGATAGTTGGGTTATGTATTTTGCTATTGTATATTATTATTATTTTATAAACAGAATATAAGTTTTGCATCTTTGTAGACTGCACATTTTCTCAGTGTATTCTTTTTTTTGCTTCATATGTTTGGTCTTGAATTTTATTTTATGTGTTATTCGTAAATCTAATGTTATCTATTTAAAAACTATCTCTTATGTTATTGCTCGTGACTTAGGTGTATTTCTTATAAACAACATACAGCTGAATTTTATTCTTTAACCCAATCTGGAAATCATTGTATTTTCTTCTTATTTTACAATTCCCATTTACTTATTGTGTTTTATTTTAGTTTCTTCCAAATATTGGCAAAGATGTGAAGCATCCTCCATGTCACCCACTGGAATTCTCACCCCTGCTGGTGGCGCAACCACTTTTGGACACCAATGGCAAGATCTACTAAAGCTGAACATATGCATACTTTATTATCTAATAATTCTACTCCTAGGTTTACACCCTAAAATACATTCGTATGTGCACTAAAAGACATACAAGGAAGTCCGTGACAGCATTATTCATCACAATTCAAAACAGGAAGCCACAAAATGTCGAAAATAGAATGGGTAAACATATTACAGGACATTCATCAATAGAAGAGGACAACAATGGAAAGGAATGAACTTCTATGTATATCAGATACAACAGCATGGGTGACTCTAAAAGACATGATGTTGAGAGTGAGCAGATCCAAGATAATGTGCTCTGTAGGATTCCCTTTATATTCTATTCAGAAACCGCTAAACCTATGATGTTATAACTCAGGAAAGAGATTTCTTGTGGGGCAGGGGTAAGGTTGGGAACGGGGCATGAGAGGGCTTCTGGGGTTCTGGTAATGTTCTATTTCTTGATGTGTGTGGTGGTGTCATGCAAATGTTCACTTTTTAATTTTTATTGAGCTGTGCACTTACAATATAGGCACTATTCTCTATGTAGGTTATACTTTTCAAAAAAATGTATTTCTAACATATTGCTTTGGATATTATGTGGAGCATAGGTTATGGGAGACAAGAGTAAAAGCAGAGAAACCAGTTATAGATCTGCTGCAATACTCCAGGTGAGAGATGATGAAAAACTAAACAATAACGGCGATGACAAAGAAGTTGGAAAGCAGCAAACAGACTCGGGAAATATTTAGAGTCCAAATGAATTGCACATGAATTGAATGTAGGAAGAGATGAAAAGAGAGGAATCAAGGGTGATTCTAGAGTTTTGGCATGAAAAAGAAACTGGGTAGGTTGTGCTGCAATTATGTAATACAGTTAAAGAAGAGGAGAACTAGGATTACAGAAAGTGGTACATCTCAGATATGTCATCACTGAGTTGCCTTTTAAATATTCGTGTGTAATTTTAAGTTAATTGTTGGAGGTAGAATCTCTAGTTCAGTCAAAGCTGAAACATGTAGGAGGATGATCAGTTTATAAATGGTATACACTCACACCTATAGTTTACATCTACAATAGCCACCCAGTAGACGTAAACATACCAATGATCATGAAGATGGCACCAGACTAGAAAACATTTCATTCTGTTTTACATAAAGTCACCATGAGTCAGAGCAGACTTGATGGTAACTAACAACAATGTAATTACCTTACAAGAAATCAAATTTTCTAGAAAGCGATATTAATTTACCATTTCGCTTAGTACAAAGATTAAAATATATATTCCTAGATTTATATAAAAATGGTTTTAAAATAAAAGAATATGCACTGTATGCATGCTTACAATTATGAAGCAAAATGACCAAATGTCACTGTTTTTTCTCCCATTGCAAAAAATGAATGAAATCCCATATGTCAAGAAAACCAGAGATGAGACATAGCCAACGCTACACAGGAGCTGAAAATAGGAATATTAAGTTTGGATCAAATAAACTCTACCTAGAGAATAGTTCATACTTAAACCTCAATTCTCCAAAATTGTTGCATTGCACAGGTGATTTGAAGTTCTTTGCTTTAAGATTAATTAAAGTTACTACATTAATGAAAAATAGTCTAGTAAATTTGTCCTGTAATTTTGGCCACTTACCTGAATTAGCAGGTTTTGAATTATAAATATAATCTCATCTGGGCTGAAAATGTAGTCCAATATTTGCATTAGAAGGAGGATCAAGAAATACAAAGGCGTATCCACCAGTGCCTGCCCAAACCAGTAAGCAGAAGGGTAGAGGCCTGAAATCCGTAGCTGGGAGTGAGCTTTTTTCTAATAAAGAAATAGGAGACATATCAAAAGATCCTGGAAAATTGAGGCTTGAGAAATTGCAAACAGATAGTTGCAAAAGTATTCATTTTACAATATCCCTTTAATAAATACTGTGTTGATTCAGCAGATAGCACTGCCATTTAATACACTCCTGCTTCAGAGGCATACAGATCCCTTGCCTGTCAAGGCATTAATACTGCAGCAAACCACATGGTGACTTCATCTTCTAAAAGGAAAATGCACAACATCACTAGCTCACGTTCCATCATGGAATGACTGGGCATCGCCTCAGTGACAAGATCCCTATCCTTTGCTTCCCAAAGCTGCTCCTTCCTTTGACACTATGAAAACTTGCGAATTGCACAAAGGCTCAACAAAGTAGTTTTACAATTTCCTACATGATTCTTCAAGTTTATATTGAATGTAAACAGTGCATTTGCAATCAACATTCTATTACATTGAATATAGGATAAGAATGATTATCTAACCAATGAGGGACAGAATGATTAAGCAACTTTCAGAAGGTCATACAGCTTGAGACTGGAAGAGTCAGGATTTGAAGCCAGGCACGCTGACTCCAACAGAAGCCCTAGAGAAGGTGAGAAGAGCAGTGGAGAGAAAACAGTGAATGTGTGGTGTCATAAAAGTCAGGGAAGAAGAGTATTTTGTGTTGGCCTTGGGAGTATTGCTAAAGAGAGGCATAGCTGAAAAGAAGAATGAATGAAAATAAATTCAAGGCTCACAGCACAAAGCCACCATCAGCTAGTGACGCTAAGGACATTAGGACACCAGGAAGGGCTTCTTGAATTTTACATAAAAACATCCCAAGATGAAGTTTTAAAGGGACCATCTTTTTCAACAATACATCAAAGTGCTGTGGTGAGCAGGTCAGGGTTGTTTGACCAAATACCTTTAGCACACTCTGGAAAGTGGGAACTATCATTGAGAGGGAATGTGATGGTGTCATTGCTAGTGTCTGTAAAGAAGGCTCTAAGTGATTTACCAGGTAGGAGGTGCAACTCCTTATTAATCAATGGTATCGCCTAAGCTGTCCTTTCTGAGGTCTCACATTTATTTAAGAAAAAAAATCTTCATATTTGGCAACTCATGATTAAGATGCTTGATTATTCATTGTATCAAGCACATAATTAAATGTACCACCTGAATGTGCACTTATTATCATAAGGGGAAAATCCTCTAAGTATTAAAAACACATGAGGACTTTTTACTCTCCTTACTTCGTAGTCACTGATGCTCCTCATCGCAATGTAAGGCGTAAAACAGGCTGCCACAGGTATCCAGAAGAAAGCATTACTTAGGTACCCAAACTCATAATTCACGTGCACCGGAAATCATGAAGAACATCGTGAGCTGATGGCAATTGGTATTTTGGTTCATCTATACATTCTTAAATAAACCATTCAAATAAATGAGTTGGTCTGACCACTTCCTGAGGTCCTGTTTGTAACTCCTTACCCACATTCTCAATCCTGTATTGAGGCAACTTGGATTCTGGACATGTATCCTGGTTCATTTACAAAGAAGCAGATTCAGCCAAGTTATATGATTGGCTAAGGTCGCACAGTTAATCATTAGTGAGGTAGGCATGAAACTTCTAATCATCTGATTTCATGGTTATAACATTTAAGCTGTTGGTTTCATAGCAAGTAGAGACTGTGAACTGTCAATGGTGGAGCTATTTTGTTATTCTCAGAAATTGGTGCCAAATCAGTTCAGTCCAACGTTTATGAAAATTCCTCCTGTTCTTGCCCTGGTTTTGCATCAAATGCAGGAGTAGTAAATTCAAATGCCTTCATGGACCTGACAGATATAAATTAATGAGTCATGTGGGTGTATGTTAGAAAATAAGAGTGATAAGGCTTGGAGAAAAATGGACAGCATACACTCTACATAAAGACATTGAATTAAAAAAATTTCAAAACCCTATGTAGGCTGGAGAGAGCCTTGGGTTTTCCTACAAGCCTTGCCTTGACCTATGATCAGTTGCCTCACTGCAGTAAGTCATCTGAGGGCACAAATCATGAGTTTTGGGGTCTCCTTACTTCTCTCTCCTTTTACCCCTTCCTAAAACTTAGCACCACTCTGGGCCCTTCCACTTGAATAAGAATGGATATGTGGAGGTGAGGCTCTGGAAGGGGCAAAAAAGGCATCAAAGACCACCTCACCAATCTCATGTCATTGTTAGGTGCCTTCGAGTCAGTTCTGACTCATAGCCACCCTATGTACAACAGAACGAAACACTGCCTGGCCCTGTGCCATCCTCATAATCATTGCTGTTTGAGTCCATTGTGTCAGTCCATCTCATTGAGGGTCTTTTTTGTGCTACCCTCTACTTTACCAGGTATGATGACTTCTCCAGGGAATAGTCCCTCCTGATAGCATGTCCAAAGTAGGTGAGATGAAGTCTCCTATTCTTGCTTCTAAGGAGCATTCTAGCTGTACTTCTTCCAAGACAAATTTGTTCGTTCTTCTGGCAGTCCATGGTATATTCAATATTCTTCGTCAACATCATAATTCAAAGACATCATTTTTTCTTTGGCCTTCCTTATTCATTGTCCAGCTTTTGAATACATATGAGGAGAGTGAAAATACCATGGCTTGGGTCAGGTGTACCTTAGTTCTCAAAGTGATATCTTGCTTTTTAACACTTTAAAGAGGTCATCTGCAGTAGATTTGCCCAATGCAATACATTATTTGATTTCTCGACTGCTGCTTCCATGGGCGTTGATTGTGATCCAAGTAAAATGAAATCCTTGACAACTTTAATATTTTCTCCGTTTATCATGATGTTGCTTATTGGCCCAGTTGTGAGAATTTTTGTTTTCTTTATGTTGAGGTATAATCCATACTGAAGGCTGTAGTCTTTGATCTTCATCGGTAAGTGCTTCAAGTGTTCTTCACTTTCAGCAAGCAAGGTTATGTTATCTGCATAATGCAGGTTGTTAATGAATCTTCCTCCAATCCTGATGCCCCATTCTTCTTCATATAGTCCAGTTACTGGATTATTTGCTCAGTATACAGATTGAATAAGTATGGTGAAAGAATATAATGCTTATGCACACCTTTCCTGATTTTAAACCACTCAGAATTCCCTTGCTCTGTTCGAATGACTGTCTCTTTTTCTATGTGGAGGTTCCACATGAGCATAATTAAGTGTTCTGGAATTCCCATAATTTGTTATGATCCAAACAGTTGAAAGCCTTGCATAATCAATAAAACACAGGCTAACATATTTCTGGTACTCTCTGCTTTCAACCAAGATCTATCTGACATCAGCAATGATATCGCTCATTCTATGTCCTCTTCTAAACCCATCATGAATTTCTGGCTATTCCTTGTCAAGGTACTACTGCAACAGTGTTTTTAATTATCATCAGCAAAATTTTGCTTGCTGTGATATTAATGATATTGTGCAATAATTTCTGCACTCTGTTGGATCACCTTTTTTTGGAATGGGCACAAATATGGATCTCTTCCAGTTGATTGGCCAGGTAGCTGTTTTCCAAATTTCTTGCCACAGACAACTAAGCATCTCCAGTGTTACTTTGTGTAAAAATCTCAGTTGGTATTCCATCAATTTCTGAAGCTGTGTTTTTTGCCAATGCCTTCAGTGCAGCTTATTTTTTCCTTCAATACCATCGGTTCATGATCATACGCTACTTCTTGAAATGATTGAATGGTGACTACTTCTTTTTGGCACAGTTACTCTGTGTATTCCTTCCATCATCTTTTGATGCTTCCTGTGTCATTCAATATTTTGGCCATAGAATCCTTCAATATTGCAACTTGAGGCTTCAATTTTTTCTTCAGTTCTTGCAGCTTGAGAAATGCCAAGCGTATTCTTCCCTTTTGGTTTTCTAACCCCAGGTCTTTGCACATTTCATTATAATACTTTACTTTGTCTTCTTGAGCCACCCTTTGGAGTCTTCTGTTCAGCTCGTTTACTTCATCATTTCTTTCCTTCGCTTCAGCTACTCAACGTTCAAGAGCAAGTTTCAGAGTCTCTTCTGACATCCGTTTTGGTCTTTTCTTTCTTTCCTGTCTTTTTAATGATCTTTTGCTTTCTTCATTTATGATGTCCTTGATGTCATCCCATAGTTTGTCTGGCCTTTGGCAATTAGTGTTAAATGCATCAAATCTGTTCTTGAGGTGACCTCTGAGTTCAGGAGAGATATACTCAAGATCACACTTTGGCTGTCATGGACTTGTTTTAATTTCTTCAGCTTCAACTTGAACTTGCATATAAGCAATTAATATTCTGTTCTGCAGTTGGCCCCTGGTCTTGTTCTGACCAATGCTATTGAGTGTCTCCATTGTCTCTTTCCACAGAGGTTGTTGATCTGACTCCTGTGTATTTCTATCTGGTGAGGTCCACATGTATAGTTACCATTTATGTTGTTGAAGAAAGGTATTTGCAAATGAACAAGCATTGGTCTCGCAAAGTTCGATCATGTGATCTCCAGCATTGTTTCTATCATCAAGGCCATATTTTCCAACTACCAATCCTTCTTATTTGTTTCCAACTTTTGCATTCCAATCACCAATAATTATTAATCCATCTTTATTGCATATTGGATCAATGCCAGGCTACAGAAATTGGTAAAAATATTCAATTTCTACATCTTTATCCTTAGTGGTTGGTGCATAAATCTGAATAATAGCCGTATTTACTGGTTTTCCCTGTAGGCATATGGATATTATCCTATAACTGACAGAGTTGTACTTCAGAATAGATCTTGAAATCTTCTTTTTGACAGTGAATGTGATGCCATTCTTTTTCAAATTGTCATTCCTGGCATAGTAGACCATGTGATTGTCCAATTCAAAATGGCCAATACCAGTCTGTTTCAGCTCACTAATGCCTAGGGTATCTATATTTATGTGTTCCATCTCATTTTTGATGACTTCCAATTTTTCTAGATTCATACTTTGTACCTTCCACATTCCAGATATTAATGGATGTTAGCAGCCGTTTCTTCTTATTTTGAGTTGTGCCATATCAGCAAATGAAGGTCCCAAAAGCTTTATTACACCCACATCATTAATGGTGATTCTACTTTGAGGAGGTGGTTCTTCCCCACTCATATTTTGAGCACCTTCCAACCTGAGGGGCTCAACTTCCATCACTGTATCAGACAATTTTCCTCTGCTATTCATAAGGTTTTCACTGGTCTTTTTTTTTTTTTTTAAGTGGATTGCCAGCTCCTTCTTCCTAGCCTGTCTTAGTCTGAAAGCGCCACTGAAGCTTGTCCACCATGGGCGACCCTGCTGGTGTTTGAAATACCAGTGGCATAGGTTTAAGCATCACAGCAACACACAAGGCCACCACTCTAGGACAAACTGATAGACCTCACCAATCTCATACTTTGCTATAATCACCCTTGCTGATTCTCCTGATTTGGAAGCTCTCTAGGGATGAAAAATTCAGAATTTTCCATCCCTAGAATTCATAATTCATCTCAACAGTACCTTCCTCATGTCTTGGTTCATAAACAATATATAATGTCCACATTAGATTATACTCACCCACCATCAGAGCTTGTGGGGCTATGCCTGGATGGGCCCACAAAGAGACAGTAGATAATAACAGAGTAGTTGAAATGTTAAATTTGTGTGCATGCATGTGTATGTAATGTGTGTGATATATATAACAAAATATATTTTAGAATAAGCTCATAAAATTAATATGATAAGATTTCAGCACTTCAAGGATTTTCTTGCAAGTTTCTGATGGCTTCAGCATCCATGAGATAATATTATACTTACTTCAAAATATGTGGTTCTGTCAGTCTCAATACGTTTGGAAGAATTAAAAATCCCAAGTAACCCATTACTAATGATATCCATGAGGACAGGAAAACAATTCAACCTTTTGGTATTGCATGTTATTGTAAACCTGTGATCCTAAAATAGAACAAAAATGAATTCTAAGTCCTGAAAAAGCAAATAGAAAATTCAATTAATGAATATGATTTGAAAAGATCTTTCAAATTAGTGATCATATGGTAAGGTGAAAGCATGGAATGTGATTCCTGTCACCATCACCCATATTATTTGATTAATTCTCAATATGCTTCCAAGAATCCAGTATTTTAGTTTCTATTAACCACCACATCGGCCAGTGCAGATATTTATGCCTGAACGCACACAAAACAAAATACCTCAAATGATTTTCAGCAGTAACACTATAAAACTCTACAATGCAACCTCACTTTAACATAGGAGTGTATTTTGTTTCAAAATGTGATACGTTTGTTTTAGAAGAAACTGTGAATACTCCAGAAGAAGGAGGCAGGCAGCTGTCGTAACGACAGCACAGGCTCTCATAAATCCTGAGCTAGCAATAGCAATGTTGCAAGTAAAATATCTTTAAAAATGACATATAATAATACTTATGCATTTTTTAAAACTTTATTTCTCCCCTAAAAAAAATAGTAAAATTAAATTCATTCTCTATATTGTCCAAAATAGGTAAGCTTTGAGAATGTATTTTTGCAATCATTAATAAATCAAGTGTATTGTATCTAATCTGTTTACTTAAAGCAATGTTCATTGATGTTAAGAGCACCATTTTTTAAAACTATTTTTCTGAGCATATTAGAAACTAACTTGATTAGAACATATCAAGGAGTGGTTTGATTGAAGGTAATTTCTTAATTTACTGTGGAAATTATATCTGAAAACTAACTCTGACAAGCTACAAGTGGTCATTTGTGATTTATACATTTCACAGTATCTTCTTATCTTTTTCCACTTGCCTACTCTAAACCAAAACAACCAAACCCATTGCTGTCGAGTCATTTCTGACTCATAGCCACCCTATAAGACAGAGTAGAACTGCCCCATAGAGTTTCCAAGGAGCAGCTGGTGGATTCGAACTGCTGACCTTTTGGTTAACAGCCAAGCTCTTAACCATTACACCACCAGGGTTTCCCTTGCCTACTCTATGGATGGCCAACTCAAACTCCTAGAAGGTCTGGACAGGCAACATAAATGAGGGAAGTGGTATGGAGTAAAGATCAGATCTAAATTGGACAGCTGTTTCTCAGACTTGGTCTATGGAGTGATTTTTCAAGAGAATCTAGAAATTAAAATTTTCAAATTTTTAAATGTTGCCAAATAAGGCAGTCCTTCCCAAATTGAATGAGCACATTAATCACCAGCAGATCTTAATAAATGCAGATTCTAACTCAGTAGGTCTGAAGCAGGGCCTGAGGTTCTGCATTTCTAACAAGTTCCCAGATGATCCAATGATGATGGTCCATGAACTCACTTTGAGTTGCAAGAAACTAGGGCATTTTTTTTTTTTTTAATGATCAGAGAGGTAAGCATATTTATTGGAAGATTTAACTCACTTGTATAAAGCTTAGCAGCTGGGACTTGAGATTCTGCTTGTCAAAAATCACACACACACAGATCTATGGTAAAAAAATTAAGCGCCCAATATTAATTCCTGGCAACTGGAATGGTAGTTCACAATAGGTATTATCAGATATATGTTTGGAAGATACACTCACTAAGACATCATTTTAATTAAAATACAACTGCTAATAAGATTTAAATTAATTGTTGAAATGGAATCCAATTGATAATCAGATTCAAATTAATTATTACTTGTACCATTGTATACCATTCAAGTAAAATTAAACAGCATTTCATTTTTTATTGTTATAATGGAGACTTTGGGGAAATAATTGAGGCCCAGCTTCTCCTATAAAAATGAAAAATATCCCATTTGTTTGTGTCAAATCACAAATCAGCCTTTTATGTCTGTTGATACATATTATTCAAATTGTCCTTTTGAGCTCCATCTTTGATGAAGTGCAAAAATCAGAGTCCAACATACATTTTCATCGCCAGACACAATGATAGCACCATTATATGATGGATCCTCTGTGCCATTTCTAGTTCCAAAGGCATCCACTTCCAAAGCTATGTTCTGCTGCCTCAGTGAATAAATAAAGTTATTAATGCTTGACCCTACCATGATGGTAAAGAAAAAGTAAAAAGAAAATAAAATGGTAAGTAATGTTAAAAAAGAAAAATCCTAAACGATGTCACTGAAAGCATTCCTCAATCACTTAGTAGATCTGGAGCTGTGGTGTTAAAATCCGTTCTGATATCATGGATATGACAAAGTTGCTTTACCTAGAGCCTAGGCATTTGCTTACAATTTAGGTTAGTCTAAAAATATTAATTCCAGTTAACATTGTATTCCTTGTAGATATTAATTTTCTATCTTCTTATAAACTTGGTAGATTTTTCCAGAGCCCAGGAATGAATAGACTTACAAAATGGATACTGAAAGCTTCAAAGAGCAGTCAATGATTCACTTTCCTAACGCCCCCTTGGTTGCTTTTTGCAATGAATTTTAGAGCGTTGATGAAGTTAAAAAATGTGTTTCTAAAACAAAACTCTTCAATCTTGTATTGCTTGTTTTTTCATTAACTTCCTGTTGGGCCTCATAAGTGCTTTCTACAACATACAGAACTTATTTTGTCTTCATAGTTTTTGTTTTCCGGGAAATCTCTCAACCAGAGCAACATTTTAGCATTTTGCATTTTTTTCCATCATGTTCACCTGTCTTATTGATGACCAATAAATCAGTCAGATGGTCTTGTGGTTGTTGTCCCGGTGAGAGGAAGTACATATCAGGAGACAGTCCCCAAGAATAGCTTTTTGGTATAGTCCATAGAATAGATGTCCCAAAAGCTGAGGTAAAAAGCTAATCCCAAAAAGCAACAACCTGCATGGAGGAAAATGTAAAAGAAAAAATGAATCTATACCAACTTTTGTAGCTTCTTCATTTATCAGCAGATAACGACTATGCTAGAAATGAATTATAAACACTAACCAAACATATGAATCATGCTTTTTCTCCCTTGTGCTTTCTAAAATGAGATGGTCCTACTTATCTGTTGTTGGTCTTTCTCTCCAAATAATCTTCCTTGGACGTTTCATTAAGGCTTATGAAGTCTGCTGATTACAACTCTTAAATCTTACTCTCCAATGCCTCCTTCATTGCTCTGCTTCGGTCCTCACTTCTTATTTTGCTGGACCACTGCAACCTGGCATACCACCAACACCCGAACTTACTATACTCTGAGTCTATTCCTCCTCCTGCTTCCAGTTTCTGTAGATTACAACATTTTCTCCTTCACTTGGGTTCCAAAGCTCAATCATTTTTAATTCATTTCTCTCCCTAAAGTCCCTTTTACAAAAGGTTGAACATTTCTATCATATTATCATTATTGCTTGCCTCCAAATCTTCAATTTTCTACATTCCAAGTTTAGGCCTTTATTATTTATACTTTCCTGACCTCTTTCAATATCATCCTAAATGACTGTTTTCACTGCCTCCAATGTCTACAGTTCTACTCTGTGCTATTGGGTTGCTGTAATAGTTGAAACTGACTCCATGGCAACAGGTTTTTGGTTTTTTTAATGTCTACTATTTCCAAAGCATTTTACACTGTTACCCAATTAAGCTTCTTGGCATTGTGTGCTAGTTATGTGAATATCCTGTTTAAAAATGTAAAAAACCCAGGAGTTACTCATTATTCATAAAGTTCAAACTCTTTTGCTCTATGTAATATATTCCTAAATTATTTTTACTTTTTCATATGCTCTGTGTTGCAATTAACTTAAATTAGTAATAGGATTTCATATTCCTCATGTATCCCCATGCTCAGTACTTCTCTCTCTGCCTGAATTTCCATCCTCCTTTCACTACTAGCTAGATATGTTCCATTCTGCTACACTAAATGCAATTTTCCCTCATGTAAAATTCTTTCTCTGATGCCCATATTTGGACATAATTCCTCTTTTATTGAATGCTATAGTTTACAGGATTGTCTATTTTGTAGTATACTTATTTAGTGTACTTCTAATCACCTACCCTCAATGGTGCAATCTCATGTCTGAGTTATTTTGGTATATTCTAAAAACATTTAACACAGAGTACTGTGCAGAGGCTCTCACAGATATTTTTGAATGAATGAATGTCTGCAGTGGAGAGATAGACTTAAGCAAGGTGGTAGTACTCAGTGAAGAGGCTGAGCTGTATGGGAGTGTATGAACCACCGAATGGACTCCAGATGGTGGTGTGAAGTCTTTGCAAGGCCTAACACAGAGCTACTTGAGGGGAATGGGGCAAGGCTTTAGGAACGAGATCTAAGTGATAACTTCCACGTGCTTTAAAAAACTACTTCAACCTTCTGATAAGAGCAGACTCTTGTGAAACTTAAAAAAGAGACTGAATTTTTATCTATTTTAACTATACCCACCTGAGCATAAAAATTGGGTTCTGTGTCTAAAATACCATATACAGTTGCTGAAATTAATTTATATGAGTTTTCTCTTTTAATGTTTTGCTCTCTCAAATTGTTTTTAGTGCACTGACCAAACAAATCGAAAACACTCTGATACTCACATGGTCAACAGGCTTTTTCTTTCATTCTTTAACTTTAGGAAGCGAACTTTTGCTATTGTGCAGAGCTGCTGCCTCCAAAGAGACATGTCATTGATTTCTTTACTTGAATCACTGACTGAAGACAAAACTTGTTCCAGGCCAACAAGGCTTCCCATGTTTTTGGCCCCATCGCTTTGGATCTGTCCCCAAATTCCAGTGTCTAAAACACAAACTCAGTAAATTGTAAAGTATGATTTTAGGTGTACATTATTTAGCTTTTCCTATGTTCATCTTTTTGCTAAAGGGTGTCAGAGTTAGAGACTCTGGGGCAAAGATGGCAAATTAGAGCAACTGCTGAAGAAATGGGAAAGAAGCAAAAAGTAATGATATAATAGAAGAAAATCTTGCATTTTCTAAAAAACAAAAGTTCTGTGTCTGCTGTTTTAAAGGACTTAATTAATTCTAGGAAAATCAATGAAAAGAAACTCTTACATAGATAACCTATAAAAATCTTTTTCTTACAAAAGATAAACCATCCTAATATTTCTGACCAAGGTGGGAGTTAGTACATATAGAAATTTCCCCCCACACCTCTCCAAGAACATGAAAGTGATGGAAACAATATAGCCATGGTGAAAAAAAGATAAAAATTATCTTTTTTGAAGAGGAGACTAGAAAAACTGATTAACTCTAGACTTCATTGGAAAGCTACATGTACATTAAAAGTTAGGTGTAAGCACTAAAAAAAGATAACAAGTATATAACTTTAAAGGTGCATAAAATAAGGATAGGAGATAAAAAAATACTCGATCAATTAAAAAAACAGAAAATGAGAAAAATCAAAATAAAAGAGCACAATAAAGAGTGAACACAGTAAGATTATAGTGAACCAGAAACAAGGAAATAGCATAGAAGTAATCAGAGAAAAAAGACAGAATACATTACAGGGAATGACAATAAGATTGACAATAGATCTTTTAATAATAATAGAATCCTGAGGCCATTGGTATAATGCCTTCAAAATGCTATAAGTATAACTGCCAACACAGAATTCTGTTTTACTTTTCCCTGTAGCACTTATAGTTAGCTAGTATTATATTCTACCAGTTGTCTGTCAGTTTATTGTGCTGTGGTGGCTTGCCAGTTGCCGTGATGCTGGAAGCTATGCCACCGGTATTTCAGATTCCCGCAGAGTCATCCATGGTGGACAGGTTGCAGTGGAGTTTCCAGACTAAAACAGACTAGGAAGAAGGACCTGGCAGTCTACTTCTGAAAAAAATTGGCTGGTCAAAACTTTATGAATAACAGCCGAACGTTGTCTGATATAGTGTCAAAAGATAACCCCACTTGTTGGAAGGCACTCAAAATACAACTAGGGAAGAGCTGCCTCCGCAAAGAAGAGTTGACCTTAATGATGTGGATGGAGTCAAGCTTTCAAGACCTTTATTTGCTGATGTGGCATCATTCAAGATAAGAAGAAACAGCTGCAAACATCAGTTAATAATTGGAACATATAATGTATGAAACATGAATCTAGGAAAATTGGAATTTGTCAGAAATGAAATGGAACACATAAAGGTCAACATCTTTGGCATTAGTGAACTGAAATGGACTGGTATTGGCCATTTTTGAATTGGACAATCCTATGGTCTACGATGCCTGGAATGATAAATTAGAGAGGAATGGTGATGCATTCATCATCTAAAAGAACATTGCAAGAGCTATCCTGAAGTACAACTCTGTCAGTGATAGAATACTATCCATACGCCCACAAGGTTATCCATACGCAGCACAGTGGTTAAGACTGGCTGCTAACCAAAAAGGTCGGCAGTTTGAATCCACCAGGTGCTCCTTGGAAACCCTATGAAGCAGTTCTACTCTGTCCCATAGGGTCACTATGAGTTGGAATCGACTCGATGGCAAGGGGCTACAAGGAAGACCAGTTAATACAACTATTATTCCAATTTACACCCTAACCACTAAGTCCAAAAATGAAGAAATTGAAGATTTTTACCAACTTCTGCAATCTGAAATTGATCTAACATGCAATCAAAATGCATTGATAATTACAGGTGATTGGAATGTGAAAGCTGTCCATTCTAAGAAGAAGGATCAGTAGTTGGAAAATATGGCCTTGGTGATAGAAATGACACTGGAGATCGCATGAGAGAATTTTGAAAGACCAATGAATTATTCATTGCAAATATCTTTTTTCAACAACATAAACTGTGACTATACACATACACTTCACCAGATGGAATACACAGAAATCAAATTGACTATATCTGTGGAAAGAGACCATGGAAAACCTCAATATCATCAGTCAGAACAAGGCCAGGGGCCGACTGTGGAACAGACCATTAATTGCTCATATGTGAGTTCAAGTTGAAGCTAAAGAAAATTAAAACAAGCCCATGAGAGCCAAAGTACAACCTTGAGAATATCCCACCTGAATTTAGAGACCATCTCAAGAATATCTTTAACACATTGCACACTAACGACATCAAAAATAAAGATAGCAAAAGATCATTAAAAAGACAGGAAAGAAAGAAAGACCAAAATGGATGTCAGAAGAGACTCTGAAACTTGCTCTTAAACATAGAGCAGCTAAAGCTAATGGAAGAAATGATGAAGTAAAAGTTGAACAGAAGATTTCAAAGGGCTGCTCAAGACGACAAAGTAAAGTATTATAATGAAATATGCAAAGACCTGGAATTAGAAAACCACAAGGGAAGAACACATTTGGCATTTCTCAAGCTGCAAACACTGAAGAAAAAATTTAAGCCTCGAGTGGCAATATTAAAGGATTCACTGGGCAAAATATTGAATGACATGGGAAGCATCAAAAGAAGATGGAAGGAATACATAGAGTCACTGTACCAAAAAGAATTGGTCGATGTTTTCAACCATTTCAGGAGGTAGCATATGATCAAGAATAGACAATATTAAAAGAAAAAGTCCAAGCTGCACTGAAGGCATTGTCAAAAAACAAGGCTCTAGGAATTGACAGAATACCAACTGAGATGTTTCAAGGAACAGATGCAGTGCTAGAGGAGCTCACTTGTCTATGCCAAGAAATTTGGAAGACAGCTACCTGGCCAGCAGACTGGAAGAAACCTATATTTATGCTCATCCCAAAGAAAGGTGTTCCAACAGAAAGGGGAAATTATAGAACAATATCATTAATATCACACACAAGCAAAATTTTGGTGACAATATTTCAAAATCAGTTGCAGCATTACATCGACAAGGAATTGTTGGAAATTCAAGCCGTATTCAGAAGAGGATGTGGAATAAAGGTTATCATCACTGATGTGAGAGGGATCTTGGCTGGAAGCAGAGAATACCAGAAAGATGTTTACCTGTGTTTTATCGACTATGCAAAGACCGTGTTGTTCATAACAAATTACAGATAGCATTGCAAAGAAAGGGAATTCCAGAACACTTAATTGTGC
Source organism: Trichechus manatus latirostris (assembly GCF_000243295.1). Lineage (NCBI taxonomy): Eukaryota > Metazoa > Chordata > Mammalia > Sirenia > Trichechidae > Trichechus > Trichechus manatus. Next base: position 13,336,561 of record NW_004443964.1, on the reverse strand, counting down.
TCATGTGGAACCTGTACATAGACCAAGAGGCAGTTGTTTGAACAGAACAAGGGAATACTGCTACTGTATAGATTAAAATCAGGAAAGGTGTGCATCAGGGTTGTAAACTTTTGCAATACTTATTCAATCTGTATACTGAGTAAATAATCCAAGAAGTCGGACTATATGAAGAAGAACGTAGTATCAGGATTGGAGAAAGATTCATTAACAACCCACGATATCAGATGACACAACCTTGCTTGCTGAAAGTGAAGAGGACTTGAAGCACTTACTGATGAAGATCAAAGATCACAACCTTCAGTATGGATTACACCTCAACAGAAAGAAAACAAAAATCCTCACAACTGGACCAATAAGCAACATCATGATAAATGAGAAAATGTTGACATTGTCAAGGATTTCATTTTACTTGGATCCACAATCAACGCGCATGGAAACAGCAGTCAAGAAATTAAAGGACATATTGCATTGGGCAAATCTGCCGCAAAAGACCAGTTTTAAGTGTTAAAAACCAAAGATGTCACTTTGAGGACTAAGTTGCACCTGACCTAAGCCATGGTGTTTTCAATTGCCTCATATGGACAACAAATAGTGAAGCCTGAAGAAGAATTGATGCATTTGAATTATGGTGTTGGCGAAGAATATTTGATATGCCATGGACTGCCAAAAGAGTGAACAAATCTGTCTTGAAAGAAGTACAGCCAGAATGCTTCTTAGAAGCAAGGATGGCAAGACTTTAATTCATGTGCTTTGGACATGTTAACAGGAGGGACCAGTCCCTGGAGAAGGACATCATGCTTGGCAAAGTAGAAGGTCAGCATAAGAGAGGAAGACCCTCAGTGAGATGAATTAACACAGTGGCTGCAACGATGGGCTCATGCATAGCAACGATTGTGAGAATGGTGCAAGATCGGGCAGTGTTTCGTTCTGTTGTACATAGGGTCGCTATAACTCGACGGCACCTAACAACAACAATAATATTATATTCCATATGCATTGTCTACTTCATGAAGATCTAGTCTTGAACACTACTGAATCCCACATACTTAGTAAATGCATGGTAAAAAATAAGAAATCCAAGATGGAGAGCAGTATGGAAAGAAGAGGGAAGGTGACAGAGATACATTTCTTCCCTGCTCTAAGTTTCTCCAAGACCAATGTGAATCATAGCACCTCCAAAAACATTTAACCACATCATTCAGAATCTGTTTTCAAGATAACATATTGCACAGAAAGATAAAATTAAGTTTCTTTTTCTCTTTTATTTATTGATATTTTTACCTGATTCATCAATAGCTGATTTTCCTTCTAGTTTCAGGAACACTTCATTCAAAGTTGTCATGGAAACATCATAATTCTCAATGCCCTGGTTAGAGCACTTACCAAGATCCCTATAAAGGTCTAAAGGTAGGCACAAAAGTAGGTTAAAATAATATAATTTATTATAAAGTTGGTAATAACTATACTTTTCAAAAACAGAAAACATTTGTGATAGGCTAAATGCATTCATCATAAACAAAACTGTGACACAAATGTTCCCTTATTTCTAAAATGATCTATACAATTTGTTAGTTTCCATGTCTTTCTTATATAAAAGTATAAACATTTATTTTTCTATTTTTAGAAAACAATGTGTATATATATGTGTATGTATATATTCTTTGAAAATATTTTATTATATTTTATGTAATGTGTTTTAAAACTTTTAATTCTGTTAGATTATGGGGTTTGTTTAATTCTAAACCTCCATTAACTAAAGAATATTTTCCAGAGAATAGAGATTTGTGTTTTCATGTTAAAGATAACTTCTAGGTAACTATAATAATAAATACAAAAGAACTAAAGTTTATAAAAATATTTAAGTGCCACAAAACCTTCCCTAGCTTCTAAAAATATAAATCAAAGGAAAGAACAAATTATTATATAACTTTGCATGCTCGAGCCCTCTCTCCCTTTTGCCTTGCCCTGACCGTGGTATGAAAATTACGCAAGAGTCTTGAGAGAGTAGGTCCCTTTGAAGATTATTGGATCTTTTTGACTTAATTTGGGAATGATTCTTGGGAAAACTTAAAGTAGGATAAAGGATAAACTAATACAAATGTTGGAAGAAATTAAAGTTTTGTATTTAGTGATGTGTAGGGTAGAGAAAGAGAAGATGAATTCATGATTGCTAATAAGTTCTTAAATTCAACTAAGTGTTGGCTCTTTTTCAATCTTCCTCTAAATTGTTCATCCCTTTTAAAATTCATTTAACGAGCAATCAGGAAACACTTTGCTTCGTGGCCTTCATTAAGATTTCAATTTTTATAAGTGATATATATCTCAAAAGCACTGTGACTGCAACTAGGTTTACCATTACTTCACTGATTCTAAAATAAGTAGGTTTCATCACCTTTTAACATAAATGAAATAAGGATGTATCATAAAAAATGGTAGGTCATATTTTAAATGGCGACATTGCTTCTTTCTGTTCCTTACTGGCACATCCTATAGTTGAGAGTGGCTTAGGGTTGAAAATACCACAAGTACTACATGTTTGGTATTATTCCAGGTGCTTTAATTACTTTTAACATTTTAATAATAAGTTTAAATATATTAACTCATTTTATCCTCATAGCAACCCTTTAAAGTTGGTACTATTATGATATCCATTTTTACAAACGAGGAAACTGAGGTACAGAAGAGTAATGTAACTTGTCCAGCATTGCAGAGCTCATAATAGCACAGCTGGGATTTGAATCTAGACAGTCTGCTCTAGCATCTGAGCATTCAACCACTGCACTCCATTGCCTGGAGTTGTGCTTCTTTTTTAATCATGAACCTACCAGCTGCTCCACAAAAGAAAGATGTGGCAGTTTACTTCCATGAAGATGATAGCCTTAGAAACCATACGGGGCAGTTCTACTCTGTCCTATAGGGTTGCTATGAGTCAGAATTGACTTGATGGCAATGGGTATGTGGCAACTAACAAAAACATGGTAGACTTATTGATTCAAGCATGCAGAATGGCTCCAGAGCCCTCCATTAAGAGTTGGAAAATTCCTTGAACTCAATAAGGCTATATTCTTAAAAAAAAAAAAAAATCTACCTTAAGACTTTTGGAAATGAAACCGCATATTGGGAGACCCTATAGAAAAGTGGTCAAGGCAGTAATCCTCAAGGCTTTTATGTTTGCAGCACAATTAGGAATTCTAGAATGTTTGCCAGCATGCAGGTCAGGCACAATTACTCTTCAACTACTTAAATGATAATATTACATGACTGTATTTATAAAACAGTCTACATATTGTGCACCATTCCCGCAGCTTCCCATCAACAATCTGCTGCTGTTTGCACAGATCTCTTCCTGCTCTTGCTACACTCTCTCATTCACTCCTGAGACAAATTCCCCAAATGTTCCTTTTAATTGCATATCTTGGGACTTTTAGCAGATTTAACATCTTCATGCCTCGGTTTATGTGTAATCGACTTGGGGATAATACCAGGGGCTAACATTACAGTAAGGGTCCCTGGTGGTGCAATGATTAATTGCTCAGCTGCTAACTGAAAGGTCAGTGGTTCGAACCCACCAGTGGTTCCATAGGAGAAAAGACACAGTGATCTGCTTCCATAAAGATTATAGCCTAGGAAACTCTATGGGGCAGTTCCACGCTGTCACACAGGGTCACTATTAGTCAGAATCAACTCCATAGCACAGCAACAAACATATATTAGAACTGACCTTTGGGTTAAGAATATTAAATGTGTTAATGCACAGTTCCATACATTTAGCAAGCTTTAAAATATTAAATATTAGCCACCATTAATGTTAGTAACGTCTTTCTCAAATCTTTCTGTGGTCTACATTCTGTTACCTGGAAATTTGTTTGTCCTTTCCAAAGGCAAAATATATACAAGCTCTTCCTCATTTTGTGCTGTTAATTTGGCATCAGGGATGCAATGTTTAATGAGTGATGTGATACTCTCTGGGTCACACATCTCATTTAGGTGCAAACTGGAATTGAAAATGAATAAGTTAGCCAACAAGTGGAAACAACCCAAATGCACGTCAATGAATGAATATATAAACAAATTGTGGTATGAACTATTACTCGGCCATAAAAGGGAATGAAGTATCCATACATGCTATGACATGGATGAACCTTGAAAACATTATGCTAAGTGAAAGAAGCCAGACACAATAGGTCACAGATTGTATGATTCCACTTATATGAAATGTCCAGAATAAGCAAATCTATAGTGACAGAAAGTAGATGGGTGGTTGCCAGGAGCTGGGGGTAGGGGAGGGGAGAATAGGGAATGGCTGCTTAATGGGTATTAGGTTTGTTTTTGATGTGATGAAAACTAGACAGAGGTGGTGGTTGTACAACACTGTGTATGTACTAAATGCCACTGAATTGTACATTCCAAAATGGTTAATTTTGTTATGTGAATTTCACCTCAATAAAAAAATTTTAAATAGTAAGTTAAAGTTATTTTTACCCAACATGAATAATTTCCTAACTATGTGGTATATGTCTATCACCTCATTAATATTTATGAGACCAAAAAATATATAATCTACTGGAAAAAGCAATAAATAAAAATACTATTATAGTCCAAACTGTATAATCTATACAAGGTGGCAGAGGAATGACTATAAGGGATAAATAGAGACAGATAAGTTGATGGAAGTGCTGTTATTTGGAGAGGAGAGATCTTATCCAGATCTGGGCTGGGGTGAGGTGAGGGGAATGCCCAAATTTGTACCATTAACTCAAAAACTTGACTTTGAATTCTCCCTTTGAAGTGTTGTGTAAGTTCTGCAAAAACTAGGACTTGAATATGGTAAAACAAAAATGGAGATAGTTTGGTACAGTCGTTAGGAATATGGACTTAGCGTCAGACTGATCCAGGTTCCAGAACTTAGATGAGTTGTTTAGTGCCCCCGAGCATCAGTTTTCTCTTCTGTGAGGTGAACTAATAGCCATCTCTCAAAGAAACTCTGAAGATGAAAAGAAAGAAAAAATGTATGTATGAATTAGCCCAGGGCCTTGACTAAGTACACCCTCAATAAATGTTAGCTTTTTTTCACTCATTTTTTCAAACCAAAAATTATTCAAATCAAAGCTGGTCTGTCTTACTGATAAGGTATAAGGCTCTTCAGGAAATCATTGGATTTTAAGAAACTCCATTATTAGCCGCATTCATTGAAATATACTGACAGCATCACAATGACTTTTGATGGCACAAATCTAAAAAATCAATTCTAGAAAAAAACTATCCTGCGCTTACAAAGCCCTGTGCTAAGTACGATCAAGGATACCAAATAGGAAGAATGCAGTCCCTTCCTTAAAGGAGCTTGTAACATAACTGTAAAGTAAAGCAGCATAGTATAGAAGTGAGGGAGAGGGAAGTTGAGTTAAAGCAATCAAGCAATTTGCACCCTACCAGGTATTCACTCACTCGATATTTTCTAGCCTTCTCTGCAAAGTAGGTATTATCTCCCCTATTCTATAAAGGAAGTTATTGAGGATCAAAGAAGTTAATTAAGTTGCTCACGAGAGAAAGATGTGGCGATCTGCTTCTGTAAAGATTACTGCCTTGGAAGCCTTGTGGGGCAGTTCTGTTCTGTCCTATAGTGTTGCTATGAGTCAGAATCTACTCAATGGCACACAACAACTAAGCCAACAATTTAAAAGAATGCTTTTAGAGTTGCAGAAATGAGGGAGCTCACTGAGGAGCTCAAAAAAGACCTTCAAGAATGGATACGATATGAACATGGTGAAATTAGTTGGAGGAAGATACTTCAGAGACAGAAGTCCTACCTTAACTAGAAACAGGAGAAATAAACCACAGAACATACCTAGAGAACATGAGTGGTTTATTTTAGTTGGAGGGCATTGATTCAGTTGGGTTGTAACAAGCAATAGTGATGAAATGGTAGATTTGAGCAGGTTAGGCACTCTGAGTAAATAATGGGGGTATCCATTCAACCTCTGGGAATGATGTGATTTGAATTATAGTTTTAGAAATATTAAAATTTTAATGTGAAGAATCCAAACTGGTTCACATCACAAATGTAATCTTGGTCCAAAGACTCTGCCACTTTCAAACAATACCTTCTTCTTAGAGTTATTTGGAAGATTGAATACAATAGCATAAATTTCTCTATACAAATATCTTAGCAAGTACCTAAAACATAAACAACACTAAAGTGATAAACCAAAACCAAATCCATTGTCATCAAGTCGATTCTGACTCATAGCAACCCTATAGGATGGAGTAGAACTGCCCCTCAGGGTTTCCAAGGATCTGCTGGTGGATTTGAACTGCCTTTTGGTTAGCAGCCAAGTTCTTAACCACTGTACCACCAGGGCTCCTAATAAGTGATAGACATTACTTAATAATGATAATAATTATCAGGAAGAGAAAGAGGCAGAAAAGAATGGAATGGTGGAGAGAATGAAGTCAGGAAAACCAGAGGAGAAACTACTGAAACTATCAAGGTGAACAAAAATAAAGCAAGGTTGTTGTTGTTGTTGTTAAGTGCCATCGAGTCGGTTCTGGCTCATAGTGACCCTGTGTACAACAGAACGAAACACTACCCGGTCCTGTGCCATCCTCACAATCGTTTATATGCTTGAGCCCATTGTTGCAGCCACTGTATCAGTCCATCTTGTTGAGGGTCTTCCTCTTTTTCTCTGACCCTCTACTTTACCAAGCATGATGTCCTTCTCCAGGGGCTAGTCCCTCCTGATAACATGTCCAAAGTATGTGAGATGTAGTCTCATCATCCTTGCTTCTAAGGAGCATTCTGGTTGTACTTCTTCCAAGACAGATTTGTTCGTTCTTTGGGCAGTCCATGGTATATTCAATATTCTTTGCCAACATCACAATCCAAAAGCGTCAATTTTTCTTCCGTCTTCCTTATTCATCATCCAGTTTTCGTGTGAATATGAGGCGATCGAAAACACCGTGGCTTGGATTGGACGCACCTTAGTCTTCAAGGTGACATCTTTGCTTTTCAGGAGTTTAAAGAGGTCTTTTGCAGCAGATTTGCCCAACACAATAATATCTTAAATTGTTCTTAGCAAACAACATGTTGTAAAAATGTTTTCCAAAAATTTTACTTAAACTTAGTCTAATCATCTTTATATTTTCATTGTCTATACTCTCACCTATTCTAAATTCTGCCTAAAAAAGAGAGCAGTTGTAGCTTAGTTGTAGCATGGTTATCCTGAAATGAACTTAGTTGTGTAGCCTACTTTGACAGATTAATACGACATCACATGTTCCCGACATTTCCAACATGTTCCAACATGTCTTTGACATTAAGGGCTATACCTTAAATGGTAACCAATGCCCCATTTCTTCTTCAGGAATAGAGATGAGCCTGCACACTTCAGCCTCGCATTGGATGTAAATACTTAGATTGCTAAGTAGAAAGTATAAACAAGAAATTGTAGTAAGGAGTTATTCCTTCAGTATTTACAAAAGGCAGAGCAGATTCATTAATAAATGATATATTTTAGGAACTAAAGCTAAAAAAACCAAACCCGTTGCTGTCAAGTTGATTCCAACTCATAGCGACTCTATCTGACAGAGCAGAACTGCCCCATGGGTTTCCAAGGAGTGCCTGGTGGATTCAAACTACCGACCTTGTGGTTAGCAGCCATAGCTCTTAACCACTATGCCACCAGGGTTTCCAATTTTAGGAACATGACCCACTAAAATAAATGCATTCTAACCCTGGTTGTATGTAAGCCACTTTCTTTGTCATGCAAAAGCTAAAATGGTTAAAATATGTTAGTTTATTCTCCAGTATGGAGTCCCTGGGTGGTGCAAATGGTTAATGCATTTGGCTGCTAACTGCAAGGTTGAAAGTTTGAGTCTACCCAGAGGCACGTCGGAAGAAAGGCCTGATGATCTACTTCTGAAAAATAAGTCCTTGAAAACCCTATAGAGCACAGTTCTACTCTGACATACTTGGGGCCACCATGAGTCAGAATCAGCGTATATTTTAAAAAATTAGCATGCATCAAAAGGATTTAATTGTGTTAACTGACATCTATAATGAACAAAACTTACTATTTCTTTGAGAATATGCCATATATTTTACAATCACTGGGCTGCTTTGCAATGGAATCAGAACACCTCTATAGGATAGAGCACTCTGGGATGCAGACACTCAAATGTGTAGGAGCAAGATTCTCCTGTCTTGGCACAAGGCACTCACCAGTGAAATATGTGGACATACCTATTCATATCCCACACGAGCCCTTACTTCCTCACAAGATACATAAAGAAAACCAACAATCACCAGCCAGGATGTCAGCCTCAACCATGAACTGGGTGCTGATTTTTGCTCCTTCAGGAGGTTCCATACTTGATGCCTTGAAAGGGGATCTAATCCAGCAGTCGGTTCATCCAATAGTAAAATCTGCACAGCGGGAAAGCATATAAAATAACTTTCCCCTTTGGGGTAATATTCCTTTAAAAAGTAATACATTTATAAAAGCATTTAGGAGAAATATTTTAGTACTTAATATTTCATTGTAAAAGTTCTCTTAACATTTATCATTTGTGAATTGTTTGATTTAAGACAATAGTCTCGTAGTCTTCAATCTGATTTCCCCAGTAATTTTAGTCTGACTTACCTGAGGATCTCCTAAAATGGCAATCCCAAAGGTTAGTTTTCTTTTTTGTCCACCACTTAAATTTTGAGCAACTGTGGTGAAGCTACCTCCGAGGTTCACAGTTCAGCCTGGAAGTGGACAGCCCCGTAAAACCAAATGAGACTAATGAGGTACAGGAGTCCAGTGACAAGGGCCAGAAGGCAGAACAGGACAAGGAAGCTGGTGATAGGGAACCCAAGGTTGAGTAAGGATACTGTTGATGTGTTGTGAGATTGTTAACCATTGTCATAGGGCAACATTTGTAGTAACTGTTAAATGAGAAACTATTTTGTTCTGTAAACCTTCATCTTAAGTGAGAATAACAGCACAATTGGAAGAGCGTAGTCAATGTCAGTGAACTGTGCATGTAGAAAGTTTTGAAACGGTGTATCTTCGGCTATGTGTATTTTCACCAAAAAAAAAAAAGGTTGAGAAGTTAGAGGGTTGATATGTTGTGGGGTTGTTAACCAATGTCATAAAACAACATGTGTACTACTGTTTCATGAGAAACTATTTGTTCTGTAAGCCTTCACCTGAAGTACAATAAAATAAAATAAAAAAAATTTGAGCAAGGACGTCTTGATTATTTTCCATCTCTAAGTCCAGCAAAACTTGTACCTAATCCAATAAAGAATATTTAGTCCAACCCCCCAAAATGTTCATTTTTAAAACACTATCATTTGGTTGTTCTTTACAAAGGGCCTTTTTGCCTAGCCAGTGGACAATGAATCATGTAGAAATTATTTAACCCAAATACATTAAGAATTTTCTAGATAAAGAATTTCATTTTCATGGCTTGGTGACTTCTAACATCTTCCGTGTACCTCTCTATCCACCTCCAGTGGCTGAATCCCTCTTATTTTTGCAAACAGCCTGAGATTTTCTTTCACTGTGAGAACCCCAAAGTGCACGTTGGATTGTGGACATACTCTAGTCAGCTTGATGAGGCTTTCCAAGTTGGCCATTTCTGAAAGCGTGCGATTATAGATGGTGACGGACCCTGTAAGCAGAAGGGAGAGTTAGCATCAGGATAATGCATCATGCTTCATTTAAGACATTTTAAAATGGAAAATAATGTAAGTCAGTCACCAGATTTGTTTAAATATATTTACCAATGATGAATACACAACTGACTAAAAACTTCAAAGTAACGTTCACAATAACATCCGTTTCAGCTGGAATGCTATTTAGTAACCTAATAAGCATAAAGCTATGCTAAAATTAAACAACTCCCCCCTAAACCTGGACCACTCTCCAAGACTTTTGAGTGTCTTATCATTAACTCTATGCCTGAAAACCAATCTCATTAATCCCTCAAGAATGCCCCTTCTTCTTTTCCCAAGGTCCGAGCTCACTTTGAAGTAAGAGATGGTAGATGTGTAGCCTAGAAGTTTCTTTTCCCAAGACCCGTATCTCTAGGATTTTGTGTATTCCATGGGACTTGTTCCCCTGCATTACTGTATGAGCTTCAAAGAACCAACTGTGCATTCTTTCTTTTATCACAGGATTGTAAATGGCATATAAACAACCGCTTTGCGATAGTCACAGCAGTTTCTCCAGAACTGACTGCCTGTTTGCAAATGCCTCTCTTTCTCTCTCACTCTTAATGAATAGCTGATCTCTTTGTTGGTCTTATTGTTTTTAATAGCTATTTATCATGAACTATTTAAATCACAAGCTACATTTTCCCAAATAAATAGAACAGAATTCTATAAAAGAATAGTTTAAAGAAATTCCTTAAACTTTTCTCTTAAATACCTGGGAATGATGAATAGTTAATGAAATGTGAATGAACTGTTGATTCATTTGCCCATGTACTTGCCTTTGGATCATTATTCTCTCACCTGATGTTGGAACCAACGGCCTGCTGAGCACGTTTACAAGCGTGGTTTTCCCAGCCCCACTGTGACCAAGGAAGGCAGTGATCTGGCCTTCATATATGTCAAATGTCAGACCTGGAATTATTTAAAATATATACATATATATATATTTTATACACACATATACACACACACATATAGACATACTTAAAATCTACATATTAGTTTTACATTTTCTGAAACTTTTGTAATGTCTTACAGCATGAATATATTTGGCTAGTGATATTCAACATAAAATCCATCTCTAAATTCCTTCTTGTAAAATTGTACCTCATGTGATATACATTTTATAGTTATATACTGCCAATGGTGTATCATTATGTGATTAACAATTATTGGATAAAAGCAGTTTTCTCATAAAAGAAAGGTAGACCTTAATAAAGATAGTTTTAGAATTAGAGAATATGATGAGTTGAAAATAAAAGAACTTCAGGGAGCCATCATATACTTTTCAAACCCATGAGATTCCAAATGGTACACTTGATTTTCTAAAATTTTTACATGAGTTCAAAGAAAAGAGAGTCATATTATCTGGAAATCTCTTTTCAATCCTTACCAAGCCACTCTATAGTGAGGAAAAGTCACTAAATTCAACAGCCATCTAAAATACAATGTTATTTCTTTACCTTTCAAAGCTTCTACTTTTTCATGCTTTCCTTTATATTGTTTTGTAAGATTTTTGATTCTGTAAAAAAGAAAAAAAGAGGAAATGTTTCGAGGAAACAGTGGAGGTGTTCAGAGGAGGGATACATCAAGTTTTTGAGGCTGACAGGAAGTCTGGGGGTTCTTTTCCTTCACACAGGAACAGGTGACTGGCAGAAGCTTGTTTGATCATCATAAACTGAAGAGGGTACACTACGATGTATTAGCTAGCTCATGGAAATCTAATTCTCTAAGGCTTGTGATAGATGGCTGAAGGAGAGAAAAACTGGAGATGAAATCAGTGGTTGGGGGAGACTACGGTGGAGATAAGAAAAGAAGCTGCATATGCTAACAGAAAGAGTATGGCTTTGGAGTCAGACCCTTCTGGGTGAGGTTCTAGTTGTGCTCGGTTTACCAAGGGCTCTGTACCCAAACCTCAGCGAGTTCAATTCTTCAGCAGCAAAATGGGAATGATAATATTAACAATCTCATAGAGTTGATTTGTAGAGTAAATAAGATAAAATACGAACACGCATAATGTTTCAAACATGGTAAATCTTCAATGATGATGAGAAAGGAAGAGGAAGATAAGGAAAAGAGTGATTATGGAGAAAAAGAGTTGAAATGTATTAATGTATCTCCCCCACCACCACAATAAGCCAGGCCCTGTGCTAAACACTTTACTGCATTATTTTCTTCCATCATCACAACAAAGCAGCAGGTAGGTATTATCCAGTTAGGTAAGGGAATAACTATGAAAAGGATGGACAGTGAGGTGAAATGGCTTTGGAGCTGAGCACATATGGGTTCAAATACTGCTTCTCTTCCTAAACCATGTAAACTCAGGTGAGTTGCTTGGCTTTTCCTAGCCTGTTCCCCATCTTTTTTTTTTTTTAAGGCAATAATAGATATTAACTTGTTTTATTACTTCCTTACATATAAGCAACACAAATGATGGCTTTTTTTCCGTGTGTTTTAATTGAATTTGGCCTTAGTGTTTAGATAGTAGATTCTAGTTTAGGTAGAACCTACTTGCTAGCTGGCACAATAATGCATCTTAAATAACATTTCGTTTTCATCCTCTATACTGAGAGGTGATTGTGAGCCCAGTGCAGAGTAAACCAGAGCCTTAGAGTGCCATATTTTGGCTCCCTGGACACAGTGCAGGCCACAGCAATGAAGCAGGACAGGTGGCCTTGGGTTGCCATGCCATAGATCCAACCTTCTAGATAATCTCAACCATCATCTACATGGGAATCTCTGCTTCCAACACCTTGTCCCTTTGCTGGCAGATGAATTTCCTAGGGCACAGGGCTAATCTTCTTACCTACAATTCATAAACTTTCATTACCCTTCTCCTTGCCAAAGTCCAAATGCCTTCTCTTAGCATTCAAGGCTTACTGTGACTGCTCCACTAGCACCTGATTCTTGCCTAGGCACAGAGAAGGGCACAGAAGTTAGAGCTCCAGCTTGTAGGGAGATCCCAGTTCTTGAGAACACGGCCCTGATGCCTGAGGAGTGAGAGAATACCACTGTTTGTTGACTGTTCATATTGGACCCGTGTTCTTAGAAGATACATATTTAGAGGCTTTAAGTATCATAAATATTCAGAGTTAATAAAGATTAGTGAAGGAGGGGGATGTGAAAGTTTTTATTGAAGGGTTAAGACAAGTGCAACATTGAGTAATGGGCAAAATTTGAGCAAAGATCTAGGGAATTTAGGGATTTCTAGTTGTTCAGAAATCAGAGTAACTGGCATTGAATGAGACATGTATATCATCTCAGAGGGAAGATACCCGTGGCACCAGTACCCTAACTTCTCGTGTTTCCTTCCCATCTCTCTGGGATGTCTCTCTCTCTCCTTTTCTGCATTACCTGTTTCTTCCTCCTCACCTTACTAGACAGAGATGTAGGACAAAACAAAGTGAATTACAGAGGAAAAGGGCTGAGAATAAAAAAGGGGGTTACGGCTGAGTGTATCACAAAGAGGGAGGCCAGTAGAAGGGGAATCAAAGCATGAAGAAGAGAAACACGAGATAATAAAGAAAGTGGAACTATGAAGATGGTTTATTCATGGACAGTTGTCACTACAGCGTATTAATAAATGTAAATGGTGACTGCGTGAAAGCAGAGTGTCATTAAGAGTAAGTGTAGCCCCTCACAAGTGGAGCAGCCTGGGTGTAGGGGCACAAAGCGGCACAGAAGGACATCTCTGCTCACATTGGTGTTTTGCCTGATTAGATCCCTGTCTCTGACCTGTTCTCCATCTGCTCCCCCATGTAATTTATTACCTGATGGCTTCTTTCCCATGGAATTCTGGAGACACTGGCTCAAAAGAGTTGTTAGACGAAGGACTGATATCTATTTCGTTCTCAAGAGCCACGTGATCGGCTCTCTGGTGTTGAAACCAAAAAGAGGACTTCAGGAAAAACAAGGGAGAATGCTGATGTCCATATTCATCTACATGAGCAGGAGGCAACTAAATATGGGGTCAGTGACTACGTTAAGAAGTACAGTCCCCTTAGAGCAGCATGTTAAGGCAATCCCTTTCATGTTAAACCTGAACATACATTATCACCTGAAGAAATATCTGCTGTTTAAAGTCATGCAATGCTCCTAGGAAATGAATACAACAGGCAAAAGACCTATGTCTCCATAGAAGAGATTGTGCATTCAACACACAATTACAGTATTGTAGATTAAAAACCAACTGTTGTCTATCAGGTGAGTTAAATGGGGAAGCACTTGGAAATTCCTAAGACTGTCAAGTACAGCTATTCTTTATCTAGTTCTGATACAAGCACTGACAGTATAAGTAATCCATAATCTCTTACAAGATTTTTTTTAATGAAAAAAATCTAGGGTGTTATAGTGGAAAAAAGTTGTAGAGAATGAGTCTATAAACAAAGTGCAGGATACCATTAGGCTACACCAATGTTCATTGCAGCACTATTCACAATAACCAAAAGGTGGAAACAACCTACTTGTCCATCAACAGATGAATGGATACACAAAATGTGTTATATACACCCAATGGAATGTTCACCATAAAGAGAAATGAAGTCCTAATACATGCTATAATATGGATGAACTTTGAAAACATGCTGAGTGAAATAAATCAGTCACCAAAGGACAAATATTGTATAATCCTACTTATATAAAATAGACAAATGTATAGAGACCAAAGCTTATTAGTGATTACCAGGGATGGGAGGGAGAGGGAAAGGGGGAGACACTGCTTAGGGGGTACTGAGTTTCTGTTAAGGGTGGTGGGATAATATAGAACAGAATAGTGGTGATGGTGGCACAACATGATCAACATACTCAGTGTCTTTGAATTGTACACGTCAAATTTGTTGAATTGGCAAATGGTTTGTTATATATACTTTTATCACTATATATTTATATTTATAAAGAATGCATTAGGCTTATCTTAGAATTTTTGAAAAAAAAACTCGATAATTTATGTTCAAATATTGTAGACAGTCATTTAGAAGAATACAATTAATGAAATTGTGTTGAAATAAAATCATGCTATTAATTACTGGGGAAAATTTTGTCAAAATATAATGTCAGTGCCATATAGAGAAGTGCATCAAACACCAACATGAAAAGAGTAGCTATTATTAGGTGTGGGTTGCTTGAAGAATCCAAAGGGATTAGAATTAGATAATAATTAGAATTATTAGAATTCACATCATAGTCCAAATGTATAAGCTAAAAAAAATACGTTGAATTTAAAAGAATTAATATATTATTAAGATTTATTATTATCTTATTTCTGCTCAGCATTGAGGTTGTGAAAGACAAGTACAACATAATTCCTGTCATTACAGTGCTCAGATCTATTGGAAGGCATTGCAGTGAAACCGTCTAACTGTAAAGCAATTAGGGAAGCAACTTGGTGGAGATGGGTACTGAGTGCGAAGCAGGTAGGTCCTCTAGGAGGAGGTAAACACTCAAGGAAAGTGCTATTTGGCTGAACCTCATCTAGGATTTCCTCAGGCTTAGGGTAGGGAGAAAAGGAGGACATTCCAGACAGGGGACACTATTTGAGATTAAAAACACAGAGGAGTGAAAGTACTTCAGTAGTTGAGAAAAACACAAGAATAATCATTTACTGAAATATACTAAGGTATGAGGAGTTTATAGGTAGCCAAACTTGTTGCCACTGAGTGGGTTCCAACTCATAGCAGCCCTCTAGGACAGAGTAGAATTGCCCCACAGAGTTTCCAAGGAGCAGCTGGTGGATTCGAACTGCCCATCTTTTGGTTAGCAGCCAAGCTCTTAACCGCAGTGACACCAGAGCTTCTTATAGGTAGCATATCCTTTAGTTTATACTGATAATGTCATAAGCGGAATTAATTATTTTGCAAGGAGGTTCAGTTTCAGGTAAGAAGAAAATCATAAATTACAGAACTGGCCAATTAAAAGTAGAGAGTCAATTTCTACCCAATTCCCAATTTTCAAATGCTTGTGATAACATTAAGGGACATGCTTTCCAAGCATTAAATCAGACATATGTTCATTGGGATAACCCAATAAAAGTAGAAACTGAACCCCATCAATAATGGAGTATCATCCTTTATTTAGTGACTTAAAAGAAAACTAATTGTGCTAAGTGAAAAAAATAAAAATCTCTCCTATTCCTTAAGAGTTTATTTTTGCAGCAGTGGGTGGGAATTTTAATGCTTAGAACATCTCACATGAATTATTCAGAGGATATCTGTTGTAAACCTTTTGTAATGGAACAGTTGGCTCTTACCTGGGCCATTCCAACAGTGAAGGCAAAAGGGCTAAGAAGACACAAGGTCCACTCCATAAATGCAGGAAGGTGTCTATAGAATGCAGTGAATCCCAGGTTCCCCCAAAAGACAGTGAGAAGGAACATGACCAGGCCAGTAAGGGAAGGTTTCTTTATCAACACGCTCATCAGGAAAGCTAAAGTTATCTGAGAGGGGAGAAAAACCTCAGCTGGTATATAACACTCTGAGAATCATCAGTAGCCTCATAGAAGAACTTTGTATTGCAAAAGTATATTTCACCCATTTTTACACTTCTAGATACTGCTTCATGCAAATACTGCAAACAGAACAGAAGAGATGTCATCAGAATCATAGCCCAGTGAAAGGCAACTATCAGGTTTCCATGAGAAAGAGCCCTAGTTGAGACAGAGAGAGAAGGAGAAGGAGGAGGAGGTGGAGGAGAAAGAGGAGGAAGAAAAGGATGAAGAGGAGGAGGAAGAGAAGAAAGAAGAGGAAGAAGCAAAGGAATAAAAAAAGGAAGAAGAAGAGAAGAGAAAGAGGTATTAAATTCACCAACTCACCAAAGACAAGTCATACAGGAGAAATAGTATGAAGACCACCATGAAGCCAGTCAGGACAACAACTTGGGCAGATTTTACAATAAGAGCCATCAAAGTGGCTGTAATAAAGATGAAGCCAGCATACATCAAACCCCAGGAGAGCCTAGTACAGAAACAAAAGCAGCAGTTCAGCATGCTGTTATTGTACCACTTCATTCATTCATTTTTTCAGCAAATAATTTGTGAAGCTTACCATGACTTAAGGGTGAAGGGAATAAAACAACTAATGGATCAGAAAACTTCCCTGACCTCAGAGCTCATATTCTAGGGGGTACCGCAGACAATCAACAAAACAGGTAAAATAGGTAGTTAATTGCAGAATGTGAAGGAAATAAACTGGATGAAACAATGACAGTGACTGGGACTGGTTTTGGGGGGAAATGTCTATGAGGATTTGTCAGCTCTAGATTTCTTCTTTCAATATAGTGATTGTGTAAACGCCGTGGACAGAAAATAGAAGATACAACAGGGTTTAGCAAACTTTTTCTGTAAAGAGCTAGATAGTAAATATTTTAGGCTCTGTGGGCTGTACGGTCTGTGTTGCAAATATTCAGTGTTGCAACTATTCAGTGCCGCCTTTGTAGCAAAAAAGCAGCTATGGACAATACGTAACCAGGTAAGTATGGCTGTGTTCCAATAAAACTTTATTTGTGGAGACAAAAATTTGAATTTTGTATAAATCTTCATGTACCACAAATGTTATTGTTCTTTTGATTTTTTCATGCATTTGGAAGTGCAAAAGCCATTTTTAGCTTGCAGATCATACATTAACAGGCAGCAGCCAGATTTGGCCCATAGCTTGCCAACTCGTAATATAGATACTTAGATATAGATATAGACATAGAGACATAGGACCTAGATATTGATATAGTTATGAAGATATTTTTTCCTTACAATGAATGCCAAAGGAAAATGAAGAAAATCTTTATAGTGGAAAGAGAATAAGCTTTCCAACTACATGGATCTGGGTTCAAGTTTTCTCTGTTACATTGTAACTATGTGATCCTGAGAGGTAGTTACTTAATCTCTCTAAACTTCACTTTCCTCTACTGGAAAATAATAAGAGAATTAAATGAAATGATGTATGTTATGAATTTAACATGGTGACTGGTTTATAGTGGGTCCACAATGAACAAGTAGTTTGCTTTTCTCCAAACTAGAAGATGCCATTGTGTTCTGGTCTTATTGTTAATGCCTAATTGTAATGATTCCTTCTTCAC
Source organism: Trichechus manatus latirostris (assembly GCF_000243295.1). NCBI lineage: Eukaryota > Metazoa > Chordata > Mammalia > Sirenia > Trichechidae > Trichechus > Trichechus manatus. The sequence continues at coordinate 13,318,797 of NW_004443964.1, read as the reverse complement.
GATACGATTTTGTTCATCTGAAATCATTCACCTCTCTGCGTTCTATAAACTTCTCCTTAATTTCATTAAAATGCTGTACAGATAGAATGTCATACCCTTTTCTTATACAAACTCAAACAAACTGTCCTGATTGGATTTATTTTGCTTCTTTGTTCTTGTCTTTTTTTTTTTTAATCATATTGGTTAGTTTTCTCTGACTCTTTGTAGATTTTCACCACTTTTTTAAAAATATAATGACCACAATTCCTTTCAGTACTGAGTTACACAATTTTAACACGAAAAGGGACGCCTGGATAAACTCTCATTCTAGACCAAACCATCAATGCATCTTCTCCATTTCTATACTCAGTTTGTTGAGCACATCTGAAGGAAAAATAAACACATTTAATGTTATCTTGACAACACTAAAAATGGGTAATCTCCCAACTCAACAGGGTCTGACAATATTTTAAAGACTATGTAGCATATGCCTAGAACTATTCTATATATTCTACAAGTCTTATTTAGCATTGAGAATAATATTCACTGTGTGTGAAAGGCAAATTCAAGACTGAAATCACTGCTTTCTGCGTTTAGAGCTCATGTTTTTACCACTGTTTGTCTCTAATACATTACTGGGCTAACCTCATCAAAAAATTTTGTGGCTGATTGGGGATTTGAACCCCAGTTTCCTACTTTGCAATCTATTGTCTTCTCAGGCCACAGTACTTTCCCGCAGTTCTATCAACTCTTATAAATTATTGAGTGTTTAATTTTTCTTAAGCATCATGAAATTTCACTTAAGATAAATTTTTAATTTAATCTTCATGGCCAGTAAGAGGTAGGTATTATTATCTATTTTTTACAGAAAGCAAACTGAGGTTTAAAGAGATGAATAACTTGTGCAAAAAGATAGTGACTAAGTGCTGAGATGGAGACCCATGGTTTCCTGCCTCCCAGGCCTGTGTTCTTACCACCGGCTACACTGCCTTCAAGTAGGAAAGTTCTATGCTTAAAAAGCAGATGAGTTTCTTTTCCTCAATGTCATAAACATGATGACTTATTCAACATGGGCTCGTAATCAATTGCCATCTCTAACAAAGCATATGATATGTAAACTTCATTGAGCATCAGAAGGCTCAACTTCTTACATATTTGGATTCACCCAGATATGGTAATTAGCAAGGAGAGTCATCATTTGTATTGGTTCGTACATCTACAGCATTCCAAACCAAACCAAACCCATGGCTGCAGAGCGATTCTAACTCATAGAGACCCTATGGGACAGAGTAGAACTGCTCCATAGGATTTCCAAGGCTGTAAATCTCTATAACATTAGGCTTTCTTTAATTCAGAGAAGTATGGAAAATACGTTATCAAGCCTAGAGGTCCATCTACTCCATACATTTATCACTTACTACTTTATGAAAATATCAAGTTTAAATATACTTTAGAGTCCTACGAAGTCCAACCAACTAAGCTGTTTTGTTTATTTATGCTGCATGATGGAGGGTAGTATGTGATTTATCAGTCATCACTGCCTTAATGTATTGTCTTTCTTGACAAACATTGATTGATGCATAGTATATGAATGCAGAAAAAGAAACAATACAGAAGAAAATGAAAAAATCAGTCATAATTCCTTCTTGGGCAACAAAAGGTAATATCTTCATATGTATCCCAGTAACAGACATGAGCTCTTCCATCACTGAATGGTTTGTTGTAATCTAAATTGAGATATCAGTGAAAAGGAGTTACTATTAGACTAATTATAAACATGTGCTTTATCTCCCAATTATAGATACTCAAAAAAAATACACTCATTTTAAAATATATGCCCCTTATAGTTCCTAGAATGCTCCAGATTTTGTCTTGATGCCTAAGAACATCCCTCCTTACCTTCTTCTCTTGATAAAATTCTACTCATGCTTCAAGACTCAGCTGAAATGGTACTTCATTCAGTAAGTCTTATATTTCTCAGCAGATTAATATCTGCTTCTTTGCTTGCCTAACACACCATTTATAATTCCATGCTAGAACCTAAAGTCTTATTATAACTACATATCCATATTTCTATCTCCCCTGCTACCTAGGATCCTGTGTTCTATTTATTTCCTCATTCTCAGTGCTTAACATGATAGCTTAAATATAGTAGTTTTCAGTATATTGTGCCAAATTAATGAAGTGAATAAAATTTAGAATAGGACTATTCATTATATAGCCATCTATTAAAATTTAATTTACAATGCAATTATTTTCTTTCAACTTAATACTCACCTCTATGATAGCGGCATTAATGGCAGCTTGAAAAGCTATGAAACCTTTCTCCCAGAACTTTGAACTGTCACATGTGATTTTTTCATCCACTGCATGACAATGAGCTTTAGGAAAAGAAGAACACAATGATTCTTACAGGATGGGGCAATCTTGGTTACAGGAAAAATCATATTATACAATGCTTCAAAAGTTCAAATATTCCAAAGTGGACTCCAAGTCCATGATAATATAGTATATGCTAATAATTCTCAGTTGTGTTTGTAGAGCTCACCCTAAGAAAACAGTAGAATTGTTTTATTCATTTTAAGACCAGCTCTGTGTGATTTTTTTTTTATTCAGTCTTATGACTCCAATAGTCAAGAATGTTTTATTGAGTTTTGTTCTTCTATTGTTGGTGCCAAAAAAAGAAAGAAAAGAAACCATTAAATTAAAAAATATATATATTGGGAATCATTGAGCAAGAGCCTTTTCATGATATTTTTTATAGGGGTAACCCGTTGCCGTCGAGTCGATTCCAACTCATGGAGACCCAATAGGACATAGCTGAACTGCCCTGCAGGGTTTCCAAGGAGCAGCTGGTGGATTGGAACTGCTGACATTTTGGTTAGCAGCCAAATGCTCAACCACTGCGCCACGAGGGTCCCTTTATAGGGGTAGCATAGGAATAATAGCAGTATAATAATTTCTTAATAAAATAAATTACTTAAGAATATAGGTTTTATTTAGTAAGGATGACTCTTAAATTTAGAATTCAAAAATGTGTGTGTGTTTAGTTCATTTCACATCTGCTATCACATATGCCCCCTTATGGTTCATAACATAATAACAAGAAAAAGAAAATTTCTAACAGGAAAGTTACCTGAATGGTCTCTATGTTCCTCCATCCTGGGGATTCTTTGTCCCCAAGAAAACTTCAAATGATATGAGAAAGTATCATTAAAGATAATTCTCATTGCATCTATAGAGTAGTTTAATTCCAATTCATTCATGCTTTCTTCATCAGGGAACCCCATAATTGTTCTTCCTGCCAAGTGAAAAAAGGAAATAGCTACATAAGAAGATTTCCATGAGACCCAAAGACAGCATGCCATATTCAATTGCTTTAAATTATTTCTTTACTATAGGCAGTGCTGGTCTTAAATAAGAGACTTAAACTACAACTCGGAGAGAGAGCAAGTGAGAACAAGAGCGGAGAGAGTGAACGAGAGAGAGAGTGAAAGAGAGGGATTGATTTCTAATGTGCTGGATAAAACTAGAACTGTTATGCATCAGTCACCTTTAATCACAAAGATATTATGCTTTTCCAAATAGGCAATTTAATAAATAATTTAGAATGCAATGAATTTGAAAAATACTAATAGCAATACCAATACACACATTTAAACTCGTATAACTATAGGTCTACCCAAAGTTGCAATATGTACTATATATAATATCATTACATATTATAGTTATATTGTATAAT
>NW_004443964.1:13304583-13312635 GCF_000243295.1 Trichechus manatus latirostris | reverse complement strand
AGAAATAAAAAATGGAAACAAAAAAATTCTAGAATCATAGCATCCAAATTGCTAAGGAAGAAATAAAACTATCTCTATTCATGGATGATATGATACTCTACGTGGATAACCCTAAAGACTTCACAAGAAAACTACCAGAAGTAATAGAAAAACTCAGCAGAGTAGAAGGATATAAGATAAACGTACAAAAATCAGTTGAATTCCTGGCAACACCAATAAAGAGAACTACAAAAAGGAAATCAGAAAAGCAATACCATTTATAATAGCCCCTAAAAAAATAAAATATTTAGGAATAGATCTAACCAGGGACATAAAAGACCTTTGTAATGAAAACTACAAAACACTACTGCAAGAAACCAAAAGAGAGCAACATAAATAGAAAAACATACCATCATCCTGGATAGGTAGACTCAACATTGTGAAAATGCCAATTCTACCCAAAGCAATCTACAAATACAATGCAATCCCAATTCAAATACTAACAGCATTCTTTAGTGAGATGGACAAACTAATCACCAACTTTATATGGAAAGGAAAGAGGCCCCAGATAAGTAAAGCACTATTGAAGAAGAAGAACAAAAGTAGGAGGTCTCGAACTACCTGACCTCAGAACCTACTATACAGCTATAGTAGTCAAAATAGCCTGATACTGGTACAAAAGACACATTGACCAATGGAACAGAATTGAGAATCCAGATGTAAATCCATTCACCTACGGTCATCTGATCTTTGACAAGGGCCCAAATGAGGAAAATATAGTCTTTTTAACAAATGGTGCTGGCAAAACTGGATGTCCATCTGCAAAAAAAAGAAACAGGACTATACCTCACACCATACACAGAAACTAATTCAAAATGGATCAAAGACCAAATATGAAACCAAAAACTATAAAGATCATGGAAGAAAAAGTAGAGTCAATGCTAGGGGCTCTAACACATGGCATAAATAGGATATAAACCACAATTAACAATACACAAACACCAGAAAATAAACTAGATAGCTGGGATCTTCTAAAAATTAAACACTTATGTCCATCAAAAGTCTTCAACAAAAGAGTAAAAAGAGAACCTACAGACTGGAAAAAAATTTTGGCTATGACAAATATGACAAACTCTAATCTCTAAAATCTACAGGAAAATCCAACACTTCTACAACAAAAAGACAAATAATCCAATTAAAAAATGGGCAAAGGATATGAACAGACACTTCACCAAAGAAGACACGCAAGTGACCAACAGACACATGAGGAAATACCCGCCATCACTAGCCATTAGAGAAATGCAAATCAAAACGACAATGAGATACCATCTCACCCTGGCATTACTGGCATGAATCAAAAAAACAGAAAATAACAAGTGTTTGAGAGGCTGTGAGGAGATTGGAACTCTTATACACTGCTAGTGAGCATGCAAAATGGTACAATCATTTTGGAAAATGATATGGTGCTTCCTTAAATGATATAGAAATACCATGTGACCCAGCAATCCCTCTCCTAGGAATATATCCTAGAAAAATAAGAGCTGTCACATGAATAGACATATGTACACCCATGTTCATTGCAGCATTATTCACAATAGCAAAAAGATAGAAACAACCTAAGTGCCATAAACAGATGAATGGACAAATAAACTATGGTACCTACACACAATGGAATAGTATGTAACAATAAAGAACAATGATGAATCTGCTAAACATCTCACAACATGGATGAATCCAGAAGGCATTACGCTGAGTGAAATAAGTCAATCACAAAAGGACAAATACTGTATGAGACCACTGTTATGAACATTCAAGAAAGGGTTTACAAACAGAAAGAAACAATCTCTGATGGTTATGAGGGAGGGGAAGAGTGGGGAGGGTAATACACTAACTAGATTACAGATAAGTGGTAACTTTGATGAAGGGTAAGACAGCACACAATACTGCGGAAGTCAGTGCAACTTGATCAAGGCAAAGTCATAGAAGCTTCACAGATACATCCGAACTCCCTGAGGGACCAAGTTACTGGGTTGAGGGCTGGGGACCATGGTTGTGGGGTACGTCTGGCTCAACTGGCATGACATAGTTTATAAAGAAAAGGTTCTACATCAGACTGTGGTGAGTAGTGTCTGGGGTCTTCAAAGCCTGCGAGCAGCCATCTAAGATACATCGACTGGTCCTATCCAGGCCGGACCACAGAAGAATGAAGAAAACCAAAGACACAAGTGAAAGATGGTCCAAAGGACTAATGGACCACAGCTACCACAGCCTCCACCAGACTGAGCCCTGAACAACAAGAAGTCGGTGCCCAGCTACCACCACCGACTGCTCTGACAGGGATCACGATAGAGGGTCCCGGACAGAGTGGGAGAAAAATGTAGAACAAAATTCAAATTCACACAAACACACAAAAGACTAGACTTGCTTGTCTGACAGAGACCGAAGAAACCCCAAGAGTATGGCCCCTGGAAACAATTTTAACTCAGTACTGAAGTCATTCCCTAGGTTCACCCTTCAGCCAAAGATCAGACAGGTGTAAAAGGCTAATGGAGCCCTGATGGCTCAATGGTTAAGAGCTTGGCTGCTAACCATAAGGTTGGCAGATCGAATCCACCAGCCTCTCCTTGGAAATCCTATGGGGTAGTTCTACTCTGTCCTATAGGGTCGCTATGAGTTGGAACTGAATCGACAGCACGTAAGAACAACAACATAGGGCAAACATTAACACATGTGAGGAACGTGCTTCATAGTTCAAACATGTATGGGAGACTACATGGGCACAACAGACCAAAAGCAAAGACAAGATGGCAGGAAGGGACAGGAAAACTGGACAAATAAAACAGGGTAACCAGCACAGAGAAGGGGAGAGTGTTGATATGTTGTGGGGTTGGCAACCTATGTCACAAAACGATTTATGTATTAACTGTTTAATGAGACACTAACTTGCTCTGTAAACTTTCACCTAAAGCAAAATTTTTTAAAAAAATCAAATGATTTATTGCATTAGGCAAATCTACTACAAAAGACCTCTTTAAAGTGTTAAAAAGCAAAGATGTCACTTTGAGGTCTAAGGTGAGCTTGACCCAAGCCATGGTATTTTCAATTGCCTCATGTGTGCAAAAGTTGGACAATAAATAAGGAAAGCTGAAGAAGAATTGATGCCTTTGAATTATGGCGTTGGCAAAGAACATTGAATATACCATGTATTGCCAAAAAATAACAAATCTGTCTTGGAAGCAGTACTTGTGGACATGCTATCAGGCGGGACCAGTCCCTGGAGAAGGACATCATGCTTGGTAAAGTAGAAGGTCATCAAAAAGAGGAAGACCATCAATGAGATGGATTGACACAGTGGCTGCAACAATGGGCTCAAACATAACAACGATCATGAGGATGGCACGGGACTGGGCAGTGTTTCATTCCGTTATACACAGGGGTTGCTATGAGTCGGAACTGACTTTACAACTCCTAATAACAACAACATCACCCTCCAAAGACAAACAATTAATTACATTTTTCTTTTAATAAATATGAAAAAAATATAATGAGAACTTGAATTTAAATATATATTTAAAGATCTTCAAATTGTTGCAATTATTATCCTTATTGAAGCCCAACTTGTGCCAACTTGGCAAGTGGCAGTCTTTTCAGCTTAATTGCTGAGTCTTTGGAACATAACCTGATGGTTGTCTAGCTACCTGGAATGACAGGATATTCCAGTATCATCCTATAAATTTCCTATCCCAAACCTTTGTATGTCCTTTCTTCCATACAGACACTTCTGGGCTTCAAAGATACAAGGTGACAGAATTAGACTATTACATTTTACTCATTTACTCTATCCCGCTTTACACACATAACAGCCTTAGAATCGCGTTCTAATACTTCACTACCAACATACTCACTGAACAGTTTTAGTAGCTGGTCTCAAATTGGCCCTCTCAGCTTTTCCAGTGGATACTTTCTAACTCTTAGGGAGTCTCCTCATCTTAGGTTCATTGGATGTCCCATTGCTTCCATTTGCTCCCTTTCCACCCGGAGGGTGATGCTATGGAGGTCTTTTGACTGTTTAGTGCTTCTTCTCCACCCATTTATATTTTGGGGTTCAAAGCATAGCTTGTCATCTAGTTTTGTTGTAAATATTGCCCATGGGTTTTTAGTATTGCTATCCAGCTATTCTCCCCGTTTTTATGTATTTGATTTAGGAAAAAAAAATACTGTCACCACTGTCCAAACTTTCCAGAATCTTCTTACAAGCATTCATTTGAATAACCCTGGACTATTTCTTTTTGATACATACTATAATGATGGTAATCCTTTTAGCATAAAACTTCCTAACTAGGAAAATAGCAAACAGAGTAAGAAAACTTCCTCAATATTGGAAAGGAATATACATTACTGTTGATAATAAAGTCTAGAAAGTTGAACATTTAACACTGTCTATCAAGGAAATCTCAAAATGAATGTGTGCATTTTGTGAATAAGGACATTATCATGGAATGCCAGAGAACATACCGTTCATGAATGAAGCTGAAGCTGCTTTATTTATTATCTCTTGGGTTGTTTTGGAATCCGGTGCAAATGCAACAACATAATCAGAATCATTAAAATTATCTACTCATCCCAGATCCATGGTGGACATTTGAGGAAAGTCATTAACTTGGTGTAAATTTGAAGAAGACAGATAAGCAAATAGTACTAGAAGAAATGAGAAAAACCATTCCTACAGCAATGGGAGAAAAATAAAGCAAATAAATAGGTGCTCAACTGCAGGGTCGCATTCACAAACAATTTAAAACACTTAAGTCTACTATTTAGCTTAGATTCCATTTGCTCTCTTTGCAAGTTTTTCATGTTTCAGCTCTCTTTTGCTCTTCAGTCTGCACATTTTGAAATATACACACTGTCCATCGAGACAGAGTTGTAGCAACAATTCTGATTATAACTGAGAATCAAAGTTTATCATAGTTTAACGCAAATGAGAGAAGGGCTGGATGACTTCATGAATGGCCCAATAGTTTATAGCCATGGTGAATGCTGAGTGACAACAATAAAGAAAAAGTAGGTGGCATGGAATAGAAAACCACCTTCCATCAACAGAGTACGGTAGTTTTTTTTTTTAATCTTTTGCTGCCTGCTTGTGGAAGACGATAGTCCCTAGACATTTCTCATAAAAGGGTTAAAAAAGTCTCCATCACTGACAACATTCTGGAATTGGAAACACAACAGAATGCATTTGCAGCCCAGTGATAAGAACCCACTTTAAAACTCAATGTAATTCTAAACACATGGCTTTTAGAAAAAGGTATATGTCATATTCAGAGCCCTGGTAGCACAGAGGTTAAAGTGCTAGTTAAAGGTTGCCGGTCTGAACCCCCAGCTACTCCGCAGGAGAAAGATGTGGCAGTCTGCTTTTGTAAAGATTTACAGCCTTGGAAACCCTATGGGGACAGTCCTATCTGTCCTGTAGGGTTGCTATGAGTCAGAATCGACTCATAGGCAATGAGTTTGGTTTTTTTGGTTTATGTCATATTCACCTTATGATCCTATTTTAACTAAGAGTGTATGTCTGTATATACCTCTATCTATCTATCTATCTGGAGCCCTGGTGGCAGAGTGGTTAAGAGCTCGGCTGCTAACCAAAAGATTGAGAGTTCAAATTCACCAGCCACTCCTTGGAAATCCTATGGGGCAGTTCTACTCTGTCCTGTAGTGTCACTATGAGTTGAAATCAACTTGACGGAGCAATGGTTTTGTTGTTGTTGTTATCTATCTATTTATCTAATCTATCCATCCATCCATCCATCCATCTATCTATCTAGAATCATTATATATGAGAGTTAAATGGTTGGAAGTAACATATCTATATAGAGTAGGATCCCAATTAACATACTTGTATTTATATTATCCTTGCCCTACGAAGGCAGTGATTTTTGTCTAATTTATTCACTATCAATTCCTAGCATCTGGAACTGTGCTGAATGAAGGCATATGCACAAATGCACATTCACACAAACACACACGCAAACACACACACAATGTTTATAAAATCAGAAGTTAATAACCAAAACTTGAACCATAGATATTTTGTGAGTGATTTTATCTTTTTTATATACACAAAGAACATAATTACTTTTAAAATCAGAAGAAAATTATTGCCATTTTAGTAGAAATAAAAGTTCAAAATGCAGTTATCTTTTCCTGTTCGTTTAGATTTTCCATATTTCTTTCAAATAGACATTGCTGGTATCCATAGTGCAATTGTGTGAAAGTGTCTCAATTTGTCTTTTGAGTATTTATTAAATTTGGGATTGCTTTCTTGATTAATTCTGAATTAAATTCTGTGTCTTTCTTTGACATTGGCCCTGAACTTCTGGACCTATGCTTTCATGAAATGTAAATGAGTATAGATATTAAGAATTGTTTACTCTGTGGTATAAAGATGTGACTTAATTTTTCAGTTTCTGAATACGAATTCTTAAAAAAAAAAAATGCCTCCAGCAAGACAAAAGATAATGATATATATTTAAGGCAATCTTATTTGCAATAATGTCAGATCTCAGAATTTAAAAAAAAAACTAGCTTGCTAATTAAAAATTAGAAATTCAGTATTATATGAAACGTAAAAGAATGAGGATAACAGATTCACATGCATAGGAAAACACACTTTCTTCTTCTAAACATGAGAGGACATAACTCTGAACCTTACCAACAAAGTCTCTCTTTTCATCCTCCATTTTTTAAGAAAGTTCTTGCAAAGAAGGGCCCATGTTTGTTGACCCACACTGATGTAATCTCTTGTTCATTTTGACCTGTTTATTTTTAAAAAGAGGAAATAAAAGCAGTATATGTGAAGGTCTGAAATAAAAAACATTGTGCAATTAAACAAAAGTCATAACATGTCTATAGAATGAGAAAGCCAAAAGGTTAAAAAAGAAAAGAAAGATATTCTAACTCATTAGTATTAAAAGAAATAAAATTAAAGTAATTATGAGATATCACTTATCTCTCATTGGCCTGACAAAATTTATAGTTTAAGAGTGCCAAGTGTTGTCCCCATAATACTTAGCATGATTAAATTTTCTAATAGGGATAAAGCAACTTTTATGGGCTGCTGATAAAACATAGACGTATCCAGCCTCTTTGCTGAGCAACTTATTACCACTTAGCAATATCTTATCATTAATCAGTTCTGCTCCTGGATGTGTATCCTAAGAAAATTCTTGCATGGGTCCATGAGGGTGCCTGTACAAGGATGTTTATTGTAATGTAGATTATTGTAGTACGGTGTTAGAAAATAAGTTTTCATGGATGTAGGTCATAGAGTATTATGAATAAATCAGAAACAATGAATTGGTATCCACCTAGCAACATGGAGCGATCTTAAAACCACAGTGTCAATTTAAAAACTTAAGAAAAGGTTGAAAGTTACAGCACCATATCATTTATATCAATTAATACAATATACAATATACATTTTATAAAAACACCCAAGAACTAATGGATCTCCATCAAATACAATAAAAGGGTTGTCTGTAGAAGTTGGAAAAAAGGATGGAGGTAGGATAGGAAATGGAAATTGGAAATTAAAGAAAATAAATAACCAAAACAAGATGTACCAATCATTTTGGTGTGCCATGAACTCAAGAATATGATTAACTCAACACTTTATCATAGAGATTAAAAAAACCCAAGCTAACCACCCAAACAGATAAACAATAAGCCCAGCAGCAACAAAACCGAAAAGCAAATAGAAAATCTCATGAAAATTTTGGAGGGTTTCCTATTGCTCGTTATGGCTGGAACAAGGAGATTGGGGGGTAGTTTGAATCTAGGAAATTGGAGAAAAATAGTCTAACTAACATGATGGTTTCCTATATTCCAGGTAGTTCTAAGTACTTTATATGAACTTGTTAGTTTAATTCTCACAATAAAACTTTGGGGTAGATACTATTATTCTCCCCATTTTACAGATGAGGAAAATGAGGTACAGAGGTGAAGTGACTTGCCAAACACAGCTAACCATGGCAGAGCCAGAGCCCTAACCTAGATAGTTGAGCTCTGGATAGCATG
>NW_004443964.1:13303231-13304390 GCF_000243295.1 Trichechus manatus latirostris | reverse complement strand
TGGTCTGTGCAATCATTATCAGGAGCCCCAAAATACTGGAACATGAGAAAAGGAAGGTTACCCTCCAGATGCAGAGAAAATACATGATTTTGAAAAATAACTTCATTATAATAAATGTAAGAAAAAATTTAAAACCCTCTGTTTAATGACCATAATGAAATTCAGGAAATAAGAAATGTAGAAAGAAACAAAAAGCAAATCATACAATTAAAATTAAATGTAAATGACATAAAATCTGTCCATGATATAGAGAAATTTTTGTGATCCTCTCAAATTTCAAAAGAAAATGAAAGCATATGGAAGTAATGAGGGAGACAAAAATGCATGGAGCAGAGAACCAGAAGCATCGATGTTGGACTGTTACGTAATGGAAGATTGATAAGCCACTGAGATTTTGGGATTTCTCTGTTCTACAACGTAGTATTAATTTATATAATGCTACTGAATAAAAATCTGCACTATTTTTTTACTTTAAAAAAGGCAATTTCATTTGGTTCAGGCCAATATTTTAAAGCTGGTAATAATTACAGTCTCCAACGACAGGAGTAGAGGGGCTCTGGCACAGAGGAGGGAAGAAAAATACTATTTTTTACCTGTTCCTTTTTTTTTTGCCATGAACAAATATAACCTGAATCTTGTGTCCTGTATATTTCAGATCCTCACCCTTCAACCCCTGGGACAATTACAAAAGTCTCCTTCATGAGGTGGAGCCTAATTGGATTGGATGTGCTGTCCAGGACAGTGTGAGCAGAAGAAACTTGAAAAGGACGATGGCATTAATTATTGTCTGTGGGTAAGACTGTGCTGCTATTCAACTCCGAAAGGCAAAGAATAGTTGAAGAGGAATGTGGTAGGCAGAATGATGGTCCCTCAAAGATGTCCAAGTCCTCATCCTGAAACAGTGAATATGTTAAATTAAGTGGCAAAGGGAGATTAAGGCTGCAGATGAAATTGTGATTGCTAATCAGCTGACCTTAAAATAGGAAGATTACCCTGGATTATCTGCGTGGGCCTAGTGTAATCACCAAACCAAAAACCAAACCCATTGCTGTCAAGTCGATTTCAACTCATAGCAACCTTATAGGACAGAATAGAACTGCCCCATAGGGTTTCCAAGGAGTGGCTGGTGGATTTGCACTACCGACCTTTGATTAGCAGC
>NW_004443964.1:13299333-13300449 GCF_000243295.1 Trichechus manatus latirostris | reverse complement strand
TAACAGAGCAAGCCTCCTGTGGGGTTTACATTAACTTTACCTAGAGTAATTTGGTGTTTACTCTTGGAATTTTCTGAGTCACCAAAGTGTCTTTTTTATCTAGGCCTGCACACCACACCTGAGAGTTTATGCTAATTAGGTGATTCAGGTGGGGGTTGGCCAAGACAGAAAGATCATCATGTGATGTCAGCTGACCTCAAGGGAGGTAGGCTGATTCAATCAATCATGACTATGTAATGAGGCACCAAGAAAGGCTCTGGACATGGAAGCTCCAGGGTCTTCCTGGTTGATGAAAGACATCGATGCACATGGGAAGGTAACAGCACTTTTTGTGATGCAAAAGTTCTGCATTGTGAACCTTCCCAGACCTTGTCCTATGTGTTTCTTCATTTGTATCCTTTTTGCTGTAATAAAACTGTTATCATAAGTATAGCATTTCCTGAGTTCTGTGATTTGTTCCAGTGAATTATCAAACCCAAGGCAGTAGTGGGAGCCAGCTGGTCAGAAGTGAGGGGGGGCCCTGGGGACTCCTCAGCTTACAGCTAGCATCTGAGCTCTTGGGCAGACTTGGCAGGATAGAGGCCTGTGCCCTATAACTTGTGAGCTCCAACTCAGCTCTGGTTGGTGAGGGACAGAGGAAGAGGTGCTACATGTGCAGCTGGGGTCAGAATTGAACAGAGATGTGAAAAGTAAGGATTTGATGTATCCTCATACCCACCTTCATTAATGTTCTTTTTTCAACATTTTTTTGAAAAGTCATGTGCATTTACTCTTTCAAATAAACTTTAGAATCAGCTCGCCAATTTAAAAAAAATTGCCCTATTGGGATTTTAAAAATGGAATGGCACTGAATTTATAGCATAGCATATTTATTTAGCAGCCGCATAGAGCACTACTATGTGCAAGATGCACTTAAAAATTAACACATTTAATCTAGACAACAATCCCGTGAGGTAGATACTATCATTTAAAAAAAAAAATCCAGACCTGTTGCTATTGAATCAAGTCTGACTCATGACAACCCCATGTACTTCAGAGTAGAACTGCACTCCATCAGGTTTTCAGTGGCTGTAATCTTATGGAAGTAGATCACCTACCATAATAATCACCCTTATT
>NW_004443964.1:13269438-13297983 GCF_000243295.1 Trichechus manatus latirostris | reverse complement strand
CTCACTTCTTGTTAAACAAAAGCTCTGGGTCAGTATTGCATTCTACTACTGATTACCCTTAAATGTTAGCAGACATTTGAACCTGCTTACTCTGATAGTATTAAAAATCAGCCTGTATTTCTAGCAATATTCTCTCCCACACCCTGCCATGCATGTGCCTTCATCCTACTCCTCACAGGATATTTTATTATTTTATGTCGAAACCTCAGCTCTCCCCTTAGTAGTTGTGCATAGCTAGCAAATGACTTACACTGGAAGCCTCTGTTTACTCATCTGTAAGATACAGAGGATACAATAGGACCCATGTAGGGTTGGTTTAAGGAATAGATGAAACAACACATATAAAGTATTAATAAGCACCAAAACCAAAAACCAAACCTGTTGCTGTTGAGTCAAATCTGACTCATAGTGATCCTATGGGACAGAACAGAACTGCCCTGCAGGGTTTCCATGGTTGTAATCTTTACGGAAGCAGATTGCCATGTCTTTCTCTTGTGGAATGGCTAGTAGGTTTGAACTGCTGACCTTTAAGCACTGAGTGCTTAACCACTGCTCCACTAGGGCTACTTTTAATGAGCACCAAAACCAAACCCAAACTTGTTGCCGTCAAGGTCAATTTCCACTCATAGGAATACTATAGGACAGATTAGAACTGCCCCATAGGGTTTCCAAGGAGCAGCTGGTGGTTCGAACTGTGGACCTTTTGGTTAGCAGGTGAGCTCTTAACCACTGTGCCATTAAGGCTTCTTTAATGAGCACAGTACGTAGAAATTAGTGAGCACCCAATAAATGCTAACAACTGTATTCTCTATAGCCTTGTCAAAACTGGAAATTAGAGAAATTTTTAATTCTACTGTCTTAGGCTGGGTTCTCTAGAGAAGCAAAACCAGTAAAGTGTATAAATATATATATATAGAGAGATTATATCAAGGAAGCAGCTCATGTGACTGTAGAGGCTAGAACATCCCAAGTCCGTGGATCAGGGTAGAGGCCTCTCCCAAGTCACACAGCTGCAGAAGCTGGCAAGCCCAAGATTGGCAGGTCAGAGAGCAGGGCTCCTGCTCACAGGCTGTGCAGATTGATGAATCCCAGGTTCGGCAGATAAGGTGACAGCTCAAGTCCCAAGAACGGGAGATGAGATGACAGGAAGCAGCCGCAGGATCCAGAGAGAGCAAAAAGCCAGAAGGTCTTCTTACATACAGATGTGGGCCACACCCCCAAGGAGACTCCCTTTCATCTGATTGGCTACTCACAGTATATTCAATCATGGGAGTGATTACATTAAAACACTGAGAATCATGGCCCAGATCTTAACCATCATACTACCAATCTGATTTAAAAAGTAGTACACTTTGATTACTTAATGTACATAGATTACTTGTGACTTCAGGCATAGTTTAATATTATTTTTGCCCATTTATTTTTTTTCCCTGTAAGAAGTCTATCCATTTTGTTCATGATATTTCTGTTACTCAATAATTTCTTTTTTTGTGTGCATGCCAAACTGAAACTATCCTAAATTACTCACTTTAAAAGCAGTCTATTATTGTCCTCTTGCATCTAGTTTTGCTGACAAGAATGCTGACATAATTTTGATTCTCATTAATTTGAAGTATTTTGTTCTACTCTACAGGATATTTGAGGATTTTTCCCTTTAACCTCAGGTGTATGAAATTTTACTACAATATTCTTAGATGTAGGTTTAAATGTAGATGTGGCTTTTAGTCGGTAGCTTTAGAGAACAGAAATTAATTTTCTCGCAGTTCAGGAGGCTAGAAATCTGAATTCAGGGCATGGGTCTAGGGTGAGGCCCTTCCTGGTCTATTTCAGCTTCTAGTAGCTTCCAGTCATACTTGTAGTTGCATATCCCTCCCTCATCTCTCTCTTCCTCTTTCCCCGTGTGTGTCTTTCTGTCCACTCTTCTCTTTTTGTAACTCAGAAGTGATTACATTTGGAACTCACCCCACTCAGATATGGTCTAATTTACATAACAAATACATTCCTAATTTCCATACAGAATCACATTTACAGATATAAGGGTCAGGATTTCAATACATATTTTGGGGGGACGTCTTTCAATCTATAACATCTGTCCTTTGTTTTATTCTGATCTTCTCTTTTCATACCCATTCCTCTGCTCTTGGACACAATCTTAATAAAAACCTAAATTAATTAACAGCTTCAAAAACTACCATATTGTGATAGTTTTAGCAAACACTGTCCATTTAATACTTTAATGATATTTGTGTTACATCTGATATTGGTTGGTTAGTATTTTGTAAACATGTTTCTGTAATTGTTAAGAAAATGCATAATCTGTAAAGAATATAAGTAAATATTTCATATATTGTTATATGCAATACCAAATGTTTATATATGTTGGGGTATGTTATACATTAGAGGAGGACAAAAGGATTTACTGCCTGAGTTTTAGAAATAATTTAACTGAATTCAAATCTCATTTCATTTTTATATGAATTCATGTTTATAGGGCATAAAAGGCTCTTGTAGATTATTTACCATAGATTTAGAAACGTAACTTTTCAAATTTAATTCAAATATTTGTGAAAATATATAGACAAAACACACAGCATGGATAAGAAAAAGATTACAGAACCAAAATAAATGAACAAAGGTGTCAAATAATTAACACACAATAAAATGCAAACATCTAAAGCTGCAACCTCAGCATAAGTTTGAAAGAAAACTGCAGCAATTTAAATGTTGTATCAGCAAATGTGCATATATATTTAACTGGAAAATTATATATATGATTTCATCTGTTTAAAAAGTGCAATGAGGAAAGAAGGAAATAGTTGAAAATGTTGGCTTGTGTGGTTTGTCATTATTGTTGCTTGTTTGTTTTTGGTTTGGTAAAGTTGCGGTGATTTTTTATTCAATTCTAGTCTATGTTTTTCTCTATTACATAAATTTTCTTCAGTGAGCATTAAAAAAAACTGAACTTATATAGCATACCACCAAAAATAAATAAATAAAAACAACAGGAATACTGCTTGGTCTTCAAAACTTTTTCTGGAGACATTTAAAATGAAATAGCTATTATTTAAGGGAAAAGCTAAAATAATATGTAAAGCTGGCACAGATTTTTAAAAAATTGATCAATACAAAAGATATATAATACATGCATCCACACACTTACGTAAAGGAAAAATGACTTTAAAATCACAGAAAATGATTGCTGAGGTAATGAGGCAAATCAGCACCCACCTCCCACAATCATAAAACTTAATATAACATACTCAAACATTTAAAAATCTGAACACATACTACTGTGACTCTCCTTGTTTTCAGATGGCATATTTGTACTGTTTTCAAATGTATATGCTTGTTTACTCGTGAGTCCAAAAGCCTCTTAACCTTGTAGCCTCCAAAAAAATTTCTGGGAAGTTTTCAGAAGGTGAATCTTGGGTTGTACTCACATATGAAAGAAAAACCATCAACCCGATGTATCGTGAACCGGCATGAAGGATCCATGCAGCCCCTGGATGTTGAAAACTCCCCTCATGTACTTTATCAAGACAATTTTTTTTATTGTTGTAGTTTAAATGAAGTTTACATTTCAAGTTAGTCTCCCATACAAAAATTTATACATACATTGTTATGTGATCCTAATTGCTCACCCCATACTGCGACAGCACACTCCTCCTTTCCACCCCTGATTCCCCATGTCCATTCAACCAGCTCCTGATCCTCTCTGCCTTCCCTTCTCACATCTGGACAGAAGCTGCCTATTTAGTTTCATGTATCTACTTGAGCGAAGGAGCACAAACCTCACGAGTATCCCTTTATGTCCCACGGTCCAGTTCAATTGCTGTCTGAAGAGTTGGCCTCGGAAATTGGGCTGATAGAGAATCCGGGGGCCATGCTTTCTGGGGTTCCTCCAGTCTCAGTCAGACCATTAAGTCTCGTCTTCTTACTAGAATTTGAGTTCTGCACCCCACCTTTCTGCTGCTCTCAAGACAATTTTTAATAAATGGTAAAAAAAAAATTATATTTCAAAAAATTTTAAGTGTAGTTTTATTTCCACCACACACCCAGTGCCTGGCTCTTTGGATGCCTTGGTTACTATAACATTTTGTATTGCCTTTGCCATGGCCTGCTTATCACCTCTAAATCTGAGGGAAGACTATTTAGAAAATGTATTCATTTATTAACCAAATATACAAAATACACCTAGTACTGATATTAAATGAATTCTAAAATGAGACAGAGTGCTGATTATTACATATACCAGAAGTTTCCATGATCTTCACGAAGAGTTATTAAGCCAGAAGATTTAAGGGTCATCTGAATGAGAGAGGAGTTTCCACCTCATGGTTGTATCAACTTCTTCTTCAAAATCTCCTAGTTCCTGCTCTTTAAAAAGCTCTAAGAATACCTAAGTAGGAGACAAAGAAGGAAGAGGAATCATCAAGTTGTTGATTGTCTTCCCAGTGAATAGGAGGAATACATGTTACTTGCATGTGAAATTTACAGGGATGATCCATAACCATAAAAAAGACTTGCCTGTTCCAGTGTGCATTGAGAGAGACTGTATTCTTCCAAGTCAAAGTTATGTTTCACTACAAAAGAAAAAACAAAGAAAGAAAGAAGAAGTGCCCATATTGATGTTTATAATTTTTCACCAAGAATTTTTTCAGTCATAGAAAGTAAAAATATAAATCATTAATATAAATGGAAGATAAAGGTGAATAAACAAGTTATTGGTGAAATAATGAGAAGTCATAAAGGGTTAATACAAATACATATTAAATTAATCTTGACATTAAAAGAATACTGTGCTCAAATAAATGGTTTGATAATATGTGTTTTCTTACTTAGTGTGTATGTCTTGGGGAAATATATATTTCCTTGAGGAACGATATAATTGATTGATATATTTTCACACATGAGGAAGACTTCATGGAAGGATGGAAGACTTCTCTATCACTTTTATTAGTGAAATATAAATCAAGGGAATTAGCTGAGAGAGAAAACTGAGGGGCGGTGGAAATGAACATGTAAAGAAAGAGGAGAAGAAGAGAAGTAGTAACGGAGACTTGGAGTATGAAAGGATTATGTAAATATAGGCAAAGCAGGCAAGGGGCTTGTTGAGGCTAGTGTCATGAATTCACAGGAAGACCAGTCACCATATTTGTGCTTTCTGCAGCTTTGGTCCCTGCACTGGAGATTAACCTCTTTTCAGAGAGCTGGATTAATCAAGGTTGGGGTTAAATACCACCATCCTCTACCTTTGGAATTCTTATATCATGCCACTACAGGGTCTTATTTTTTTATTTTTTTTACCATTTATTACACAATTACCTCCCATTAAACTATTATCTACATATGAATTGATTCTTCATAAGTTTTATTTAGATATCCTCATTCTTACCTGCCTCTAGTCTGTGAAAGGCCTGAGACAGAGGGTGAACATCTGCCATGGGTAGTTGATAGGCCAAGAAGGAGGAATACCTGGGAACAGGAAAACAACATACTTGAGCATGAGTTTCCAGGGCAGAAAACAACCATCAAAATAAATATTGACATTATTAACAATTTATTTCTAAAAATAATAGTCACACAAATTAATATGTGGCTTAAATAGGAAATAAATAAAATCATTTATCAATGGAAATTTAAAAAATTACTCTTGGTAGCTGGCTATTAAAGACAGTTCTCGTAATAATCCAGAATGATTACTTGTATGCTCAGTTTATGCAAACCTTTTGCTCAATGAATTCAGATATTCAGACATTGTCTTTGGTTAGTTCAGATTAGGTTGGGAACTAATGCCAACCTAAGAGTTTATCCTTGTCAACTTTCAGAAAGCTAAGTTGGAAAGAGAGATATGAGGTTGGGAGAGAGGAACGTAATGGCAGAGGAGGTATTTAAGACTGTAACTTAAAACTTCCTTGACTTCTGAGGAAGACCAGAATAAATTTTTTGGCATCTTGTTTGTATGTAGCCCTGGACTATACTAGAGATAATTCCATTATATTCATACTGTGCTGAACGAAAGTAGGAGATTTTATGTCCAACTTCTTAGGTGAGCTCATCCCTCCGAGGAATTTCAAATTCATTCTCTGCCTCCTTTCTCTTCCCCCAGTAACAGACACACACACCATTCTAGACTTCACTTTGAGGCAAAAAAACACCATTAAGGGGAGACTTATTGATTATCTCAATTGCTGTTTGTTTTCTATGAGGGGGATTTACTGGAAATATTTGCATCGTTGTAATAGGGTCACTATTGGTTGTAATTCCTATAATCAGCTTCCTGGGCATCTTTCAACTCTTATGATCTGGAAGACTCAACAAATCAGTTTTTGAGGTCTCTACCTTTTGCTAAGAAGTCAAATTACATTGACATTGTCACAGAACAAAAAAGGAACCGCTGAGTGGTTGGCCTACATTTTTCACCATAATCAAAAACTCCCTTCACCTTTCCTGCCGTGCTGCCTGCGGGAAAAGTTTCAGAATCTCCGTGTGCACCAAAGTCACTTGAGAAGGTTCCTTCATTTTTAGTTCTAGAATGTAATCCTGGCCAAACTTGCTTTTCAGGTGCTTGATGGAGCCAATGCATCTAGAGGCAAGAAGGATAAAGTGCTGAAAAAAAAAAATTGCCCCTTAATTTCTTGATGGTATTCTTAAATTTGAAATGTAGGGAAAAGGGTGTGACCGAAGGAGTGAGAAGCCAAGCTCCAGCTGCTGACAGTGGCCCCACCCCTTCCACAGAGAAACTCTTTTTTTGAGGAGTCAATGGTGGCCTCTGGACAGGCACCCACCTGAGCCTCCCAGACACCATGATGGCCACGCGGTCACACACGGCCTCAGCCTCGGCCAGGTAATGTGTGACTAGGAGGGCCCCCTTCTCGGTATTTTTAATGGCTGCTTGGATTGTCTGCCTGAAGTGAATCAAGAGATTATTTAAACAAAATACATAAACAAAATACTGTATTTTATATTTAAATAAATTTGTATTTAAAACAAAAAAAGTAAGAAAAAAGGAAGAGAGATGGAGGGGAGACTAATAGATAAAATACAGTTTATGAATCTTATTTGGATCCTAGTTCAAACAAATCAGAGAAATACAAATACTAACTAGCTACTAGATAACATTAAATAATTGTTTTTAATATTTTTAGGTGTGGTTATGTTTTAAAAAAAAGACTTCATATCTTTTGGAGATACTAACTGAAATATTTATAAATAAAAGGATATACTGCCTGGGACTTGCTCCAGATAATTGAAGGGTGGAGAAAAGAAGTGGGTGGGGGTATAGTAGATGAAAGAAAATTAGCCATATGTTAATAACTATAGAAACTGGGTGATGGGTTCATAAATGATTCTCTCTGCTGTTGTTGTTGTGTGCCATCCAGTTGATTCCTACGCATAGTGACTCTATAGGATGGAGCAGAACTGCTCCATAGCATTTCCTAGGTTGCAATGCTTATGGGAGCAGATCACCATGTCTTTTCTCCTGCAGAGCGACTGGTGGGTTCGAAACTGGATTTGAACTGCCAATCTTTGGGATAGCAGCTGAGTGCTTAACGACTGTGCCACCAGGGCTCCTTTATTCTCTCTACATTGTATAAGATTCCTATAATAAAGTTTGAAAATAAGTTGAAAAGAATATTGGACAGTCACAAATATGAAACTCCATTGGAGAATTTTTATTAGTCCAAGGGGATGTCCTAGATTGGAAAGTAAGAAGAGAAAAATTGTGCTTAAAAACTGGATAAACAAAGTTGACAGATTGGGTTGAAAGGAAAAAAAAAAAAGGGAACTGAGTCAGTAAATTAATGTTCTCTAAGGAAGCAAAGTAGCAGTTAAAAAATTAAATAGAAAAAGGAGACCGTTATAGACATCTCAGTAATTAAAACGTAAAATCAAAATACACTCCAAACTGTAAGACCTAAAAATCCAACAAAGTACTTACAGAGTTTCTTTTTTACCTGAATAACATATGAATATGATGCAACATTACAGGATTATTTGTGAAATATTTGTTTTCCCAATAATGTGGACAACTCCACTGAAATAGCAACCAGTGGATTAGAGGGTTGATTTCCAAGATCAGTTTAAAAATGCAACTTCTCATACTGTGTGGACTCCTGGCTTATGTGTACAGGGTCAGCTAAAAAGAGGAAGACCCTCAAAGTGATGGATTGACACAGCGGCTGCAACAATGGGCTCAAACATAGCAATGTTTCTGAGGATGGAGAGGGACTGGGCAGTTTCTGTTTGGTTCTGTTGTACGTGGGTTCACTATGAGTTGGAACCGACTCCACAGCACTTAACACCACCACCACTCCTAGCTCCAGCGGTTGTGATCATTCTCACCACATTTGTTGCTGCACGGTGGGATCCAGGCCTGTAGACGGTTCATCCAGAAGCAGCACAGGTGAGTTTCCCAGGATACTCAGCACAAAACATAACTGAAATGCAGAGAAACACCCGTTTGCTGCCACACTGTGCCAGCTCTCAGAATACCATCACAAGCCACACGTACCGTTCTACTGCTTCCTGCTGTTAATTTCTGCACCGGAACATTTAGCAGCTCCTGCAGTTTGAAAGCATCCACTAATCTGATGGAAAACAGGATGAGAATACTAGGGCAAGAGAAGATTTCTGGCAAATGTAAGCATACAGAAGAGTAATAGCACTGGAGATGTTAACATTAAACAACTCCCGAGATGCCTGGACAATGCTCCAAGACATCTGGGTGTCTTTTCATTAAATATACCCCTGCAAACCAACCCCATTAATTCCTCAAGAATGTCCCTTCTCAGCAGTTAAGACCTCCATACACAGCCTCGTGGGGCTGGAGACTCTTGGTCACACCCCATCTCTAATCACTGCCTAGCCTGGCCCAGCAGAAGACAGACCTCCTGAGGCTGCCAGTGAGTTTGTTTCTCTTAAAGGTGGTGGAATAATTTGGAAAAGGACAGCAAGAATAGTTCCACAACTTCAGGAATGTAATCAACGTAACTGAACTGTACATGCAGAAATTGTAGAATTGGTATTTTCAGCACTTCCCCTCCCCCTAAAAGAATGCCCCTTCTTGTTTCCCAAGCAAATTTCTCACTTTGAAGCAACAGATGGTAAATGTTTAGCCTAAAAGTTTCTTTTCCCCAGACCTGTATCTCTAAGATTTTGTGTATTCCATGGGACTTGCTCTCCTGCACTACTGTATAACCTTCAAAGAACCAACTGTACGTCACACGATTATAAACGCCATGTAAGTGAAAAACTGCCTTGTGATGGTCTCAGTAGTTTTTCTAGAACTGACTGCCTGTTCTGAGCATCAAAGAAATATTTGAGAAATTACTTCATATATTTGTTATAGAAAACCAAACGTCTCTTTCTTTCTCTCTTTCTTTCACTCTCTTAATAGTTACTCTCTGTAATTGTCAAAGCCTTATTGTTTTTAACAGAGAAAAGCTTGCGCTATTATTCTCAAAACTCTAGGGATAAATTTTTTAAAAATCAGTTTATTTTGGAATAGAAAGATGTTTCACCTCTTACAAATCCTTTAAGAAAAATCAGCAATTGTGAATTAGAAACAGATATGGATGACTTTTCGTACCTTATTCATTGTCGATAATTTTATACGATTATTTTTTGAAGACCCCTTGTTCAGGGATGTGGGAAACAAGCCTTGTCCCCTATTCCTGCTCTAAACACTGACACACTCTATAAAGTTGGAGACATCACTTCTAGTCTCCACTCTTCATTAGTGAATTTGTCACAAACTGGACAGTCACCCTACCTCTTGACCCAAAGGAAACACGTGACTTCTCTCCATACCGTGTAATGGCGGCCACAGCGTCTTCTTTCCTTAGCCCTTTCACGGCCGCGTACACCTCCAGGTGCTCCCTCACTGTCAGGGTGGGCCACAGCGGGTTCTCCTGAGGACAGTACCCCAGGAACCTGACCACATTGTCTTCCTGGTGACCCCAAACTGAACTGGATCCTTTCAGCTCCACCTAAAAAAGAAAAATGGGTTTAGAAACACCTCTAGCCTTTTCTTCAATCGCACAATTACTCAAGAAATTGACATTTAATAATAATAAATGCCTGAATTTTTTGAGCATCAAAGCAATATTTGAGAAATTACTTCATATATTTGTTATAGAAAACCATTTAAACTACTAATATACAAGTATACCAATTGCCACAGAGTCAATTCCAACTCATGGCAGCCCCATATGTTTCAGAGTGTAACTGTGCTCCACTGGGTTTTCAATGGCTAATTTTTCGGAAGTCGATTGCCAGGTCCTTCTTCAGAGGAGCATCTGGATAGAGTGAACCTCCACCCTTTCAGTTAGTAGCTGAGCATGTTCACTGCTTGCATCCCCCCAGGGGCTCTTGTGTAGAAGTATAGTTTTATAAATATAAAATTGAACCATTCATTCATTTTTCACTACCTCTCCAGCCGTTGGCTTTGTGATCCCAGATATCATTCTAATAGATGAACTTTTACCAGCACCATTTGGTCCTAGCAATCCCAAAATTTCACCTGAAAGAATGAATCACTGACTGTTAATAATGGAAGTTAAATATTAACATAAATTTGTTTCTTCAATAAAATTTGAGATATTTGCACCCCCCCAGTAATTATCATTTTGAAATTTATAATATATATGTAATCCATGCCAGCAAAAGATGTTCTTTATCTCCTATATTATATAAAATATTATTGGAAAGCTTATAGATTCTATGTCAGTATATCTGTCGTCCTTTTCCAGGATATTTGTTTGAGTTAAAAGGGTTCAAATTGTTTTCTGTAATTAATTGCCACTGTGCTGAGTCCATGTATAAATGATTCCTAAACCTGTGAAGCCAGGGATATTTTGTCCATCCCAAGTTCTACCACCTGTGTCCAAACCACCATCATATTTCATCTAGATTGATATAAAACTTCTTAATTTGCCATTCCTCCAAATGTATGAACAAACAACAAACAGTGTAATATTTTCTAAACAGAAATTAAATGATGGCACGATTCTGCTAAAAAGCCTCCAATGGCTTTTCATGAACTTGGCTTAAAATATGAACTCCTTGCTGTGTTTTCCAGAGCTATACCTAATATGGTCCCTGCC
The DNA here is from genome assembly GCF_000243295.1 of Trichechus manatus latirostris. NCBI lineage: Eukaryota > Metazoa > Chordata > Mammalia > Sirenia > Trichechidae > Trichechus > Trichechus manatus. The sequence continues at coordinate 13,286,875 of NW_004443964.1, read as the reverse complement.
CACCTCTTTGACCTCCTGCCTTCCGTGAGTAGATACCTCCACTGGTCTGTTGTCTCTCAACCACTCCAAACGTGTCTACAGTACACGTCTGAGTCCCTGTACTCACTGTTTCCTCTGTCTAGAAAGCTTGTATGTATTAATGATAACATGGCTGGCACCTTCCTGACACCCAGATATTGGCTTAATGTTGCTCCCCAAGTGAGGTCTTCTTTGTCCATCTAGCCAAATGCAGCCCCAATTCACTCCTTTCATTTCACTTATTTTAAGGCTCCACATAGAACTTAACTAATGTCTAATCCTTTTCTTGATAAGTTATTTTTGTTTATGGACCCCCAGCTAGGACTACGAGGGCAGGGACTTTGCCTAGTTCCTTCATAACTGTATGTCCAGAGACCAAAACAGATGCTGGCACACTAAAAAATATATGCTTAATGAATGGATGAATGAATGTTCCAGCAAGTAGAACAGTGCCTAAAACATGACAGATGTTCAGTGTGTATTTCTGAAAACAACAGTCAATAGAAAAGTGGTTATTGCAAACCTTTTTTAACACAGAAAGAGATATTTCTTGCAGCTATTTTCTTCTTTCTCTTTGAAAAGCAACATTTCTTCTTGCCTGCGTATTCTTTGTGTAGACAGCTGGCAATAATGACTGGTTTCTGAAATAGATGACAGCATGATTTTCCTCCTAAATTTCAAGGATTTCATGTGTCTGTGTTCTCCTTGCTGGACCCTTTCCTGTCCTATGTCATAAACCAAATCATATTTTGTATTGAGGGTAATCCATATTTATTGTTTCAAATGTAATATGCACTCCTTCATGTAAACAGTATTTCATGCTTCTCAATGAACTGAGAAGACAGCATAGTTTCATGGAAGCCAGCTCATTGTCTTTCCAGCACATAAGTGGCTAAGCTCATGGAAACATCACAATATCTAAGGCAAATAAAAGATAACCTTTGAAATTATACTCTCTATTTAGCATTTTATAACAAATTCCACTTAAACTCTTCAACTCATAAGGTATTGTTTGGTTTTAAAATTATAGCTCTACTTATCAAAATCCGTTTTCCTCAAAAAAAAAAAAAAAATCATGTTTTAGGTTCTTCTCTGGATAAAGCTTCAGTGAAGCTCCAAAGAAGTGCCTGTGTATTTAAAGATTAGTTTCAAAATGAAAACTAGCAGATTTTGACAGTTCTTGAATATTTCTGTTAATATTAATTTTGTCACTTGTTTTTCTACCTCATCAATGTTTGAAGTGGTCAGGGCAGTTGCTGTTCTTATTCTTTCTGCTTGAACATCTTCATCTTCATCTGAAGGTTCCTCTGCATTTGGTCGAGCATGTCTACTTTGGGGAGAAATTCTGTGGCGAAAATTAAGTATATTATATGTGGTTTTCTAGTTGTCAAGGATGTATCAAAAATCAGCTTCCCTGTGACCCTATCATTGTCCTTTCTTTCAACAGACTGCTGATGTGGACCCTATGGATACCTGCTTCTACCTTTGCCAAGAGCTCCCACCCCATTAGCCAAAATCCTTTCCTTGTTGTTGTAATCACTCTTCCAGTTAACACCTTGACTTTTTCAAATCAGCTGGCAAGTACTGCTGCTTCCTCTTTAAAAATCAGGTGACTACATTTTCTTGGTTCACTCTGAGCTCATCTTAATCATATTCAGATATTCTCTTTAGCATCTTTTACTAATAACCCCTTCTAGAATACCCCTACTTGCAAAACACTCTCAACCCTGAACTAACTCAATTCCATCCCATTTCTTTGGTTCAAGGACGCAGGACCATCTTGTATGGGAAAATGACTTATTTGGGTACTCATGAAATATTTGAGGGACTGGAAGTTACTTTCAGCTCCCTCAGCTGATTAGTGGCAGAACTCTGCCTGGAAGTCATAGTTCCTTGCAAGGAAGTCAGTGATCCACTGGCTAAAAGGACAACATAGTGCTGTTTATGTTGTACATGTCAATCCCCGCTAGGTCAATAGATTAGCCCCTACCTAGGAATATTAAAATATGATGTGAAGTGCCAAATTGAATTATTTTTATCCCAACCTGAAAACAGGGTCCTTTTGCATTGTTTTCTTCCCCCACTTTATTTCCAGGCATCTTAGAACAAACACGAAAATCACAACCTGAAAGTAAGGCTAGGAGAAAAGAAAAACAATGATATTTAGGGAAAATTTCACAAATATTATTTAAACATCTGAATTAAATTGGCAATCTTCTGTCTTCAGGTAAGGGTAAGATGGGTGGGGCTCATTCTTATCCATTGGGGAGAGATGGTTCTGGCTATACAGTTACAACCCAGCTCACTGGAACCTGACTCCTTTCTTCCTCTCACAATCCAAATCCAGCCTGGCAGCAAATTCTGTGCATTCTAGCTTTAAAATTATCCAGAAATTAACTACTTCTTATCCCTACTTATGCCACTCCCATCCAGGTCCACGGCGTTATCATTTCTCACCTGGATTATTGCAACACCTTCTTACCTGGTCTCCCTCTTCTCTCCTTGCCCCAATCATCTGTTGTCAGTACAGTGACCAGAATGACTCTTTCAATACATAAATCTGATCGTACCACTCTGCTTAAAATCCTCCACTGGCTCTTCATTCACTCAAAGTAAGACTCAAAGTCCATATGGTGATCCAGAAAGCTCTGGGTAACCCCTCTTGCTGCTCCACCCCTCACCCCATTACCTCTGTGATCTTCTCTCCTACCAGGCTCCCCCTTGTTATACTGCCAAACCACACTGCCTCCTGGCTGATGCTTGAACAAGCCAGGATCACTCCTGCTGCCTCTTTAGCTTGCTGCCTTCACTGATTCATGTCTTTATTTCTCTGCAGGGCCTTCCCTGACCACCCCTCTGACACAGTATACACTATTTATTTAGTTTATTATCTGTCTCTTCCTCTAGAATATAAGCTCCATGAGGGCAAGGATTTTAGTCTGCATATGTTCCTGTGCCTGGAAAAATGTTGACACACAGGATTCAAAGACAGTAGCTTTCCTCAGCTGAAATATACTGATATAATTTTCCCTTTCATTCTTATTGTTTGACTTTTGCCTTTTTAACCCAGAATTTAAAAGATTTAAGCTATAGTCCATCTGTATTTTCTGTCACAAGCTGTCTCAGGTTTGGAGGGAGGGCGTAGTAGACTCTATAAACAAACACACAAAAAATAATTTTATATTGAGCTCTGGACTTACCATCTACTGCATTCATACACACAAAAAGTAAATCTAGGATTTGAAATCATTATGTCTGAATATAGTTCTTCTACCTAAGACTACATTAAAAACACTTTAAAAGTTAACACACTTAAGACTATGTAGTTATACTAAATGATAGACATCCAAAGGAACATATGGCTAGGTAGAAAGGCCTTCTCACTATTAAGCACACTAGAAGATCAACTTCATTCAGGTCATAATTTTTGTCTTCAAATGTTCTATGCTGCTCATTGATTCTCTGCAAAAAAAAAAAAAAAAAAAGGACAAATGGAAATTGATCGGTTTTAAAATTTGCATTTAAATAATATGAAATTTCACATATGGAACATTATTTCCCTTATTAAGCTTGATATCCCTAGGCACACTGAGGACAAGTAATTACCTGCAGAGAAGAGAGAAGGGTTTCCTATTCAAATCTGATTGGCTCGCAATGACCTGGTAGCCTATGTCTGGCTCCCTCTTCTAATCTTTTTTTTTCTTTTTATTATTATTAATACCAAGTCTCTTGGCTTTAAAGTTCTCTGAAAGCTTACCAAAAGTGTAGCTGGAAAAGGTGCTAGCACTGTGAAAAACGCTGATCAACATTATTTATCTTAATGGCTCCACACAAGCCTTTATGGTATTCTTTCCTATCCCAGTGGTGTTTTACCACCACAATAATAAGTTCTGTTATTTATTCTTCCTTCATCAAGCAATACATTCAGAAATTAACTCATTCTCCATAAATAATATGTGACAGACACACATTCATATATTTCACCTTGAAGGTCTGCTTATAGGGGGAAAATGCTTTAAGCAAAAGAATTAGTTTCCAGTCAAGAATTCCAGGCATCATTCAGCCCGTAGAAAAGTATTTTTGCAGGCAAAAAGTTTTCCCAGTTCCCCAAGAATACAAACCATTAGGGAAGCCCTTTCTCCTTCCTTTAAAGCTCATTCACCAGGATGATGCAGGGCCCCGGGAGTGTGCTTCTGACTAAGTTATCTCATTCTACATTCCAGCCTGTTCATATACTGTACTTCTCTTCATTTGAATCATATTCCATTTCTTTAATGTCTCCTGGTCTTTCCTGCCTCAATGCCTTTGCTTCCCTTTGCAGAACATGCTTGTCTCCTTCCTCACTCTCGTACTAATTAATTCTTACTCCTCCTTTAGGGCTCTGTTTAAACGTCACTGCCCCCAAAATAATTCTCTGACTCTCCGGAGCCCATCAGCTATGCCTCGTGTGTGCTCCTTTGGCCCTTTGTTACACTTTGTGTAACCCTCTGCTTTGTAACACTCAAGCCCCTTGCATTAACTTACTTGAGGTTGGTCTGTTTTAATCGCCACTCCAAACCAAATCCACTGCTGTTGAGTTGATTCCAACTCATAGCAACCCTATAGGACAGAGGAGAACTGCCCCACAGGGGTTCCAATGCTGTAAATCACGAAAGTAGACTGCTACCTCTTTCTTCCGTGGAGCGGCTGGTGGTTCGAACTGCTGACCTTTTGGTTAGCAGCTGAGCGCTTTAACCAATGCACCACCGGGGCTCCTTTAATCACCACTAAGCTATCTGAAAGGAAGGACTGTACACTTTTGTTCACCAAGTGTCTCCGGTTATTAGCACAGTGCCTAGAGTGTAGAAGTGTTTAACATATATGTATTTTTTGATGAATGAATAGTATTGTATATGAATTTATCCTCTCAATGGACAATGACTACTCATTGAACTAGACTCTGTTACACTGTTTTCAATATAGCATATTAGAATAGGATTTCACAAGCCCTGGTGGCGTAGTGGTTAAAGCAATCAACATCTAACCAAAAGGGAGGTGGTTCAAAACCACCAGCGACTCTGCGAGAGAAAGATGTGGCAGTCTGCTTCCATGGAGATCTACAGCTTTGGAAACCCTATGGGGTCGCTGTGAGTTGGAACTGACTCAAGAGCAGTAGGTTATGTTTTCCAAAGTGTATATGGTGAAGCTTTTTTAACAGCTTTACTGAGGTATAATTTTTATACCATAAAGTTCGCCCATTTTAAGGGTACAATTCAGTGATTCTTAGTTAAGTTTACAGAGTTGTGTAATCATCCCCACGATTCAATTTTAGAACATTTCCATCACCCCAAAGAGATCCCTTATTCCCATTTGCTGTCCCTCCCTATCCCCATTTAATCTATTTTCTGTTTCTGTAGATTGAGACAAAGCACTTTAATAGACTGCATATTTAAAATAAATGACACAGTAATATTTCTTACCGCTGTTACAAACACGAAAAATCCACTTATGGTAAGTGAGGGGAAGAAGACCATGAGAGTAATCAGGGTCGTGAAGCTGAACTCATGCATTACAACGAAGTCGAATGTGATGACCGTGATCTACAAGGCAAATCAAGACAGACTGCCTATCAGACAAAATCAGCCCACTGACATGTGAGAAAACAGAGCTAAGTGTTCTCATCATGTATGTAAGTATTTTTTCTCATATGCAAATACACCCGGATAGTCGTCATGATTTCCCCTTTCAGAGGAAGGAAGAGGAGTAGGGAAGCTTTAGTTAATGAGAATATATATGCTCCTTAGCTCCGCAATAGAAAATTCTAAATAGATAAAAAGTCTGGGGATTAAGGTGAAAGCTAAAATGATCAAATAGACTTCCTGGCAGTACATTATTAAGTGTAAGCCAAGACAATAAGCTAAAGAGAGGAAATATCTTTTTATAGCTAAGGTAATAATATTGCTATTGTATAAAAATATGTACCCAGTGAAAAGTTACATGAACAATTATAGAAAAAGAATCCTCTCACCGAGACTCTCAAGCTATTGCAAAGCTTTCTCGTTATCTTCCCTGCTACGTTTGTTCCTCATTCCAAAGAGATGATTTTTGTAAAATTGTGCATTTTGATTGTAATGGACTTTTTTCTATTAGAATACTTGGAAATGGGGGGAGGTTAAAATATTTTTTATTTTTCTGTTTTAAGAATTAATTTTTCAGTCAACAAGTATGTATTAAGCACTGTATTTGACCTTTGCTAGATCATTAATGTATTAATTTGAATCTACCAGTCACTCCTTGGAAACTCTATGGAGCAGTTCTACTCTGTCCTACAGGGTCACTATGAGTTGGAATCGACTCAATGGCAACGAGTTTGGTATTGCTATCTCCATTGCTCCAGGCAAAAGTGACTATTACTAACATTACACTTAACATTAGAATAAGAATGCTATCCGTCTGCTTGTATATATGTACATACACTTACCACATAAAAACAAAATGACCAAAGGCTATTATTTTTTCTCCTCTTGTGAAAAATAAATGATATCACATATGTCAAGAAGACTAGAGAAGCTGCATAACCAACTGTATTTACAACCTGAAGATAATACAAATAAGATCAAAGTCAAAAGAGAAAATATTAACTGAGAGAAAAATTAAATTATGCATATTTTAAAAATATTTTATTGCACTTACACTTTGCATGATTTTTATGGCTATGGCAAAATAAAAATAAAATGTCTTGATAATATAAAGTATCAATGCTAAAATTTATCATTATCTTATAAAATACGGTCTAGGTCACATCCTACTTACCAGACCAACCACAATTCGACTTGTGAGGTAAATGTTCACTGAAGATGTTAAGTAGAAAAATAAATACGTTGCAAAGAGAATAAGGATGTAGAGGTTAATATCCACCAGCGCCTGCCCAGACCAGTAAGCGGAAGTGTAGAGGCCTGAGGTCCATAGCTGGGAGTGAGCTTTATTCTGATGAAAACACACAGGATATACATAGATTCAACTGAAATCCAAAACCATAATCAACACATTGTAAGATTTATTTAAATAAATCTAATCTAAGATTTTTTAAATGCATATACCATTTAGAAACCTGAGATATATAAAGCCAATTCCATAACAGTGGTCATTTAAAACAATTATATTTTTTTGTTTGATAGAGTTGATTGGCAACACCTCTTCGATTCATGAATAATGAATAGAAAAGTAGACCTCAGGATGATCAAGGCATTGTTGTTGTTGCTGTTAGTTGCCATGGAATTGATTCTGACTCATGGTGACCCTATGCATGCAGAGTAGAACTGCTCTACAGGGTTTTTAAGGCTGTGACCTTTTGGAAGCAGGTCGCCATTTTCACCACCCAGGGACTTCCTGATCAAGGTGTTAAGCTCCTTCAGAACAAATGTTATTTTGTGACCTAAAGGTCATAATAAATTCTCCTTTTGTGTAAACATCCTCTTGGGGAGTTACTGGCTCAAGATGTATAGGTTGCCTTATCTAAATATGCTTTGTTTTTTTTGGTTATTGGGATTGCCCAACCCCAATTCCATCTTACATTCCCAATTTTTGCGTTGGAAGGGGGTTTCAGTTTTTAATTTTGTTTTTCAATTTCACCTTCACGCGTTTCTTTTTTTTGTTTGGAAATTATTTTTTTCGGAGGTTTTTTATGTTTCTTTCTCATTTGGAGGTTTTTATTCATTTGAGTCTTTGCAAAATTAGTGCACTTCTTCTGTGATTTTGAAGTAAAGATTATTTTGTGTTTTAGAAGTAAATTTTCTGATTTATTAGAAATATGGCTTAACTAACTTACCTCAGTTAAACATATGTTTAAAATGTTTATCCTGCAAGAAAATATTTGAACATAAAATATTCAAAATGCAATTACTGAAGTTCCAGAATTTTCTGTATTTGCTCCCCTTTTTCTTACTTTGTAATCGCTGACACTGCTCATGGCGATGTAAGGAGAAATGCTGCATACAACCAGAACTAAGAACAAGGAGCCTTCAGGCAGATCAGTCCAAATGAATATATAATGCTGCAAACATAAAGAGAGCTTTAAACTAGTGAACATTTATTAAACTTACATAAATACTGACAATCATAAAGAATGTGCTTTTTGAAATATTGAAAAATTAAAATCAAAGTGCACATCCAGCTCATCAACATCTACACATGGAGGCTAGAGGGGAAACGACTTCTGGTAATTTTACACGAGGCTTAAACTCCTATAACCCAAGCAGTCAAAAATAATTTAATAATTGTGACCCCAGATAAACAGGTAATTCAGACTTGAGCAGCAAGTCTTTCTCAGTAGACCTAGTGATGGCTATGTGAAGATCTGGCTGTTGGATGGGTATGTTTGAGGCTCAGAGATCAAAAGGAAGTTCAAATGCTGTTATGGAGTGAATTGTGTCCCCCCCAGTTAAATGCTGGAATCCTAACCCCTATACCTATACATGTCATTCTGTTTGGAAATAAGGTTTTCTTTGTTATGTTAATGAGGTCATATCAGTGTAGGGTGTGTCCTAAACCTAATCACTTCTGAGTTATAAACAGAGCAAGCACATAGTGGGGAAGACAGACAACATGTGAGGATCACTGAGTACCAACGAATGCTTGCAGCTACCGACAAGGAAGGAATCAACATGGCCAAGACCCTGATTTGGGCTTTCAGCCTCCAGAACTGTGGGGAAATAAATTTCTGTTGTTTAAAGCCACCACCTTGTGGTATTTCTGTTACAGCAGCACTAGGAGACCAAGATAGACGCCAATGAATCCATCCTTAAGAACTTTAAATCACTATCGCCGTATCAGTGCTTGCCTGAGACTGGTCTTAAGCCCAGGCAGTGCACAGACCTGCTTCCTGCATATAATTACAGGATAGCAGAGTGATAGCTCATCCCAAAGTACTTCTTCAACTCTTAAGCTTTATCTAAGGCTGTGGTGGCCTACATCCATAAATCCAGTGCTTCACTAGGTGGGAAAGTGTGTGAACATCATTCCAGGAATGATTGAAGATGAAAGGTGTGTGTCACTGAGGGGTGCCTATAAGAGTAGCCATGGGTACCTTGGCCCATTTTGATCCTGCGCAGACAGGTAATGGCATGAAGATGCTAAAACACCGAGGGAAGCTAACCCCTCTCTCTGTATCTGCCACCTGCTGGTCCTGCTTTCTCTCTTGCCCACTACTGGTGAGTTCCCTTCAGACGTTATTCCTCTGAGTTCTCCTATCACCTCTGGGCTGGAGGGACAAGAGAGTGGGGCCATGCGACTGGAGCCCAGGGGGCAGGGTCCTCCTGCTCCCCCATTTCCCACCAGTGCTTCCCTTGTCTAAACCCGCCTATAATCAGCTGACGCCAACATACAAACAAACCCATCGCCATAGAGTCAATTCTGACTCATAGCGACCCTACAAGACAGACCAGAACTGCCCCACAGAATTTCCAAGGCTGTAACCTTTACGGAAGCACACTGCCACATCTTTCTCCCTCAGAGCAGCTGGTAGGTTTGAACTGCCAACCTTTTGGTTAGCAGCCAAGCGCTTAACCACTGTGCCACAGAATCCTGAAAATGCAGCTGTGTGGATCAGATCCTCCTGCACTGTAGAACAACCATGAGTAGGTGAAGGAATGAATCAGAAAAACATGCTGGCCCAGAACTGGCACATTCTCCTTCATATTTAGTCAATCCACTATCCATATAGTCAGCAGAGGATCCACCTGCAAATTATATTATATTTCTGAAATTCTAAAGCTGAGTTATGAGTACTGCTGAGTTCCAGTTTAGGGCTCTCTCTCTGTCTGTCTCTACTACACTTCTTCAATAAGTGTGTATAACTTCGCAGAAGATTCTCTAGGAAAATATGACATTATATTGAAAGGTATACCTCCATGACAATTCTTCGACACTAACTTAACCAGGAAAAAAAAATCATATTGTGTTAGATGTACTTTGTTTAAAATGTGAGGACAAAATAATAATTTTTAGGATTAGCAATGAATTGTTAGTATTTAAAAGCTAAAGAGGGAAAATGTAGGTTACTTGTCAAATTCCTGATTGTTCAGAAGGAGTAAATGCAATACTTACAGAAAACAATGTGCCTCTTTCAGTTTGAATATATTTTGTAAGATTAAACATTCCAAGCAGCCCATTGCTGACAATATTCATAAGCACAGGAAAACAGTGAAGTCTGTTGGTATTGCACACAACTGAAAATCTATAATCCTTTTAATAAAATAAACCAAAAAAGAAAAAAAAAACAACAGAAAACCCAAAATACATGATATTAATTCTAAATCCTTAAAGAACAAAGACAAGCTTTTGATATATAAGATCTTAACAGTGCCACATTCTAGCTGTGTGACTGTCTTCAAATTAACTGACCTTTCTGAGCTTTAGCTTTCTCACCTGTGAAAGGAGATAATAAATGGGTTGTAATATGATTTAAATGAGATAATGCATATCAGACCCTAGCACAGTGTCGGCATCCACCCAATATAAGTTTTTATTAAATTTACTCATTTTAGATCATTTCCCCCAATTTTGCAGATGAGGAAATTTCAGCTCTCAGACTTTGAGAGTGGCTCAGGTGCCAAGACACTGTCGGTTTACAGTGAGCAGGCAAAGGGATGTGACTTTCTGAAAAGCAGATGAGATTCACAAAATACTCATGGTTACTCCACCAGTGAAGCATTTCACACTTTCTAAGACAATGTTTATGCACTTTATGTTTATTAAAATGTTTAAGGATTCATTGATGTGTTTAATATGGTTTAAATACTACCAGTAGTTCATGTAGCAAACGTGTTAGACAAGCAACAAGGACAGAGCCAAGCTGGTGCCAAGAGGCTATATTTTTTATTATGTGCTTAGTTTAGTTAGAACTTAATGATACATCTTCAATGGCTTTCATTTTTGTTTTTGTTTTCCTTTTTATTTCTCTTGAATAGAGGAATAAAGAGGAAGCTTTACTTGGTTTGGTCCCTTACTTTTTTACTGGAGTGTAAAAAAGACTCAGGAGTTCTACTATGACTAGGTGCATTTTCAACAGTCTTGATTCTTGGCCACTCTGTTGCTCGAACTAGCTCACCCAAGTTGAAATATGCTAAGACAGTAGACTGAGAACACTTTTCTCTCAGAGATTTCATGTGGCTATTATACTTTTCAATGTATTTTCTCAATATATAAAAACATTGAAAAGTCAAGCATTTAATAAAATTCTTTAAATCATAATTATATTTGGTTGATAACTGTAAGTTCCAATATTTTTTGTTTGACTAACCCAATTAAATTTAGCTAGTTTCAAATGTAAAAAGTATCTAATGTAAAACAAAGTTAAGGTATATTGATAATATACAATAATGAATATTGTTCTACAAAAAAAACTTATTTAAATTTCACAGTTTATTTAATAATGAGCCAAAATGGTTTTCTGAGTCATGCCGCTATACCCTGGCTGAGGTGACTTTCTGCAGATTTTAAAGCAGTTAGAATGTAGCACTTTCTTGGTTTTGTTGTTGTTTTCATAAAAGTAAAAGCAAGAGACAAACACACCTTTTGTTTACCAGAAACTATGATAGCTCCATTGTATGAAAGGTCATCAGTGCCATTTCTATTTTCAAAGTCATCTACTTCCAAAACTATATTTTGATGTTTCAGTGCATGTATAAAATCTTCTATATTTGATTCTAGTATGAAATCAATAACAGAAGGCCATATAAGAGCAAGAAAATATGGGTCAAATTTTTTAAATAACTCCCATATACAATTTAAAGTCAATGTTCATAGCATATTACATATATGTCTATTTGGGCATAACAATAGTAATATTGGCCTATGACACAGAAATTCTCCCAAATATCTCAAAATAAAGTTGTTCAGCCAAGATAGAAGTTTATTTCTCTCATACATAAGGTCTTAGAGTAGGCAAGCAGAGAGCAGCTCTGCTCTGCAAGGCTGTATGGTGACCCAGGTTCCTTCTCTCTAGTCTCGCCATCCCCATCATCCCCCAAATCAGAGCAAACTTTACACACTGTTCCTCCTAAGTTGTTTTTATAAAGTTCAAATCACATTTTTGGCCCTTATGATTTGCTTTTTCCCCAAGCATGTGCTATTTAACAATAAAAAATAATTAATTTCTGGATTGAAATTCTATTTTTCAGTTCACCTGTGTTATTGATGATCAATAGGCTGGTATGGGGCTCCTTGGGGAGTTGTCCAGGAGAGAGGAAATACAATTCAGGTTTAAATTCCAAATCACTGTTGTGATTTAATATGGCATAAAGTAGCATTTCCACAATCAACGGCAATATTGCAATTCCAAACACCAATAGTCTAACAATAAAGAAACATTACTATATGACTCTTTAGTAGTTTAATGCATTCATAGTCATCCCACAACTATTGCTGAGTGCCAGTTTTACTCTACAATAGCCATATTTCTAGGAGCTAAACATTCGAAAGTCATACATCAGCATGCTACAGGACTGAAAGGCATCACTATATAAACACCAGGCTATCAAACTATGAAAACTAAACACGCATGTTCACAAGCCGAATCACGTGCTGACATACAGGTGTTCTCAGTGTCAGTAAAATCCCATGCTGCCTTCATCCCCTGGCAGGAATATTGGGCATCATACTCTAGTTCTGAATGCTGTTCTGGCTTGAACCTCTTTTGAAACTCATTGTCTCACAAAATCAAAGTATACTCTAGTACTCACAGGGTCAAAAGTTCTTTCTTTCCGTGTTTTAGCTTTAAGAAACGGAGCCGTGCTATTGCACAGACCTGCAGTCTCCATAGAGCCATGTCACTCACAGTCTTCTGCTCTTCAGGGAGAGATGAGCAAGCAGGCTCCATTTCATCTAGGCTTCCTGGGTCTCTTTTCACCTCTGCTTGTTCAAAATCTACACACACACACACACACACACACACACACAGACGCACACAAATTGTTAATGTAATCTTGGGGCACCACATTTTCTCTTTTTAGTAACATTAAAAATTGTTTCAGAATGTTTGTCATTACAATGCAAACAAAATAAGAAACAAATTATGTTTATGGTGTCCTTATTCAATAAACTTAGTGATAAGATATACTGGATTCAAACCAAAATAAGAAGAATTTACTAAAAAGCTATCTCATTATACCCAGTCTCGGAAAAGGAATAGAACAATATTCTGACAGATTTCCAGAAATCTTCTCCATAGAAATAGTTGATCATAAATGCCTAAATGTCTACTATTAATGTATCAATAAATTAGTAGTGTAGGTGAAAGCTCACCAGTTCTGGAACCATCAAACCTGCACTGGAATCCCACATATATGACTTGTTGTTGTGTTGCTGTTAGGTGCTGTAGAGTCAGTTCCACCTCATAGCAACGTTATGTATAATAGAATGAAACTCTGCCTAGTCCTGTTCCACCCTCACAATCATTGTTATCCTTGAGCCCATTCTTGCAGCCACTGTGTCAGTACATCTTGTTGAAGGTCTTCCTCTTTTTCGCTGACCCTCTACATTATCAAGCATGATGTGCTTCTCCAGGGACTGATCCCTCCTGATAACATGTCCAAAGTACATGAGACAAAGTCTCACCTTCCTTGCTTCTAAGGAGTATTCTGGTTGTACTTCTTCTAAGACAGATTTGTTTGTTCTTTCAGCAGTACATGGTATATTCAATATTCTTCCCCAACATCATAATTCAAAGGCGTCAACTCTTCTTCGTTCTTCCTTATTCATAGTCCAGCTTTTCCAGGCATATGAAGTGATTGAAAATACCAGGGCTTGAGTCAGGTGCACCTTAGTCCTCAAAGTGCCATCTTTGCTTTTTAACACTTTAAAGAGGTCTTTTGCAGCAGATTTGCCCAATGCAATATTGATTTCTTGACTACTGCTTCCATGGTTGTTGATTGTGGATCCAAATAAAATGAAATCCTTGACTACTTTAATTTTTCTCCATTTATCATGATGTTGGTTATTGGTCCAGTTGTGAGGATTTTTGTTCTCTTTATGTTCAGGTGTAATCCATACTGAAGGCTGTAGTCTTTGATCTTCACCAGTAAGTCTTTGATGTCATTCCACAACTTGTCTGGTCTTTGGACATTAGTGTTTAATGCATCATATCTATTCTTGAGATGGTCTCTAAATTCAGGTGGGATATAGTTAAGGTCGTCCTTTGGCTCTCGTGGACTTGTTCTAATTTTCTTCAGCTTCAACTTGAACTTGCATAGGAGCAATTGATGTTCTGTCCCACGGTCGGCCCCTGGCCTTGTTCTGACTGATGATATTGAGCTTCTCCATCTTCTGTTTCTACAGATGTAGTCAATTTGATTCCTGTGCATTCCATCTGGTGAGGTCCACCTGTATAGTTGCCATCTATGTTGTTGAAAAAAAGGTATTTGCAATGAAAAAGTTGTTGGTCTTGCAAAATTTTATCATGTGATCTCCAGCGTCCTTTCTATCACCAAGGCCATATTTTCCAACTACTGATCCTTCTTCCTTGAATGGACAACTTTCACATTCCAATGATCAACAATTATCAATGCATCTTGATTGCATGTTTGATCAATTTCAGACTACAGAAGTTGGCAAAAATCTTCAATTTCTTTATCTTTGGCCTTCGTGGTTGGTATGTAAATTTGAATAATAGTTGTATTAAATGGTCTTCCTTGTACGTATATGAATATTATCCTATCACTGACAGTGTTGTACTTCAGAATAATCTTGAAATGTTCTTTTTGACAATGAATACGATGCTATTCCTCTTAAATTTGTCATTTCCGGCATAGTAGCCTATATGATTGCCCAATTCAAAATGGCCAATACCAGTCCATTTCAGCTCACTAATGTCTAGGACATCTATCTTTTTAAGCTTCATTTCATTTTTGATGACTCCCAATTTTCCTAGATTCCTACTTCATACACTCCACGTTCCCATTATAAATGGATGTTTGCAGCTGTTTCTTCTCATTTTGAGTTGTGCCACATCAGCAAAAGAAGGTCATGAAAGCTTTACTCCATCCACGTCATTAAAGTCAACTCTACTTTGAGGAGGCAGCTCTTCCTCAGTCATCTTTTCAGTGCCTTCCAACCTGAGGAGGTCATCTTCCAGCACTATATCAGACAATATTCTGCTCCTATTTATAAGGTTTTCATTGGCTAATTTTTTTCAGAAGTAGACCACCAGGTCCTTCTTCCTAGTCTGTCTTAGTCTGGAAGCCTAGCTGAAACCTGTCCACTATGGGTGACCCTGTTTGTATCTGAATATCAGTGGCATACCTTCCAGCATCACAGCAACACATAAGTGGTGGATATACGATTTACTAGTATGTTATCTGAGGCAAATCACTTAACGACTCTTAGGTCTGATTTGATCATTTGTAAAATGGTGCAATGACTCTTGTTGGAAAGTTTATTGTAGGAAGGTAATGCAATATATTCACACATTGATCATAGTAGCTATTTAAGTATTTATAACTGACTATTCCTATGGAGAAGATTTCTTGAAATCCCTCAGAATATTGTTTTATATGGGACCTTCTACTCTTTTTCAAAGACTGGTTATAATGAGGTCACTCTTTAGTAAATTCTTCTTATTTTGGTATGAATCTTGTATATTTTATCACTAAGTTTATTGAATAAGGACACCATAAATGGGAGCTGTCATTATTGTCACCATTAAAATGTACAGGAGACTATCTCAAGCTTTCTTCCCATTACGACCTTAGTGGAAATTTGTATATTAACAAGCTACAAGAAAATTTTTATAAGAAATATCTGCTCAGACCTCATGGTCCTGATTGAGATCTTTTTCATAGCCTCCATGTACCTCAGAAGGAGTGAGCATCTGAGGGTTATGAGAAAATTGCTGAAATTGGAGGCAGATAGTTTCTAAAGAGGAATTTGGTTTAAGCCAAGAGGTAACCTGTGAGCATTCTAGTAATGATGTTTAGGAAACAATGATCCTGTAAAAAACCAAATCCATTGCCATCAAGTCGATTCTGACTCATAGTGACCCTGTAGGACAGAGTAGAACTGTCCCATAGAGTTTCCAAGGAGGGGCTGTGGATTTGAACTGCCAACCTTTTGGTTAGCAACCGAGCTCTTAACCACTGCACCACCAGGGCTCCAATAGCAGAGCCAAATCTGGAATTAATCACATTCCTTAGTCTGAATCATACATAAGAAATTATAAATATTAAATTGATATATGATCATCTAGTGATTGATTTTCTATGAATTACACAAATGGTTTCACCTTGTTTGATAGTTGATTTTCCTTCTAGTTTTGCCAAGACTTCACTCAGAGTTGACATGGAAACGTCATAACTCACCACCCCCTCGCCAGAACACTTATCAAGATCACTGAAAAGGTCTAAGATAACAGACAATAATAGATACATTTGAGTGGAAAAACACATGAAAAACTAAACTTGGTAAATTAACACTTATTTAAAAGATGATGCAGAAAACCATTCAGAAAAAATATGTATTTAGAATATCACATTAATCAAAAGCAACATTTCATTAGAATTCTTTCACTCTCTGAAATTACTAGATTTTGGACCTCTCTCTCTCTAATCAAATCTTCTGCACACCATCTTCTATTCTCAGCTCGTGAACTTCCTGCAAATTTCTGAGGAAATACGAGCAATCAAAAGAGCATCATCTTTTCAACACTACACCACAAATCAATGTGTATCTCACCGACATTTTCGGTCTTCGTTCCTGTATTGGTGGAAGATTTGTAACTGCTCCTGTCAAAGGCTAATAACTCTTTCACCTGTGTTCTGAATTCCATCCCCTCTCACCATCTTACAGACTTTGATCCCATTGTGATCACCTATATATCCCAAAATCGTAATACAATTTTGTTTATTGTGTGTGTGCACTTCTCCACACCCAACGAAATGTAGGCTCCATGAAGGTAGGGACACACGCGTCTTACTTAACTGTATTCCTGCTGTTGTTGTTTGTTGTCATTGAGTCAATTCTGATTCATGCGACCGCATGGGTTACAGAGTAGAACTGCTCCACAGAGTTTTATTGGCTGTAATCTTTACAGAAAACCAAACTATGAGTCGGAATCTACTCAACGGCAACAGGTTTGGTTTTCTGGTTTGGAATCTTTATGGAAGCAGATCACCAGGCCTTTTTCTCCACGGCACCACTGGGTGGGTTTGAACCGCCAACCTTTAGGTTAGCAGCTGAGTACAAAGCATTTGCACCGCCTAGGGACCTTGCTGTATCCTTAGTGCCTTTTATATAACCGGCTCCCAATAAACATTTATTGTGGCTCTCTTCCATGGGGATATTTGGATGAAGATGCAAGCTTACATGCCACTTTCTATACCTGGTGGCGTAACACACCAGCAATATTACTGAGAGGACCAAGAAGGTGAGCCTATAGCAGTACTGTTTG
>NW_004443964.1:13267448-13268880 GCF_000243295.1 Trichechus manatus latirostris | reverse complement strand
AGTGGTTAAAGTGCTTGGCTGCTAACTGAAAGGTCAGCAGTTTGAACCCACCAGGGACTCCATGGGAGAAAGATGTGACAGTCTGCTTCCTAAAGATTACAGCCTTGGAAACCCTAGGGGGGCAGTTCTACTCTGTCCTATAGGGTCACTGTGAGTCGGAATCGACTTGACAGCACACCACCACCACAACAACAAGGTTTACTTATAAATGAAAGCCTGAGTTGGCACCACTACCCCACAGGCTGGGAATCCGTGTTGAGTGAACAGTTTTAAACAGTGTTTTTCTCTATAATATAAATACATACATAATTGAATTAAATGCAAAAAAGAAACCTGTAGCAGACACCACTGATGCCCCACTGTATCTTTCTGTACTCACCTTACACAGAAAATTTTCTTATTAAGAACACCAGCCTGAGGGTTTTTTTCTGGCCTCAGAAGCATGCCGAGCCAGAGCAACTGGGAAGGGTCAGAAAGTTAGTGCTCCTGGAAGCATCCTTCAACCAATGATGGATAGGGAATGGTGACCCAGCTTCTTCACTGGAGTGATGTAACTCTGGGCCCACTTGTTTATTTATTCAATCATTTCTCTCAGTGTGGTTAAACCTCAATTGCCCACTGCAGTAACCTGCTCTAAAATGCAGCCTTCCTTGGCTTCCTCCTTCCTTTCCCTGGCTCATGTCCCCATGCCCCCTGCTGGTGCTTCTGGTGATCAGCTATCCAATAAATCAATTGCACTCAAATCCTCATCTCAGGTTCTGCTTCTTGGGGAACCCAACAAATGACAAAACCCAAATCTATTAGACAGTGAAAACTATAGTACTAATGTAAGCATTTGTTCCCAAATTCCATTCCATTTTAATCATATTTAAGTTACCTGGAAATACGCTTGTCCTTTCCAAAGGTAATGTATACACAAGCTTTTCTTTGCTTTCTGTTTTTAATTTAGCATCAGGGATGTGATGATTAATGAAGGATGTTATTTTTTCTGGATCACATGCTTCATTTCTGTACAAACTAATATTTAAAAGAGAAGACAAGTCATTTGCATTTTCTCCATTGCTATCATTGCTAGATATTTATTGAGTATCTAGCCTTTGAATACTACTTTACTTGGCCTTATGGAACAAACAAAATGAGATAATAATAATAATGTCACTGGTTTGAAAAATCTTATGATCTATACATAGAAGATGTAAAAACTCAGAACAATTACAAATATACAAATAAATGCACAACATAATTTAAACTATATATCAAGTATGAGGGTGATCAGAAGGAAGAGAAAACATTGGGCAGAAGAGGCTTCTTAGGAAAGAATTATTATACCAGATCATGTAGAGATCAGAAATTAGTTGCCAGGAGGGGGATTTGGCCTACATCCACGTTTTGTTTGTTTGTTTGTTTTTTTCATTCCGTTTAGCCTGGGCAT
>NW_004443964.1:13258086-13258976 GCF_000243295.1 Trichechus manatus latirostris | reverse complement strand
ATTAATCATAATTCCAAATACTAACACTGTAATGTACTTACTTTCTGTGTATATGCCTGTGTATATGTGAATACGCAAACATATATATTTACAAAATGTGATCATACTCATTTATTTTCTAACTTGACTTTTCAAATATTAAATCATAAGCATTCTGCATGGCATTTACTATCTTCTGAAATATACTCACCAACCATTTGTATTTCCTTCTTTATCCATTTTTATATTCTTTATTAAAACATTTTTCATTTACATGTCAATAGAAATAATCATGTAGCTAAGAATCCTTTGAATCCTTTTTCTGCTTGTCTGCTTTACCATAAAATTAAAATCAAACTTTATTGTAGAAAATTGTTGGACAGAATAAGATGAATTTCTTAAGAACCTTACAATATATTGTATCTGAATGATAAGATACTTTCTATTAAATTATATGACCTACATTCCACACATTATTAAAATCAATTAATGACTGTGCTAAAATTCCAGTTCCTCCATTTTCTACTGAAGGATGATCTTAGGTAAACTAAACTCTCTAAGGTTTAGTTTTCTCAGCTAGAAAATGTGACAGTAACAATAATCATATATAAAGGGAAAATTCTTCCCACTGTAATCACTAAAAGATTCTAAAGGCCATTAGGAAGAGTAAACCAAAATACTAAGAAAAAAATTAAAGAAGGGTAAGAAACTGGTCTTGGTCTATTAGATATTAAAATACACTGGAGGCCTATAGTAACTAAAATAACATGTCGCTGATATAGGAACACTGGTGGAGTAAAAATAACAATTAAAATATGTTACTGTTGTGGGATCAAGTAATTAGTATCAGTGGAATATAACAGAAGTTTAAAATAAACCAAAGGAAGCATAAGAAATTAGGGATAATAAAA
>NW_004443964.1:13246534-13257330 GCF_000243295.1 Trichechus manatus latirostris | reverse complement strand
CTGTACTCCATTCTGTTTCATGTATTTTTTTATCTAGTGATGTTCATTCAAAAAAAATTTTTAAGGTGCTTCTACCTTTAAAAACATAAAAAATCCTTGCAGAAGTTGAAGATGTTTAGATATAAAAAGAAGTTCCTGATTATTGATGAGTGAAAAGGTAGTTTATAATGTGCTCTGGAAATTGAAATTATAAGTTTAAAGATGCTTCAACATATCCTTCATTAACTTAAAGAAATCACAGATCTGGATGGGTTTTGATGAGAAAAACCTGGAAAGAGAATAGACTTGCTGACACAAGTTCATTAAATTCTCAAAATAAAGACCTCATCTAAAAAAATTTAAGAAAGTATAATTGAGTTAAAGGATGTGGTACTTGTTAGAAAATAAACACAATATTAGCACAATGGACAGAGCACTCCCAGCCTTCAGGAGGGTTCCTGGCTCTTTTTAACTCTTAAGGCTTCATTTCTTGTAAAAATCATTTCTATTCCTCCTAAAATTCATTATTAATAAAAGCACGCTGTCCTCTACAAAATATAGCCACCAACTATGAAGTTGTGACCTCAATGCTTGCTTACATGGTTGTTACAGGGAACTATATTTGTTGGAATATTTCATCTCAACAGCTTTGTTCATTCAAGATTATAAACTATGTTTGTCCTAGGATATGGACTTGTGAAATTTAATTGACTGTCAATGGTCCCCTTGTTTTAATTAACTTCACCAGTATGTATAAACTATGTGAATTCCCTTGCTAGTATTAAAAAAAAATTATCAGGCTTTAACTCTATTCATCTTTACTCATAGTTCAAATGAAAGAAAACAGTGCTTATAGTGGATTCTAAAAAACAAAATGAAATCACATTCTTTCACTGCATGTTACTATTTTTGTAAAATTAATTAATCCTTGAAATATCTGGAAGATTATACACCAAATCCTTAACTGTGGTTACTTTCCACATGGTGGAGTTATATTGTTTGCCTTTTTTTTTTTCTTTCCTTATTTTTTTTGTTTTGTTGATATATATTTTCAAATTTTTCACATTGAATTTTTCCCATTTTTTGTAAAAAATTGTCAATGAAACAGTGAAATGTTTTGTTTACCTTTCAACGCTTCCACTTTTCCAGACTTTCCTTTGTATTCTTTTTTAATATTTCTGATTCTGAAATAACAAAAGGGGTACTTACTTAACCAATGCAGAAGTAAAAACAGTAAAGATCACAAACAACCCTAGTTAGACTGACAGATGCCATCAACCACTTCATGTGAAATCAGGCTGCAAGGGCACCTTGGCCTCAAAATATGGTATCATCAGCTGTTAGGGATTGAATTGTGGTCCCCCCAAAATACATGTTGTAAATTGTAACCCCTATACCTGTAGTTATAATCCCATTTGGGAATGGGTTTTCTTTATTATGTTAATGAGGTAGTTAGTATTAGTGTAGAGTGTATCTTGAGTCAATCTCTTTTGAGACGAAAAAAGCAGAGTAAGCAAAGCAAAGGTGGGGGAAGATAGATGCCATTCCACATGAAGATCACCAACGAGCCAAGTAACAGAAGTTGAAAAGAGAGAAGAACGTTCACCCAGAGCCAACAAAGAGAGAAAGCCTTCTGCTAGAGCCAACATCCTGAATTTGGACTTCTAGCCTCTTTGAAACCCAGAGATGTCTGTTTGAGGACTAAGGTGCACCTGACCCAACCCATGGTATTTTCAGCTGCCTCATATGCACGTGAAAGCTGGACTATGAATAAGGAAGACAAAAGAAGAATTGACGGCTTTGAATTATGGTGTTGGAGAAGAATATTGAATATACCGTGGACTGCTAAAAGAACAAACAAATCTGTTTTGGAAGAAGTACGACCAGAATGTTCCTTAGAAGCAAGGATGGTGAGACTATGTCTCACATACTTTGGACATGTTATCAGGAAGGATCAGTCCCTGGAGAAGGACATCAAGCTTGGTAAAGGGGAGGGTCAGCAAAAAAGAAGACTCTCAACGAGATAGATTGACACAGTGGCTGCAACAACAGGCTCAAGCGTAACGATTGTGAGGATGGCGCAGGACCTGGTACTGTTTTGTTCTGTTATACATAGGGTCACTATGAGGCAGAATGGATTCAATGGCACCTAACAACCACAATAACAACAGCCTCCTAAACTGTGAGAAAATAAATTTGTTTGTTAAAGCCACTCACTTGTGATATTTCTGTTATAGCAGCACTAGATAACTAAGACACTAGCCTACTCAAAAACAAAACAAACAAAAAAAGACTAATGCTTATTTTTGATTAATCGTTTTTTAAAAGGTTAACGCCAAAAAGTTACAAAAAAAAAATAGTAAATGCAAAAATGTTTGTTGAATGAAGGAGTAAATTAAGGAGGCTACCATGAAGGCTGCTTTCATAAGGTTTTCCACTGGCTAATTCTTTTCAGAAGTAGACCACCGGGTCCTTCTTCCTAGTCTGTCTTAGTCTGTAAGCTCAGCTGAAACCTGTCCACCATGGGTGACCCTGCTGGTATTTGAATACCGATGGCATAACTTCCAGCACTAAGACAGGGCTAGAGCCATACAGCCATTTTTCTTAGCCTCAGGACAGCCCCCCTCACCCAGCCCATTTCCTAGAGTTCTTTCTTTTCCTCCTCAGAACTTCCTTAAAGAGAAACAGCCACTGGCTAGCAGGAATCAGCAGAAATAGGTCCTGTCCTCCATCCTGGCATTCCAGATGACCTTTAGCTCATTAACCACTTTATGCATGGTAAATTCTCCACCCCTGGGTAGAGAGCTGACATACTAACGAACAAAAATGACTAAGTTCCTCCTGTGTGGGGAATCGAACCCAGGCCTTAGAAAATGCTTACTCACTCTTGGTTCTGGTTAGAATTCTGCAACCTTTCCTCCTGATACATACAGCTCAAAGGCTGCTAGGGAAAGGCGAAGAGTAGGTGTGTCTATAAAGCACAGAGACCTCCCGGGAAAAAGGAATCAATATCCTAAAAACCAGTTGTCACTGAGGCAATTCCAGCTAACGGTGACCTCATGTGTGTCAGAGTGGAGCCTTGCCCTGTGGGGTTTTCGACAGATGATTTTTCAGAAGTAGATCACCAGGCCTTTTTTCCAAGGTGCCTCTGGGTATATTTGAATCTCCAACCTTTCAGTGAGCAGTTGAGGGCATTAACTGTTTGCACCACACAGGGATTCCATCAATACCCTAGTACCTTCTATGTCCTCCATATAAAATCAAGTTCAAATGTTGGGATTTGACCACTCTCCAGTGGTGGAGAAGGGCAATGATGTTCCTAAGACAAGATCACCATGAAGAAAGAAGAGACAAGATTTGTGGGTTGGAAACTACATTCAATGTTGGGCGGTCATAGGGCAGTTTTAGGCTTCCTTGAAAACCCAGAACCTGCTTTAATAGTACCTGGGTGTATAGCACCTTCTCACCAAAGATCTAAAAGGTTAAGCATCTAAGCCTACTTTCCTACTTTGGTGTGGAACTCAGTGAGGTGCTCACAATGGAGTCAAAAGCTTTAGTGACTAGGCCTTGCATCAGACAACTCTTCTTTCCTGGTTTGTCAGTGACAAAGGGCCTCCAGTTTAGTGACAATCCAGACCAAGAGACAAGGACGTCCAGAGCCAACATTGCATAGATAAGCTGGGAGTGGCAGGGGGACATTTCACTTTCTCTCCTTGGCCATTAAGCAGCAGTAGAACAAAGAGAAGTACTGTTTTTTGGATCTCTGGGAGTAACCGTAAGATTTTCTTAGATTAAATCTGAAGATTACTGTAATTTGAATAATAAGATAATTTTATTTTTGTGCTGGCAACTAGTAAAGAGGAGGTGAGAACATTGGAATTGAATTGTGGGGGATTATTCCTCACTTTTCTAGCAACCATATAGGACAGAGTGGAATTGCCCTATAGGGTTTCCAAGGCTGTAATCTTTATGGAAGCAAACTGCTATATCTTTCTCCCTGTGGAGTGGCCAGTGGGTTCGAAACTACCAACCCTTCAGTTAGTAGCTCAGCACTTAACCACTGTCCTACAGGATCACTATGAGTTGGAATAAACTCAAAAGCAACGGGTTTTTTTGTTTTGTTTTGTTTAGTATTATTCTTCACTTGGCCTTTCTCTTTTGGATAGATGTTTTCCACGGAGCTGGTAATCTTCCGTGTTGAGGTTGGAAGCCAGGGTGTTCTGCTGCCCTCTCAGAAAGCTTATCAGAAAATAGAGTTAGAATTGGAAGGACGAAGCTTAGGTAGATACGTTTGTCTTAGAGAGAAATATTTCACTTCCTATTATATTCCTTTATATTCTTTTGCCTCCTGACATTTCATCAGTATCCAGAGGCTATGACCATAGACTACGAAGCCAGGCTGTCTGGATTCCCATCCCAACATCCCACTTACTAGTTACACAACCTTGGGTAAGATACTTAACCTTTCAGCACTTCTCTTTTCTAATTTGTAAAATGGTGAAAATAAAAGTACCCATCTCATAAGTTTTTTTGTGAGAATTAAATGCTTATCTGGTACATAATAAGCACTAGATGGGTATCTGTTAAATAAATAAATGGTTAATATTTAAAACTCTGATTTTTTAGCTTTAGCGTACATTAGAAAAATCTGCAGGGCTGTCTAAAATTCACAGATTCTTGAGTTTAATCCCACATTGAGTTAGAATCCCTGGGGGGTAGGGTCTGAGAACACAGATATTTTAAGAGTTCCTCATGTGATTCTGTTACATACCAAATCCCATAATTGCCCTTCAAAGTAGATGTTACCCTCATTTCATAGAGGACATTGAGGGTCAGAAAAAAATTTATTTATTTTTAATAAAGGACACTGAGGGTCAGAGAAATTTATTCATTTTTCCAAGATTACACATAAAACGAGAGAAAAGTGTGGTATTAGGACCTAAGACTTTCTGAATTCAAATTACTTGGTTTTTACACAGATAGGCCAGACAAAACTATGAAGAAAGGGGCTCAGAGAATGAAAAAAGCAAGAATAAAAGAGAAAGGGATCATCAGTGACAGAAGCAGGGAGAAAGATAAGATGGAGGATGATAAGGTAACAGTATACAGAGCTAATCAAAGAGAATTTTCCTTTCGAGTAGCAGTTGGGAGAAATTAATATTGGTGGCAATGGAACAATCCACAGTGATGTTCACCAAAACAAATTTCATCTCTTTTAATATTTTGCCTAAAGCTCACTCTGCTGTTGTTGGTTAATAATTCTTTAGCATTGCACTCCTCTATTAACCTAACTATGTATGTGATTATCTGGAGCCCTGTGGCACAGTGGTTAAGCGCTTGGCTGCTAACCAAAAGGTTGACTGTTCGAACCCACCAGCTGCTCCACAGGAGAAAGATGTAGCAGTCTGCTTCCATAAAGATTACAGCCTTGGAAACCCTATAGAGCCTTTCTACTCTGTCCTATAGGGTCACTATGAGCCAGAATCGAGTCGATGGCAATGGATTTGGTTTGGTTTGGTGATTACCTGATGGCTTCTTTTCCTTGGAATTCTGGAGCTATTGGTTCAAAGCAATCATCAGTGGAATGCTCAGGGTCGATTTCCTTCTCAATGACCTCATAGTCAGTTCTTTGGCGTTGCAAACAAGGTGATGAGTTCAGGAAGAACAATGGAGAATAACGGCGCTCATTTCCATCTAAGTAATCAAGAAGCAATAAAATATCGAATCAGCAATATAAACCCAATGAGCAAAGAAGCTATATTATTATCATAATACTACAGAATGTCTTGAACTTTCAAACATCATAGATAAATTCTTTACTTTCTAGCTTTCCATTGAGGTAAAAACTTGATAATGAAGTAAAGAATGAAAATTCAAAGAATAAACCAAAAACCAAACTCGTTGTCGTTGAGTCAATTCCAACTCATAACAACCCTATAGGACAAAGTAGAACTGTCCCACAGGGTTTCCAAGAAGTGGCTTGTGGATTCAGACTGCTGACCTTTTGGTTAACAACCAAGCTCTTAACCACTACGCCACCAGGGCTCCAATTCAAAGGATAATAATATGTTATTGTAAAAGTTAAACAATATAATAGAACTTTCAACAAGGTATAAACTTCAAAATGACTTTGAAGGTGCTTAGAAGAATGCATGAAACCAAATATTTGGCAAAACACAAACCCTTAATGTGGCACATAAAAAACAATAGCACGCATGTTTGTAAACTTAAGAAATCATTTCAGCACAATAAAACAATTGAATATCATATTGCGATACATGAATGAAAGGTACCTGAAGAAATTATATTTGTTTAGGATAAATAGTCATTTTCCAGACTTTAAAAAATGAAATAGTTTTTGTTAGTAAGGACTTCACATATAAACCAGAAATAACAGAAAGACAGAAAAAGATATAAGGAAATGCACAGAAACATAGGAGACGATCTTAAAAACAGTCAACATGGAAGGAACACATGAAATAAGAAGACAAATAAATAAGGATTTTCAAAGACAAAAAATTCTGATTCCCATATGTGCAAAGGAATTCTTGGTTTATGTGAAATCTTTGGTTGTTTCCAAGAAAAAGAAAAGCTAACTGGGTAATACATTTCTGTAACTATACACAATATAGGAAAAAAATTGAAAATAATGCTGAAAATGTACTTTCTAATTTTCATTTCTGGTATTCTTTAAAGGATGGAAACTTCTCTTTCTGAAATGGTCCTTCCCGAAACGGGGGAAGGTAGGAAAACACTGACTATATCCCACCTGAGGTCCCATCTAACTGTGTTAATTTACAACCTGTCCCACACTCTTGTAAATAAAAAGAAAAAACAAAATTGAGTAAGAGGCACTTCCACAGTACTATGGCCCTACACTAGTCAAAACTATCTTAAGAACTAATTTATTTCAGCTTGGTCTGATACAAATCCTAAATATCATACTTTGAAAACAGGTTCAAGGATCCCTGAAGAAAGTAATATTATTTAATTACTATATAATTATAATATGTGCTATAATTATTATCATCATATAATTACAATATATATTATTATATTAAAGCAACAATAATAATTGTTTTTACATTAAAATTCCTTCAGATCATTAAAACTATAAAGTAGAAATGAACTTATTCATCCTGTGGTGGGAAATATTTGTTATTCTTCATTTCTTAAAATATATTTACCTAACATTAACAAAAACTCTTCAACGTAATCAATCCTTATAGAATTCAAAGAAAAATTCACAGTTACTTACAGGGTAAGATTCTGTCAAAGTATAATGCCAGTACCAAGTAGAAAAGACCATCAAAAGCCAACATTGAAAAAGTTCCTGTCATTATATACGACTCTCCTGAAAGCTCAGGAAAAATTACACCATTCAATTTATAATCCAAGTGGATAATCTAAGAGTCCAGAAAAAAAAAAAAATAACAAATGCTTAAAGGAAATAAATTAAAAGAAATTTGATGTAGTAACAAGAATTATTATTTGACTAGCTTTTTCAACAAGCCCTTATAATGAGGTCAAAATATTTATATTTTACTGAAAAAAATCAAAGTAATATTGGAAGAAATCACTGATTAAAAAAATACAATGGTCTAAGAATAGGAATTCAAATTATAACTCATTTGCTTATTTTCAAGAAGTTATTGCAATATTACAAAGTATCATTTCTATGGAAAAAATAACAAATTTTAGAAAACAATATGAGGAATTATTTGAAGCATCTCCTTAGGATAATGATTTTAAAACTTACCTCTTTCTTCAGTTATTACTGAAAATAAAGATTTGTATTTATAATTTTGCAATATAATAATACCTACACTGACATGAAGATATGTTCTAGGCACTATTCTAACAGCTTTTTATATTCTCTCACTTCACCTTCCTCATAACTCTACAGGACATGCGTTATTATTCTTATCTTCATTTTACATATGATGAAACTGAGGCACAGAGAGTTTGAGTAGCTTATCCAGCCAAAGTCAAAATCTACATGTTACCAAACAGATCTGAATGTCTAGATTCACTGGGAGACATGTACAAGAATATTTGTAGAGAAATTATTAATATTAATAACCCAAATAAGGTCTCACTTCTCCCCAAATTAATTTGAAAATTCAAATACGAATGTTAAAATTTTAACGTTTTCATGACGAAGTTGAGTTTATTCCAGGAATTCAAGTTTGGGCCAACATTTGAAAACAATCAATTTAATTCAGCATAAAACAGATTAAAGAGGAAAATTATGTAGTCAACCTAGATGCAGAAGAAGTATTTTATAAAATTCAATATCCATTCACGATAAAGAAAACCTCACTGTAAACTAAGAAGAGAAGGAAACTTTCTTAACTGGGTAAAGGGAAATGTACAAAGATAGCATCAAGCATCATGCTTAATGGTGAAATTTTGAAAGCTTTCCATTTGCCTGTATTTCTATTTAACATTGCACCAGAGAAGAAAAATAAACCATCATTATCTGCAGATGATATGATTATATATGTGGAAATTCCAAGATAAAACACAGAAAAATACTGGCTTTAATAAAAGAGTATAGCAAGAATGTTGGATAAAAGGCCGATATACAAAAATCAGCTGTATCTGTATTAACAACAAACATTTAGAAAATAAAAATTTAAACATCAGTTCCACTTACAACAACATCAAAAATATCAGACACTTTGGAATAAATCAAATAAAATTGTGCAAGACCTCTACACTGAAAACTAAAACAAGTATTAAGGGAAATTGAAGAATACCTAAATGAATGCATATATGTATGCATCCCACTATTCAAGTCCTACATATATACCAAACAGATCTGAACGCCTAGATTCAATAGGAGACATGTACAAGAATATTTGTAGAGGCATTATTAATATTAATAACCCAAATAAGGTCTCAATTCTCCCCAAATTAATTCGAAAATTCAACTGCACCAAAATCTCAACAGCTTTGTGCACGCACATGCATGTGTATGGGTAACTTGATAAGTTAATACTAAAATTTACATCACTGCAAACGACCTAGAACAGACAAGACTCTCTTGAGAAAGAAAACAGTGTGGTGAAATTAACTCTGGGTGGCAAGAATGGTTAAGCGATGGATCAAAAGGTTGGCAGTTCAAACCCACCCAGAGGTGTCTTGGAAGAAAGGCCTGGTGATCTGCTCCTGAAAGATCACGGCCTTGAAAACCCTTTAGGCCACAGTTCTACTCTGCACACATGGGGTTGCCTTGAATCGGAATCGACTTGATGGTAACTAACAACAACAACAACCAGATATCAAGACTTATAAAACAAAACACTATGATATTGGTGCAAGGATAGACAAATGGGCCAAAACATGACAGGCTGAGCTACGATAAAGGAACCACTGCAATTCATTCAGGGAAAGGGTGGTCTTTTCAATAAATAGTGCTGATGCAAGTGGACGTTCGTGTAGAAAAATTAATGTTGACCTCTACCTACACATATACAAAAGTTATTTTGAAACGGAATATACATCAAAATGTAAAAGTTATAACAATCAAGCTTCCAGAATAAAATGTGAGAGAACATTTCATTATCTTGGGATAGGTAAAGATTTCTTAAACAGACACAAAAGTACTCTACATAAAACAAAAAATGTTAAATTGGACTTTATCAAAATTAAGAACCTCTGTTCATCAAAGGCCACCATTAAGACAATAAAAAAGCAAGCAACAAATAACTGAAAAATGTTTCATATCCAACATATATAAAGAATTCCAATAAATCAATAAGAAAAAAATAGACATCTCAGTATAGAAATGGGCTAATGAGGTTGACTGGCAACTTACAAAAGAAAAAAATCCAAAAACATGAAAAGAAACAGTAAACATATGAAAAGTTATAGAATTTCATTAAAAATCAGGAAAATGCAGATTGATACCACTGATGATATATTACTACATATCTACCTGAATGGCTAAAATTTGAAAGACTGACAACCCTAAGTGTCGGTGAAGACATGGAGCAATTGGAGTTCTGGTGGTGCAAATGTAAATTCTGGCAATTACTTTAGAAAAATATTTGGCAGTAGCACAAAGATTAAGATATACATACTCTAGATCCTACTATTCAACTCCTACATATATACCAAACAAATCTGAATGCCTAGATTCACTGGGAGACATACACAAGAATATTTGTAGCAGCATTATTAATATCAATAACCCCAAACTGGAAAATATTGTTATTATTAATAAGAAAATTGATAGTATATTCATACAATAGAATACTCTATAACAATACACTATAGCTACACACAAAATATGGATGGCATCTAACAATATAATATTGAATGAAAAAATCCAGATTTTCAAAAATACATTTTGTATACTATCATCTATATAAAGTTCAAAATTAGGCAAAACTGAAAAAAAATTATATTTAGGGATGCACATTTAAGTGGAAATGAAAAGCAAGGAAATGATTTTATAAAAATTTTACCAAAAGAAATGAGTGTTTTGAGAGTTTCTGGGGTGATTGCAACCTTCTACTGCTTGACCTGGTTCACGGTTACTTTGATTTACTTTATAATTATTGGCTAAACAGTATACTTATAAAATTTTTGTATTTGATCCATAGTTCACAAAATGTCTTTTTAAAAAGACTATTTTTTTTGGTCTGTTTTTTTAAATTTTTTTTTTTATCGTACTTCAGGTGAAGGCTTACAGAACAAATAGTTTCTCATGAAACAGTAGTACACATACTGTTTTATGACATTGGTTAACAACCCCACAACATATTAACCCTCTAACTTCTCAACCTTTTTTTCTGGTGAAAATACAC
>NW_004443964.1:13198628-13245559 GCF_000243295.1 Trichechus manatus latirostris | reverse complement strand
GTAACCAACAAAGATTGTTACATTTTGAGTGTGAACTTTTTCATGGGTTTTTACAATAGAGGTCTCATACAGTATTTGTCCTTTTGTGATTGACTTATTTCACTCAGCATAATGTCCTCCAGTTTCATCCATGTTATGATAGTTCATGGATTCATTGTTGTTCTTTCTCGTTGCATAGTACTCCATTGTGTTTAAAAAGATTTTTAATGAACTAGAAGAATGCTTTCCTTATGTGACGTGAAAAATAAAGTAAATATTCATATATAGAAAAATAAAAAAACTAGAAGAAAATACTACAAAACCAAAATACATCTGAGAGGTGAAAATCTGGAAGATTTTCTTATTTAAGTTTTCTTATGACACTTTTTCTACAATTACATAAAATCTGTTGCCATCAAATTGATTCCAACTCATAGCAACCCTGTAGGACAGAGAACTGTCTCATAGGGTTTCCAAGGCTGTAAATCTCCAGGGAAACAGACTGCCACATCTTTCTCCCGCACAGCTGCTAGTGGATTCCAACTGTCGATCTTTCAGTTATCAGTCTAGCGCTTAACCACTGCATCACCAGGGCTCCTACAATTAAATAATAACTTACAGAAAAATTTAGCTTTACAGTAGAAAAATTGCTTAGAATTAAAGTTATTTTGAAAAGTGCATTGATTATAAGGAGGAGGAAGTATAGCATCTTTCGAAAGTTCAATAGTAAACCAATAACAATGCTCTTACCTGAGCCAACCCAGCAGTGAAGGCAAAGGGGCTACAAATACTCAAGATCCACTCCAATGATGAAGGAAGTTGTTTATGTAATGCAGTGAATCCCACAAATCCCCAAAAGAGCATCAGGAGAAATACAACCACGCTAGTGAGGCTGCTTTTCTTTAACAACACGCTCATCAGGAACACTAACGCTATCTGAAAGAGAGAGAAGACATTTAGCTATCATATACTGAGTTCACTGAGTGTCATTGTTAGCACAATAAAATAAGGGACTTTATATCATAATATGAATATTTATCATTGAAGCTACAATGAAAGTATTAAGATATAATTATTCTCAGTCCTTCCCTCAACCTCCTTTTAAAGAGGATCCTTATTTGCTCTTCTCAGATGCTGGGCTTTTGTTGTTGAGGAAAGGATAGGGAAAGTTGGAACATGGGCTGAGGAAAGGGTAGAAATGAAGGCTTGAAAAATTGAGAGAAGCTAAATTTCTAAATTAATGTACTAGGAGTCCCTGGGTGATGCAAACAATTAATGCAATTGACTGCTAATCTAAAGGTTGGAGATTTGAGTCTACCCAGAGGTACCTCAGAATAAAGGCCCAGCGATCTATTTCCAAAAACTCAGCCATTGAAAACCCAATGGAGCATAGTTTTCCTCTGACACACATGGGGTTGCCATGAGTCAGAATCTACTCAATGGCACCCATTTGTTTTTTTTTTCCAATGTACTAAGAAAGGATATCCACGTACACTTTGTAGAAAATATCCTGGAAAGGAAAAGAATTAGAGGCCCTTGTTCAGAGGACGGAGGAGAAGTTAAGTGGGGAGTTTACTGCAAGGTGAAATATTATAGGGAGAAGAGAGAGTGTGATTAGTGACAGGGAGCCCTGGAGAGAAAGATGTGTCCACTGCACAAGAATATTATCATTCATAACCTAGAATAATCTTTGATATGTTTAGAGTAAAAAACTTCTTTTTCTTTTTGAGTCATCATTGGGTTAGTTCAGAACTTTATGCAAAAAAAAAAAAAGTCTGATTTTATTTGGGTTACATCACTTTCTCACACCGATAAAGACTTTCTCAAGCAAGCAGAAAAAAATGGACACTAAAAAGGTGACTGTAGTAGCCTACTGAGGCATTAACATTTGCTACATATTGTGAAGATCAGAAGCAGGGAAAGTGATGATACATTGATGAACTTACCAAAGATAAGCCAAATAGAAAAAATAGTGTAAATATGACCATGAAGCCCGTCATGACTATAATTTGGGTAGATGTTATGACAATTGTAATTAATATGGAAATAAAGAAGATGAATCCAGCATAGGTTAAACCCCAAGAGAGCCTACGGAGAGACAAAAAGTTATTTAAATTATTTTAAGTTTTTACGAAATATTTAAAACATACAAAAATACCTAAAGAATAATACAGTGATTACCCTTGTACCTGCCATCTAGATTAATAACTAAAACTAAAATAGTTGAAGCCCACTGTTTACCCCTTTTCTGATCTCAGTGAACCTTTCTCCTCCCACAAAGGTAACTACTTACCTAAATGTGCTGTTTATAATTCCCGTGCATTTTGATTTCCTTTACTACATATGCAGACCAAGATGATAGTCAAGATCCTGAACACTGGTACTACACAGGTATCAACCAACCAAAAAGGATGTCAAAACCAATTATGTGACTTTTATTATTGTCATGGCTATGGGAGTCTTACTGGCTGGATGTCAGCTCTGTGTCAAACTATTGTATAAATAGTATAAATGCTGTATAAATAGAATCATACTGTATGTATTCTTCTGTAACTTGCCTTTATCAACCAGCATTAAC
This sequence comes from Trichechus manatus latirostris, assembly GCF_000243295.1. Lineage (NCBI taxonomy): Eukaryota > Metazoa > Chordata > Mammalia > Sirenia > Trichechidae > Trichechus > Trichechus manatus. Next base: position 13,243,002 of record NW_004443964.1, on the reverse strand, counting down.
AATATTAGATACTTGTTGTTGCTGGGTGCCATTGAGTCAATTCCAACTTATAGCCACCCCGTGTGACAAAGCAGAATTGCCCCATAGGGTTTTCGTGACTGTAATCTTGACTAAAGCAGATCACTGGGTCTTTCTCCCACAGAGCAACTGTGTAATATTTCATTGTATGAATATACAATGTTCTCTTGCCCATTGACATTTAGGTTTTCTCCATTTTTTTTTTTTGCTATTACAATGCCACTTAGAACATTCTTGTACATGTCTTTTTGGGAAAATACACAAGAATTTCTTTAAAAATGTTCAGTTGTTGAATTGGAAGGGAAGTTAATAGCTGCTGATCAGTCAAGTCACTATGGAAGCATCGATAGCCAATGATAAGTTGACCATTCTTGAGGATCTCAGGAGGCAGCCCCTTGACTCCCCTTAAGAAACCAACAAAAAACCAAACTCATTGCTGTGGAGTTGATTCCAACTCACAGCGACCCTATAGGACAGAGTGCAACTGCCCCATAGGGTTTCCAAGGAGCAGCTGGTGGATTTGAACTGCTGACCTTTCAGTTAGCAGCCGATCTCTTAACCACTGTGCCACCAGGGCTCCACCATTCTCCTTAGTAGTGGGAAATAAAAATCTCTTATCTTCACTAAGACCTTCCCATTCTTGCTCTTCCTATTCATGATCTCATTACTTAAACCGATACGATTCATTATACACCCTTAAATGTTCACGTTGTTTTGCTTTAGATGAGCTAGTGTTCATATTTTTATAAGGTAGTTATAAAGAAGCAGTACACAATTTTAGATCTAATAAGCCTATAGGGGGTTTTACCCAAAGCTTCTCGTTTCACAGGTGAGCAACCATCAGTCCCTATTATCAGTTAATGGTCTTATCCGAGGTTACAGATTGAACCAGTAACAAAGTTAAAATGAAGCCACAGGCCACCTTTAGACTAGGGCTCTTTCCTCCACATAAAATTGCCCAATTAAAGAGCAAAACAGCTGAAGAATACAGCAGAAGTGTTAAAACCAGGAGATTGCATCAGTATGTCCCAGCAAAACATGCTTATGCTGGATTTGATGCTTGTTTATTTGACTTCTTTTTAAATTTCATATCATTACAATGATTCAAAACTATGTTAAAATTATCAGCAGTTTTGAAAAAACATACCAGTCTCTGCAGAACCCACTTCCTGAGTACAGAGGGGAGCTACTTTCATGAGGAATTGGAAAACCACAGGGTGGGAGAACTACAAATGAAGGAAATTAAAACATTACCTAGAAAAAGGAACTGGTTGCAAGGGCAAGGGGCGATGCTAATAAACCTATGAAAACCCATATGCTAAAAACAAAGCAATTCAGATATCATACTTAAATAAATACGGATTACATTGCATGTGCATACTAAGAATTATTTATCTATAGAGGCTGAATCCAGATGCAAATGTCCAATACCTTTCTGACTTTATACAGGGTTGACTTCATCCTCCCTGGTCTCAGATGGGCACAGAGATGCTGGCCCCAAAACCATGGCCTGGACTGAGAGGAAGCGCCTTTCAGGACAGGGGTCCCCTCGTTCTTCCTTCCTATGAGGGCTCTAGATGGCCCTAAGGTCTATTTCTTTGTGTTTTCCAAAGTTCCCTGCAAAAAACTTTTCCTTCTCTCGTTTTTATTCCCAGGCAGTTTCCTCTTTTGTTATTTCACAATTCACACGTATTGAAATCAAAATTCTGTTAATAAAATATACAGTTGTCTCTCGTTATCTACCGGGGTGGGGGGTGGGAGGAGTTGTTCCAGGACCTTGGCGGATACCAAAATCCGAGGATACTCCAGTCCCTTATATAAATAGGCATAGTATTTAGGTATAAACTATGCACGTTCTACCGTACACTTTAGATCATCTCTAGATTACTTACAATACCTATTACAATGTAAATACTATGTAAATAGTTGTTATACTGTATTGTTTAGGGACTAATAACAAGACACGGGCAAACAATGCTCAAACAAGGAATGCTGGAGAGAGACTGAGGATCCCTAAAATGGCTGGAGGCTAGAGCATGGGATGCCTACACATCACTTCATTCGCCGGGATTCAACCTAGTGCTCAGCGCCCGGGTGGTAAATTCAAGTTTTGCTTTCAGGAACTTTTTTTTTTTTCCAAATATTTTCGAACTGCATTTGATTGACTACGTGGATGCGGATCCCATCGATATGGACGGCTGAATGTACTGTATAAAGTCAGAAGTTCCAAGGCCATGATTTTCTTTCAGGGAAGCTCATGACTTACAGAGGCTTGTTAAATATATAGCCCCTCATTCATTTCCCATCTATAAAGAGCGCTTTCTTGACATGGTGCATATACAGAGAAATCTTTCTTGGGATTCAATAACAAAAATGTTGCGTTTCTTTTGGGGTAAACTATACAGCTTATTTTCCCTCTTTTTTTTTTTTTTCATTTTCTAGACAGTGTATGTTTTGAAACGGATTGTATTGCAAGCTTCTCTGCTTCACCCGCTTGGAAGCTTAGCGTTTTAATGATTTGTATTTCGATTTGCTATTTTTACCTACTTGGTATTTTGGTAGGTATTTGTTCCTATGCCTCAATTATTTGTTTTTATTGTGTTTGTGTGTGTGTGTGTGTGTGTGTGTGTGTGTGTTTTCTCTGACCCTGTAAGTGTGGTGTATTCTCTTTGACTTTCGTATTTTTTGTCTACAAACTACATAATAGTACCTTAGTCACAGAACTAGCATAGCACAGTCACAGCACAGAAAAAGTGCTCAGCAAATTATAATCACTATTTTGCATGGTAAAATTTAACAAAACTAAATTAAAAAATCAGAACAAAAGAAAAAGTAACGAATGTATCAAGTTTAAATCAAGATGTTCTGAAACAATAATATTTTTTCACTGCCTTAATTTCTCTGTTTATTAATATGCCCTACATGAATTCCAAATCACATCTGTCAGTTTGTCATACTGCGGTGGCTTGCATGTTGCTATGATGCTGGAAGTTCAAATACCAGCAGGGTCACCCATGGTGGACGAGTTTCAGTGGACCTTCCAGAATAAGACAGGCTAAGAAGAAAGGCCTGGTGATCTACTTCCAAAAATTAGTCTATGAAAACCTTGTGGATCACAACAGAATAATGTGCAATATAGTGCTGGCAGTTGAGCTCCATAGGAGGGAAGGCACTCAAAACGCACAGTGGCCACAACAATGGACTCGAGCGTACCAACGATTGTGAAGATGGCGCAAGATTGTGTTCATTTGTACATAGTGTTGCCATGAGTCAGAGCCGACTCGACGGCAACCAGCAACAACATGAATTAGTCACTCACCAGAATGCCGAATCTTGTAGACCCATCATTTTCATCAAGTTCTTAAGCATTTTTCTTTCTTTTGTAACATCGAGTGATGCAAAATATATAAATGGAGAGAAATAAATCAAGCAGTAGAAAATAAACATCTCATTTTGAAATATATACTTAGAAAGAAAAGGCAGTATCTTCATATTTATACCAGTAACCGACAGTAACTCCTCCATCACAGAGTGATTTGTTGTAATCTAAAGAAGGGTTTAAACAAACAAAACCATTTTTAAATGTATAGAAACTGGTGAAACCTGATAGGCTCTGTGGACTGTACCAGTTACCCACTTGCTCTGTGGACTGACACAGGACTCTCTCTGGATTGTACCAATGTCAGTTTCCTAGTTTTAACACTGTACTATAGTTATATAAGGAGCCCTGGTGGCTCAGTGGTTAAAGTGCTGTCAGTTGCTAACTGAAACGTCCCCAGTTCGAACCCACTGGCCTCTCCGAGGGAGAAAGATGTGGCAGTCAGTTTTTGTAACTATAGCCTTAGAAATTCTGTGGGGCAGTTCTACTCCATTCTATAGGGTTGCCATGAGTCAAAATCGGCTCGGCAGCAATGGATTCTTTTTTTTTTTTTAATATAGTTATGAATAAGGTCTCTGGGTGGTGCAAATGGTTTGCACTCAACTACTAACTTAAAGGTTAGCAGTTCAAACCCACCCAGTGGCACCACAGAACTCGACAGAAACTAACAACAACAACAATATTATGCGTAACTATAAACCAAACCCGTTGCCATCGAGTCCATTCTGACTCATGTCAACTCCATGTGTTACAGAGTAGAATTGCTCCATGGGTTTTTTTTTTTTGGCTGTAGTCTTTACAGAAGCAGTTCGCCAGCCTATCTTCCACGGTATCGTTGGGTTGGTTGGAATCCCCAACCTTTTAGGTTAACAGTGGAGCACAGCCATTTGGGGAAAACTGGGTGAAGGGTACATGGGACCTTCCTATACATTGTTTTTGAAACGTCCTGTGAATCTACAATTATTTCAAAATGAAAAGCTTTAAATAAGCAACATGCTCTTTTGTCTAAATCTAATTGCAACATTTGTATACCTGCATTATATATAAATCTATGAAAATCTGAGTCTATATCATCTTTCATCAAAATCTTGATGCTTCTGGAATTAGCTTACATTAATTATTAGAACTTTAAATTAGGCACTTACTTCTATAATAGCAGCATCAATGGCAGTTTGTAAAGTCACAAATCCTCTTTTCCAATAGAGGGCCTGTGCACATGAAGTCCCGTAATATCCACTCCAGCAATGAGCTGTAAGCACAAAGCACAACCATCATTACAGAATGAGGGCGGTTTGGAGAATAAAAAACAAGACGCCATGAAAAAACCATCTAGAGAAAGCTCCCCTGTCAGAGCTTTTAACTTCACAGAAAAAGGAAGCCAATTGAAGACAACCACATGCATAGAAGGTCTTAGAAATTACAAAGAAGATCAAAGCAAAGAACATTCTGCTCTGGCCAAAAATTACTCCTTCCTGTGCCTCTAAACCCATTGCTGTGGAGTCAGTTCCAACTCCCTGATGGCACAGTGGTTAAAGTGATGGACTTCTAACCAGTAAGGCTGGAGGTTCGAAACTACCAGCGGCTCCACAGAGAAAGATGTGGCAGTGTGCTTCTGCAGATAACAGCCTTAGAAACTCTGTGGGGTCACCATGAGTCTGACTCGAGGGCAGTGGGTTTGGTATTCTTTTTTTTTGATTTGATGCCTCTAAACACCAGATGGGTCCAGCACTAGAACTTTTTTTTGCGCTTGAATGCTCTCCCTCCGGAAGAATACATGGCTCGTGCCCTCCCTTCATCCTGATCTCTTCTCAAAAGTAGCTTTATCCCAGACGACTTTCCTGGCCACCATAAGTAAAATATCTAAAATGACTCCTCTTAGCAGTCTATCTTGTGGCCCTGCTTTATTTTGCTTTGCTGCTTTCATCACTACCTGACAAAGTGCCTGTGTACGTGCTCTTGTGTTTATTGTTTTTCCCCATTTCCTGTCCCTGACTAGAGTTTTTCATGAAAAGCAAGCTCTTTGTTTTGTTCACTTCAATTCCCAGGGTTAAGAATAATGAGGGACACAGGAGGCATTCAGTGAATGAATGGAAAAGAAAACAATTCTGAATCATATCAATTCTACCTCCTCGAGGGCCCTCAAATCCCTCCACCTCTCTCCCTCTCAGCTGCCTCTACTCTGGACAGAGCAGCCGCCATCAGCTAACTTGTAGGTTTCATTGCATTCCCCCTGGCCTCCCTGCAATCCATTCTCTGAGCTATATCCAGAGTGCTCTGTTAGGCTTGAAAATCTAAAGACATCTCCGCCCTGATTAAAGTGCCTCAGTGGCAATCCATTGGCCAAGATCTAGCCATTGTTCCACTTCAGCCTCATTCTCCCACTGCATTCTTCTTCATGTTCTTCTTTCAGGTCTATGAGTAGATGCTCTTTCTCATCCCACAACCTTCATGCTTGCCTTTCTTCTACCTGAAACACAGCCCCCCTAGCAGCTCACACCTACTATTCTGTCTGATCTTAGTTTGAATATCAGTTCCCCAGGTAGGACTTTCCTGATCCCACAGCTTATTAGGACCACCATGTCTAAGTGCCCAGAGCACTTTTTCTGGAACTTGTCATTAATTGTTCAGTGTCTGTCTTTCATGCTAAACTAAAATCTCCCCTGAGGCTGGGACTCTTGCATCCCTTGCACCTTGCACACCCTGAGCTGAATATATATGTGTTGGGTGACTGTAAGATTTGTTGAGCATCATCCCTTAGTGGAACGATCTGATCGACCTAGGAATAAGTTCAGCAATAAAATGTAATTTATCTTTTTTCTCATTGATATTGGAAGCATCTCTGACACCTGTCCTCACCTACTCCTCCTTTTGTTGCAAACATAAAAAATGCCTTAATAACATTTTATATGGAAAGTCACCTGAGAAATCTTCTTTCACATACGGAATGTTATATCCCTGAAGAAACATTAGCTTATATGAGAAAGTGTCATTGAAGATGATTCCCACAGTGTTTGGGAAATTTTCTAGAATAATTGCATCCATGGATTTTTTATCTGGTACCCCAATGACTCTTCTTTCTGTGAATTACGAAGTAAAAATAGATATAGAATAGTGTTACAGGGATGCAGCATATTCAACGGTGTGATCATATATTTCCCGTTGGAATTAAACTAAGACTAATTTTCCATTGAATTCAAACTTGTTGTATGAGGCAAGGAGGGAAGTTTTACTTCAGTGTTTTAGAATCTAGAATCAGGAGAAAGACATGAGAATTAAGCATTTTCTTTTAATAATGACAGGTATCAGGGCAAGTTTCAGGTACATAAAAAACATTATACCAGAATAATTGTGAATAAGAGAATTGGAGTAAAAAACAGGAGTAATTATTGTAGTCAATATATAATCAGGGCTAGATTCCAGATTTACTGAAGAAAAGGACCTCATGTGACCTTTGCCTTATATAGGAACCAAGACCACAAGGTGATTGCATTTCTAACAGCCACGGATTTCGAGGCTCAAAAAGCAGATAGCCTGGCTACATCCAGCGTGGCCATTTTGGTTATTTCGGTTACAGACTGACCTCATTTGTCACTTCTAAGATGTTTACAGGTTACAACATATGCAAAATAATCTTTCAATTACTCATCCTTGTTTTTCATAGTTCTGAGGTTATCATTTGATAACCATCACCTAATTTCTGTTATTTAGATGTTTTTTCCTGAGTTATTAATCTTCATCACTGTATCATCAATGTTAAAAATACCCACACCCACCAATGACTATATTCCTCCTGGACACTATTCTGAAGACCTGAAATTATAGATCTGTTGGTTAGCCACATTTCCATAGAAATGTGGGTCTCCCTAGAATGGACTTCTATCAAGCTGAAAGGGTTTAAAAGGCTAATTGTTGTGAGGGAAAAAAAAGAAAACTAACCAAATTTGTATGTTATCTAAATAATTAACATATCACTGTGACTTCAAATTTAACATGTATACATCTTATAAAGAAATATAATATCAATAACACTTTTTTTGCCATTAGCACTCTCACCTTTCAAAAAGAGAGCAGATGCCGTTTTATTCATTATCTGCTGGGTTACATTAGATACTGGTGTGTACACAACCATTATGTAAGAGCTATTAAATTTATCTGCTCTTCCCAGATCCTGAGAAGGTGTTTCAGGAATATGGTCGTTTTCTTTGAGATATGAAAATAGGCCCATATACAGTCCTAAAAGTATCGGGAGGCCCCATTCCTAAAACACATAGGAAAAGAATGAATTTAGATTGCATTCCCTTAAACAGCTCAGTCAACATCAGAGAATGATAGACGATAACTTCCAATATTGCCATGTAGTTGGCCATCTCTTTGCTTGCAGTCCTTCGGAGCAACGGGGACTCAATGAAAGATAAATACTGAGATAGTAGTCACGTGCATGAAAAACATTTGCATTAAAGTTAAAAGGACTGTAGAGACCATCAGATAAACTAACTGGATGACTAACAGCCTGAAGTTCTCTGTGCGTCTGGGCAACAGACTCGAGAGGGAAGGAAGGACACTTTATTTTAATGTTTTAGATTCTAGAATCAGGAGAAATGCATGAAAATTGTGTTTATTTTTAATAATGACAGGTGTCAGGGTAAGTTGTAAGCACATAAAAAACACCTGCCAGGAAAAGCATGTGTAAGAGACCTAAAGTACAAAAAACAGAGGTAATTGTTGTAGTTACTATATAGTCAGGGGATTCCAGATTTCAGATTAACTGAAGCAAAGGCACCTCACATGAGTTCATGGCAGCAAATAGCAATCCATTTGTCAGTTGTCAGATCCTTGTATTGGAAACAAAAGAAAACGAAAAGGAACTGAGTGGTAGAGACTGTCTAGTGGTTCACCAATATCAGTGATGTCTCCCTCCTTGGTCCAATGCTAGGCTACATTCTCAGCCTCCCCAAAATAAGCGGGGCCACGGGATTGAGTTCTGGCTAATGGAATGTGAGCAGATGCGATATGCATCACTTCCAAGCCTGGCTTGTGGAAACTTGTACAAGCTTCTATATCTTCTCTGTCCTGGTCTCGCTCTTTCCTTGCAACTAGTTGCAGAGGATCCAGTGGAGGTCTCCTAGGCCTAGGAGATGGAAGAGTCCCTAGATGAAGGAACGTGGGTCCCTGAATGACTGCATGGACAAGATTCCTTCAACCACCCACACTCACTCCACTTCTACCAACCACCTTATTTAGACTGTAATAAGAGTGAAAAATAAATCTTTACTGTGTTAAGCCACTGAGATTTGGGGTTTTTACCAGTAGTTAAGAGGAGCCTTGGTGGCACAGTGGTTAAGCATTTGGCTGCTAACCAAAAGGTTGGCAATTTGAACCTACCAGCTGCTCCGTGGGAGAAAGATGTGGCAGTCTGCTTCCATAAAGATTACAGCTTTGGAAACCCTATAGGGCAGTTCTTCTCTGTCCTACAGGGTTGCTATGAGCCAGAATTGACTCGACAGCAGTGGGTTTGGTTTTTTGTTTTGTTTTTTTTACCAGTAGTTAGTCCACCTGCCTAATGCAAACAATCAATGGGATTACTTGGTAATAATATAGAAATAATTTTTGTAGAAACGTCATGGCTTTGAAAATAAGTTGCCAAACTAAAATTCCTCAATTTATGCTAGCCAAAATTTTTAGTATTCCTTGGCTATAAATGTACAACATGTGGTAGCAGCTGTAGTCATTGCTATAATTAACTAGTTAATTTTTTTCTTACTCTCCTTTTTAAAAAAAAAATCAGTAATACTACTAGTCCTTACGATTTTACATTAATTTTCAGTGACTGCTGTGAGTCTCTCAGCTTAATAAAAACAACTAGAGATGACCTCAATATCAATAAATCAAGTCTACTAATTGAAATAAAATATAAGGGAAACATTAGACAATGAAATAAAAGAACAGTGCTAAATGTAGAAAGATGCAAACTTTTAAACATACCAACAAGCTCTGTCTTTTCATCCTCTGTTTCTTAAGAAAATTCTTGCACAGAACTGCTTGGGTTTGCTGATACACGCTTTTCTTTTTCTTATTCATTTAGACTATTCATTTTACATACAAGGAGAAAGTAAATATGGTGGAACACAAACAAGAAAAAAATTAAGTGTGATGAGAACAACCTTGATCATACTTTTGAGCCAGATATTTACTACCTTTAAGAACTATTCAAAAAAAAAAAAGAATTTAAAATATTGTTTCAATAAATTTATGGATACAAAATTTCACTTCACATATATTAACTTTAAGCTTTATGTGGGAAGGCATGATGCTGGGGAGATAGCGTGATGATTGACACAACTTTACGAAAACCTAGACTACTACAATGAAAAAGTATAGTTAGAGTGCAGAACCTGCAAGATAGATCACATTGTTTATCTTTTATAATACAATTCCATGAATAGGGTAATTGGATTATATTTCATCCAATTAACAGTAATTTTTTGTCTTTGAATTTAGGTAGAAATCTCAGAAATAACCAAATTAACATCAAAATTCTGATTACTTAAATTCATCTGAATAATAAATTATGTGCATTAAATATAACTCCAAGAAATATTTTCTCTTCTACTTACCCTCCAGATTGAATCAAATAATTTTTATCAAAAGAGTTAATCCGTAGGATAACAATCCAAACTCAAACGCAAGAAGAACAAAAATACTTGTCTGAATTTTCTAGATTCAGAAGTCTCTAAATAGCTTAGGAAATAAACTACAATGTAAGATATTTTTTTAAAAAAGAAATCACATTAGAAAGCAGTTTTGCCCAAATGTTTGTAACAAACAAACAGAAACATTTTTTCAGTTTATATAATCTCAAAATTAAATTCTTTCAGATTTATGTATCAAAATCTTCAGACAACTCCCCCTCAGCACAGGAACAAATTTTATTATGTCCCTCAATTCACTGTTGTGTATGTACACAATAAAAGACTGCTGGGGAACAAAAACAGACAATTTTAGTTATTAGGCCTTCAATGTAAAGCACTTAAGTATTTGAAAAGGTCTGAAAAACAGATTGATTTTAGCAGTGTCCACCCAGATATTTGGCATAGCACACTCACAAACACAGAGCTTCACTTACTGTCAAGAAAATTAGCAAACGTTTTCTGGAAACTCTGCCAAACTACAGTTCTCTTTTTGTGTAAGGTGACACAAAAACTTCTTTATTGCCACTTCTTCATTTATTCCTTAAATAGTTGCCTACTTCCAGCGGTTCTTACTCAGGCTCAAAAAAGGTTGTAGTCAGACCAATCTGCATATGTTGGACTTGTTTTGTCTTCTGTCTTGTTTTTCTAAATCAATTCTTCTGAAGGGAAATGTCTGTTCTATGGTTGGTTACTCATTTCACAGGGAATACAACAAATCCTGTGTCTGTCCACTTGGCCTTTCAACTCAACTCCAGGGATCAGGGGGGAAATGGTCAAACAAGAAAAATGGAACTAGCCCATCAGATTATTTAAAGCCGTATTAGTAACATTTCTAGTCCTTATGGTTTCCCAGATGAGACTAAAATGAGAGAAAAAGCAATGCAAGTGTGCAAACAATAACTAACAAAACAAAGCAGTTACATTTATATGAGAAATCTTGGAGTTTTGTTTTGTTTTGAAACACAACTGCCAAATATATATTTGACTAATTCAGAATAAATGGTCAGAACATGGCAAAGCTGATCTTTTGCCTAATAACTCTAAGCAATCTATAGCCTACCTTAGAGAAACACCTAAATTGGACAAATGAAAAATTAGGGAAAAAATTCCTTTCTTCCACTCTATTTATAGCAGATACATCATTTCACAGGACAGATGAGCAAAATGAAAGCAAATGGGTTGCTAAGGAATAAAAAACATATAAAAAGATTTTGTGTGTGTATTAAGACTTAGGAAAAAATGAGAAATTTATTCCATTCTTGTTGCATATCTATCTCTCTAGAATGTTGCAAACTTTTCTTCTCCTGCCAAAGTGAATGGCAAAACAGGAAGCCAAAGTCTATGAATTGGGAAATCTCAAATATTTGACATGGCTCCCAGGCCACAGATGTTAATAATCATAAAGCTGAGAGATGTTCTGGAGAAAAGGGGATAATTAAACACACACACACACACACACACACACACGCACACAGCTAAAGCTATGGTATGTATATACATTTCTCTCCTTGGGAATGAAATCTATTTTTAAGAATAGTCAACAGTGAAATATTACAGGTCTCTTACATTAAAAATTGGCATGAGCAAAGGTAGCGAAGGTTTTCTAAAGCTCTCACATGGGGTGCGGAGGATGGGGTTGGAAGGTCATAAACACGGCTAAAAGTTTACATCACTAAATAGGTCAGTGGCCCAGAACAAAATTCTAACTTTTTTTTTTTAAATCACCTAGAATGTAGCTCAGTTTTTTAGCTAAATTTTGTTGTTGTTATAGTTGTTTTATATTTTTATATATTCTATTTTAGGAATCATTTTTACCCTGACTTTCTTCCAGTTGCATTAAAAGTCACAATTGCTACAATGTCAGTAATTATTGAGATTAACTAGATTTTACCGATTTCACTTCTTACCATGGTTTCTTGTGTATGCGTTGTCTTCCTCCTTCTTGATTTCCTTATTCTGATCCATTTTTCATTCTTCTGAAGCTGTTTTTCTTATTTAAGCCTAAATATTTCCCCACAAATGGTGATCTAATATGATAAAGAAGTGCCTGGCCTCCAACTAGAAGCACATGAAAATAGTGGATAAAATACATGCAAAATACAAGTTCAGGTATACAGCCAAACTTCTTCTCAAAAAGAAGAAGAAGAAGGACAGTTTAAAAAAAAAAAAAAAAAAAAAAAAACAGTGGAAGAAACCCAGAGAGAAAGGAAGGCACATCTGAGGTATTAAAAAATGGAAAGGGAAATTGAAACCAAGCTGTGGGTGGTTTTTCTGCCACTGTCTGTCCAAGAAGATATTAGACTCAGACTAGGCCCCCGGTGTTGTAACGTCGCTGTGGCTAGGAGTTGAGCTTGGAAAAGTTGGAAAGCTGGAATTAATATCCCTTCATGAATCCAGAAGCTTCGCAGGACTGTTCAGTGCTAGAAATAGAGACTAGAAAAACTTCACCTACTGCCCCAGAGAAGAGTAAGGGCATATACTTTCTACCTAATCTCTGGGCTAAAATATATATATCCTTCATGGAAAATGAAACTCTAACATATGTCAGGTACAGGAAACAGGAGAGGGGTCTGAATTTATTCTCTGTGTGTAGTTATGTATCCAGTCCATGTATGTGCTCTACAGTCACCCTGCTTGGGCTCGAATTCTGACTGTGCCATCTTCAAGCTGCATAACCTTGTACCATTTATCCAATCTTTCCCCCTCGTTTCCTCACCCGTAAAAATGGGTATAATAAAGCCATTGTGTGGACTAAATTCATTAATGTAAGTAAGGTACACAGAACAGGGCCTGGAAAACAGCAAAAGTTCACAAATGGTGTTTGTTGTTGCTGCTGCTACTACCACATACTACTCTTGCCACCACTACTCCTGAAGACCCACAGAGGAAACACAAACTGTCCTGCAGAGAGATGTCGAGAATTCAGGGCACAAATGGTGAGCTTTGTCATCTAAGAAAATATCAAAGCTTTATTGAGGAAAGAGAAATAGGCAGCCATGACTCATTTCCTAAGTAAAGAAGCTCCGCAAGTAAATTTAGATCGTAACAGTTTGGCTGTATATTCGAGCTAACCACAAGTTTTCTGGAATTTTAGCTGCAGTGATAATTTTAGCCATCTATGTCTTCTCCTTTTTGCGTGGTTTTCTTTTACAAGCTTCTATATTTTGCTTATCTGATTTATGAAGAAAAGGCACAAGCTTCCATCTGTGGCCAGAATGGCTAGCATCTAACACCATGATTGGATTATACTAGTTTTCCACAGAACAGAGTCTGAGCACCAAGTGTTTGTGGCACTCTCTACAGAGATACCCCAGCCAGCTGCTGGCATCTCAAAACTTATTCAGACTTCCAGAAGAGGTTCTGATGAACCCTCCTGGCATTGCTCCTATCGATTGTTACTCCAAGGATGGAGTCATATAAGTGCAGCTGCTGGAAGCCCGCCCTGTAAGCCTGCCAACAGAAGATAAAGCTGTTTCCTCAAAAGGGGAAACTGGTGCAAGCTGAGCAAGCACTCCCAGATGGGACTCTTACAAAATTCTAATGAGTATTATAGGTAATATCTCCCCTGTTTCTGGAATTAGCCTTTTTTTTTTCTTTTTGGAGAACATTGCTGATTTTTCCATTTTGGTTCCATCTTTCTGTTGCCTAATTCTCATCTGGCCCATGATTTTTCCATTACTGGTCTATATTGTAAAGAGAGTCGCAAATTGATCAGTACGGTTAGTCGTAGACGACCTCCTTGGAAATTGATTACCATACCATATCCATTGCCGTTGAGTTGATTCCGACTCATAGCCAACTCTGTAATGGAATTGATTAAGCCATTATTTTTCTTTGTCAAGCTATCCCCTCTCCTTGCCTTCCCCTCCCTTTCTCTCTGTAAAACAGGCAGATGCAAGATTCCTCAGAAGGTCAGCTCCCTTTGCTTAAATTGCTACCATAGCCCGGGAGTCTGATTAAGATTTTAGGTTTTTTTTTCTCTCCAAGTGATCCCCACGCTGCTTCTGAGTGGGGAAAAAAACAGCAACAGTATACTACTACCTGATAGAAATTCAATTGTTGTTGTAGTTGTTGTTAGATGCCATCGAGTTCCAACTCCTAGCGACCCTATGTACAACAGAACGTCATCCTCACGATTGTTGTTATGCTTGAGCCCACTGTTGCAGCCACTGTGTCAATCCATCTCGTTGAGGGTCTTCCTCTTTTTTGTTTACTCTCTACTTTACCAAGCATAATGTCCTTCTCCAGGGACTGGCTCCTCCTGATAACACGTTCAAAGTACATGAAACAAAGCCTCACCATATTTGCTTCTAATGAGCATTCTGGCTGTACTTCTTTCAAGACAGATTTGTTCATTCTTCTGGCAGTCCATGGTATATTCAATATTCTTCTCCAACACCATAATTCAAAGGCATCAATTCTTCTTCAGTCTTCCTTATTCATTGTCCAGCTTTCACATGCATATGAGGCGATTGGAAACATCATGGCTTGGGTCAGGCGCACCTTAGTCCTCAGAGTGACATCTTTGCTTTTTAACATTTTAAAGAAAGATTTTGCAGCGAATGTGCCCAATGCAATGTGTCATTTGATTTCCTAACTGCTGCTTCCATGGGCATTGATTGTGGATCCAAGTAAAATAAACTCCTTTATAACTTCAATCTTTCTCCGTTTATCATGATGTTGCTTATTGGTCCAGTCGTGAGGATTTTTGTTTTCTTTATGTTGAGGTGTAATCCAAACTGAAGGCTGTGTTCATTGATCTTCATCAGTCAGTGCTTCAAGTCCTCTTCACTTTCAGCAAGAAACGTTGTGTTATCTGCATATCGCAGGTTGTTAATGAGTCTTCCTCTCTGATGCCATGTTCTTCTTCATATAGTCCAGCTTCTTGGTTAATTTGCTCAGCATACGGATTGAATAAGTATGGTGAAAGGATACAACCCTGACGCACAGTTTTCTTGACTTTAAACCATGCAGTGTTCCCTTTACTCTATTCAAATGACTGTTTCTTTGTCTAAGTACAGGTCCTTAATGAGCAAAATTAAGTGTTTTGGAATTTCCATCCTTCCCAATGTTATCCATAATTTGTTATGATCCACACAGTTGAATGTCTTTTCATAGTCAATAAAACACAGATAAACATCTTTCTGGTATTCTCTTCTTTCAGCCAGGATCTGTCTGACATCAGCAATGATATATCCCCTCGTTCCACATCCTCTTTGAATTCAGCTTGAATTTCTGGGAATTCCCTGTCAATATACTGCTGCAACTGTTTTCAAAGGATCTTCGGCAAAATTTTACTTCTGTGTAATATTAATGATATTGTTCGATAATGTCCACATTCTGTTGGATCACCTTTCTTTGGAATTGGTACAAATACGGATCTCTTCCTGTCGGTTGGCCAGGTTGCTGTCTTCCAAATTTCTCGGCATAGACAAGTGAATGCTTGTTGAAATATCTCCATTGGCATTCCACCAATTTCTGGAGGCTTGTTTTTTGCCAATGCCTTCAGTGCAGCTTGGACTTCTTCCTTCAGTACCATCGGTTCTTGATTATATGCCACCTCCTGAAGTGGCTGAAAGTCGACCAAATCTTTCTGGTACTGTGACTCTGTACATTCTTTACATCTTTTTTTGATGTTTCCTGAGTCATTTAATATTTTCCCCATAGAACCCTTCAATACCGCAACTCGAGG
Organism: Trichechus manatus latirostris; assembly: GCF_000243295.1. NCBI lineage: Eukaryota > Metazoa > Chordata > Mammalia > Sirenia > Trichechidae > Trichechus > Trichechus manatus. The sequence goes on along the minus strand of NW_004443964.1, from coordinate 13,227,224 downwards.
CTTGAATTTTTTCTTTAGTTCTTTCAGCTTGAGAAACGCCGAGCGTGTTCTTCCCTTTTCGTTTTCTGTCTCCAGTTCTTTGCATATTTCATTATAAGAATTTACTTCATCTTCTCGAGCTGCCCTTTGAAATCTTCTGTTCAGCTCTATTCATCATTTCTTCCGTTCACTTTAGCTATTCGACATTCAAGAGCAACTATCAGGGTCTCTTCTGACATCCATTTTGATCTTTTCTTTTTTTTCCTGTCTTTTTAATGATCTCTTGCTTTCTTCATGTACGATGTCCACAATGTCATTCCCACAATTCATCTTGTCTTCGGTCATTAGTGTTCACTGTGTCAAATCTATTCTTGAGATGGTGTCTAAATTCAAGCGTGACATATTCAAGATTGTACTTTGGCTCTCATGGAGTTGTTCTAATTTTCTTCAACTTCAACTTGAACTTGCATATGAGAAATTGATGGTCTGTTCCACAGTAAGACTCTGGCCTTGATCTGACTGATGATATTGAGCTTTTCCACCATCTCTTTTCACATATGTAGTCGATTTGATTCCTTTGTATTCCATCTGGTGAGGTCCACATGTATAGTCACCTTTTATATTGTTGAAAAAAGGTATTTGCAATGAAGAAGTTGTTGGTCTTGCAAAATTCTATCATGCGATCTCAGCCGTTGTTTCTATCACCAAAGCCATGTTTTCCAAGTATCAATGCTTCTTCTTTTCTCCAATTTTCCCATTCCAATTGCCAGTAATTATCAACACATCTGGATTGTATGTTTGATCAATTTCAGACTGCAGAAGTTGGTAAAAATCTTCACTTCCTTCATCTTTGGCCTTAGTGGTTGGTGCATAAAATTTGAATAATACTTGTATTAACTGGACTTCCTTGTAGGTGTATGGATATTATCCTATCACTGACAGCATTGCACTTCAGGATAGATCTTGAAATGTTCTTGAAATGACGATGAATGCAACGTCATTCCTCTTCAATTTGTCATTCCCGGCATAGCAGACCATATGATTGTCTGATTCAAAATGGCCAATACCAGTCCATTTTAGCTCACTAATGCTTAGGATATTGATTTTTATGTGTGCCATTTCATTTTTGACAACTTCCAGTTTTCCTAGATTCATACTTCGTATGGTCCATGTTCTGATTATTAATGGATGTCTGCAAGCTGTTTCTTCCCATTTTGAGTTGTACTACATCAACAAATGAGGGTCATGAAAGCTTTACTCCATCCATGCCTTTAAGGTCGACTCTACTTTGAGAAGGCGGCTCTTCCCAAGTTGTACTTTGAGTGTCTTCCAACCTGAGGAGCTCATCTTCCGGGACTATATTAGACAATGTTCCACTGCTACTCATAATGTTCTAACTGGCCATTTTTTCAGAAGTAGAATGCCAGGTCCTTCTTCCTAGTCTGTCTTAGTCTGAAAGCTCAGCTGAAACCTGTCCACAAAGGGTGACCCTGCTGGTATTTGAAATACTGGTGGCAAAACTTCCAGTATCACAGCAACACACAGGGCACCACAGTATGACATATTCACAGACACATGGTGGAGAAACATCAGTTGGCTAAGCATTTTCTTTCCAGACTACCCTCTCCTGGTATGTTCAATGATAGAAAAACTTTCTCTTACCTTGACTTTGCTTTCAGGGCTCTCTCAATCAAGATGGGAGAACGTAATAGGGGCTTTCAACTTTTTTTTTTCTTTTCACCTGTTATACTGCTTACAGATTGGAGAGTTTTGTGTTGGCTCCTGTAAACTTCCTTTAGGAAATAATTATTTGGGATCCTAGCAAAATGATTTGGGGGTTATAATAAGAGTTTGAAATCTTTCTTAGTTCCATCATAGATTCCATCTTTTTTTTTTTTTTTTAGAGTTTTTTTTTTTTCCTTCATTTTAGTATATCTGAATGAAGGCATTATGGAAATGAGCATTTCTATTGTTATTATTGGGAGTCCCTGGGTTGTGCAAATGGTTAATGTTCTCAGCTGCTAACTGAATGGTTGGTGATTCGAGTTCACCCAAAGATGCCTTAGGAAAAAGCCCTAGAAATCTCCTTCCAAAAAATCAGTCCTTGAAAACCCTATGGAGCACAGTCCTACTCTGATACACATGGGCTCTCCACGAGTCAGAATCACTGGTTTATTGTTATTATTGCCAGTAGCCTCAAATTCCTTCCTTTCTTGGGAAATTCTTGCCGCAGACAAGCCACCTGTCATGAAAATCCCTGGAAACAGACTGGAGTGTATTGGGGAAAACCCTCGTGGCCACATGTGTCAGAAGCTTAGAAGCACGTAGAAGCTTTGACCCAGGCATTCTAGAAATGTATTCTAAGTGATTAAATAGATCATGGCCAAAGATGCGTATGTAGCATTCTTAGTTGCAGCATTGTTTATAATGGGGAAACTTAGAAACCCCCTACATAGCCCTGAATCGATTTTTGTCTAAAATTTTTTGGTACATGAAAACACTGAAATACTTCATAGGCATTTCAAACACATGACAGAGATATATAATGAGCTGGGAAAATGGGATGTTCATAGTGTGCTGCCAGATAAGAGAAGATAGGAAAATCACAAACCAATAGATATAATATTATCCTCTGTGTCTGTGTGTAGGATAGAAAATGTATTATCTTAGCAAAATACTTGTTTTTAATATTTTAGACCTCTATAAATAGTATGCTTTTTTTTTTTTTTTACAATGAACGTGTATTATGTCAGACCTTATAAAAATTATATTTTAAAAAAAATTAAATGGATTGAGACATTAGCCTATCTGGGCAACAAATAACCATTCATGTTGTTTGCAACCATTGCTGTTTTTTACTGAATCCCGAGCATCCATGCTGGCCCTTCTGATGCACTCATTTCTGTATTCAGCCTATCGGCATTTTGCACTGCTCTGCTGCAGATGCTGCATCTTGAAGCAGTCAGCTGTGTCATGTGAGCTCTGCCTCTGCCAGACCTTTCATCTCTCTGCTGCTTCTGACTCTGCTTTCAGGCTGGTTTCTGTGGCAGTTGATCCTCCTGCTGCTTCCGGACCGAGCCACATTCTGCACTGCAGTTGTTGCTTGCCTGGCCTTTTCTCCTCGCAGGTGTTTCACAGGTTCAGGACACTTTTAGGCTAACTTTTTTCAGTTGGGATTCCTGTACCTCATGTTTAGTATAAATTCCATATGAGCCCCCACATGAGCATAAAAAAACCAAAAACCAAACCCATTTCCATCAAGTCAATTCTGACTCATAGCCACCCTATAGGACAGAGTAGAACTGCCCCTTGGGTTTCCAAGACTGTAATCTCACAACTGGACCAATAAGCAAAATCATGATAAATGTAGAAAAGGTTGAAGTTGTCAAGGATTTCACTTTACTTGGTTCTACAATAAACTCCCATGGAAGCAGCGGTCAAGAAATCAAACGACGTATTGCTTTGGGCAAATCTGCTGCAAAAGATCTCTTTGAGGTGTTAAAAAGCAAAGATGTCACTTTAAGGACTAAGGTACCCCTGATCCAAGGCTTGGTATTTTCAATCGCCTTATATGCATGTGAAAGCTGGACAATGAATAAGAAAGACTGAAGAATAACTGATGCCTTGGATTATAGTGTTGGCAAGATTAATGAATATACCATGGACTGCCAGAAGAACAAACAAATCTGTCTTGGAAGAAGTCCAGCCAGAATGCTCCTTAGAAGAGACAATGGCGAGACTTCGTCTCATGTACTTTGGACGTATTATTAGGAGGGACCAGTTCATGGAGAAGGACATCATGCTTGGTAAAGCAGAGGGTCATGGAAAAGAGGAAGACTCTCAACAAGATGGATTGACACAGTGCCTACAACTATGAGCTCAAACACAGCATTGATTGTGAGGATGGCTCAGGATCAGGTAGTGTTTCGTTCTGTTGTACGTAGGGATGCTATGAGAGGGAAACAACTCGATGGCACCTAACAACAATAACAACAATCTTTACAGAAGCAGATTGCCACATCTTTCTCCCACGGAGCAGCTGGTGGGTTCAAACCGCCAACCTTTCTAATATTAGCCAAGCGCTTTAACCACTGCATCACCAGGGCTTCTTCACATAAGCGTAGCTTTTCTTTTTCCATCCAGAGCCTGGGACAAACAGCTTCTCCATGCTATGGGCAGTGTGTGTCAGGTCCCCCTTGCATAGATTGCGCAGCCTTTCTTAGAGGCTGGCTTTATAAAGCAGTCATGGTCCTACATGTCCACTTCTTATCAACTTTAGACCACCTCTCTTATCCTTGTATAGGTCTTAAAATTCCAGTTTCCAACCTCTAAGGTCTATACCCAGGTTCAATATGATTCTGATCTGCTGCAATGTAAGATGAAGCTTACTGCTATGGTAGCATTAGAGTGGTTTTTACTATTTTATTCAGAATTTCTGTGTTTTGTATTTATAATGAGCGGAGGATCTGCTTTAACCTTATATGGTGTAATCACTTCTGTTGAATATGACAAGCATGGTGCTTACCTCCATAGCTGCTACTGTGGAAAAGTGCCTTCCAAAGGCATGAGGGCCCAGGCTGTCCTTAATGTAAGGGAGACTATAATCTGTATCATGGACACTGTCTTTGTTATCTAGTGATGGTATAACAGAAATACCACAAGTGGATGGCTTTACAAACAGAAATTTATTTTCCCACAGTTTAGGAGGCTAGAACTCTAAATTCAAGATGCTGGTCCTAGGGGAAGACTTTGTCTCTTTGTCAGCTCTGGAAGAAGGTCCTTGTGTCTTCTGAGCTTCTCTCCTGGACAATCTTTATGTGGCTTGATGTCTCGCTTCCCCCATCTCTGCTTCTTTCACTTGCTTGTTTAACCTCTTCTACATCTCAAAAGAGATTGACTTAAGACACACTCTACACTAATCCTGTCTTATTAATATAACAAAGACAACCCATTCCCAAATGGGATTGTCATGGATTGAATTGTGTCCCCCAATTCAATTCAAAGTGCATTCTTTGGACCTGGGGTCCCTGTGCTGAGAAGCTCCTAGAACAGAGGAAGATTAATGACAAGCGCCTTCTCCAAAGCCAACAGAGAAAGAAAGCCTTTCCCTGGAGATTGCACGCTGAAATTGGACTTTTACCATCCTAGACTGTGAGAGAATAAATTTTTCTTCGTTAAAGCCATTCACTTGTGGTATTTCTGTTATAGCAGCACTAGATAACTAAGACAGGGATTACAACCACAGGCATAGAAGTGAGGATTTACAACATATATTTTGGGGGGGGGCATAATTCAATCCATAACATTTCACTCCTTGGCCCACAAAAATTCATGTTCTTCCCACATGCAAAACACATTCACTCCATCACATCATGCCAAAAGTCTTAAATCAACTCCAAGCCCGAAATCTCATATTCTGAATCATCTAAATCAAATATGGGTGAGATGTTAGGTGAATTCCATCTTGGAGCAAAATTCCTCTTCATCTGTGAACTTGTGTAGTTTAGACCACAAGTTATCTTTTTCGAAAGTACAATGGTAGAACAGGCACAAGGTAGACATTTCCATTACAAATAGGGGAAACTGAGGGAAAGAAGGGATAACAGGCACCCAGCAAGTCCAAGACCCAGCAGAAAAATTTACATTAGCTCTCAAGTCTTGAAAATAATACTCTATTCTTTTGGACCATCTGAGCAATGGCCCTGACCTCTGGACTTTAGGAGTTGGCCATGCTCTCTAGACTCTGGGTAGAGGCCCCTGTGCCCTGAACTTCAGCTCCACCTTCCAGGCCCACTGGGAAGATAACTCAGCTCCCTTGGCTTTGGGTGGCCCCATTCTCCTAGTCCATCTGAGTGGCAAACTCACCCCCTCAGCCCCAGCAGGACCCATTCTTCTGCCTCTTGTGCATGGCAACCCTGCCCCCTCAGCTTTTGGCGCTGGCTTCATTCCCCTGGCATTCCTTAACAGCAGGCCCATACTCCAGAACTGAGTTGGTGAAGACCTGACTCTTTGAAACTTAGGAGGCTCTAGCCTCACCCTTTAAGATCCAAGAGAATTTGGCCCCACCCTCTGAAACCAAGAAGGCCCTGCTTCCTGTGCTCCTTGCTCCTTCCTGTGCTTCTGCTGATCTCTAAGCTGCTCCAAGCATGGTCCATTTCTTCTCTTGGAGGACAATAGATGTAGCTCCTTTGGCCTGTTTCCTGCCTGAGAATTCCAAGAGGCAGACAGCGTTCTTTCCTTTCTTTCTTTCTCTGCCCCCTTCAGTCTAAACTGATAGGTTTTCTGCTGTGGTAGTTAGTTAGATCCATTAGTCACAGGCTAGTCTCTTTAAAAAAAGATTGTGTAGCCATGTCCTTTGTGAACAGTCTAGGACATGTATCCTTAATTTATTCAACAGAATTTTCCAAATCTTTAAGTTTTGTTTTCATTTTGCACTGTTCATTTTTAAGTCCATCTTTTTCCTCTTGCATTTTACTATAAGTAGCAAGGAGAAACCACATGGCCCCTTTAAGATCTTGCTTAGAAATCTCCTCAGCCAGTCATCCAAGTTCATCACTTACAAGATCTACCTTCCACCAAACATTTGAACATAATTCAGACAAGTTCTATGCCACTGCATAAAAAGCATCACCCTTTCTCCATTGTCTAATCACAAGTTCATCATTTTCTTTTAAGGCCTCACCAGAAGCACATTTAATGTCCATATTTCTAGCAACATTCTGTTGCTGGTGCTATATGTATTCTCTATAGCTCTCCTCGCTACCTTCTGAATGCTCACCAGAATTGCCTTTGAAAGCCACAATTCTACCAACAGTCTCTTCAAGGTAATCTAGGCTTTTACTATTAGGTACCTTAAAAATCTTCTAGCCTCTACCCATTACCTGATTCCAAAATCACTTCCATATTTTAGGTCTTAGTTATCTAGTGCTGCTGTAACAGAAACACCATGTGTGGGTGGATTTAACAAACAGAAATTTATTTTCTTACACTTTGGGAGGCTAGAAGTCCAAATTCAGGATGCCAGCCCTAGAAGAACACTTTCTGTCTATGTCTGCTCTGGAGCAAAGTCCTTGTCTCTTCAACTTCTGCTTCCATGTTCCTTTGAGATCTTCTTGTGTCTTGGCATGTATCTACCCAATCTCTGCTCTTTTATTTGCTTGTTTAATCTCTCTTATATCTCAAAAGAGATAGATTCAAGACACGCTCTACACAAATCCTGTCTTATTAACATGCAAAGCAACCCATTCTCAAACTGGATGTCATAGAGGTTAGGATTTACACCACCTATTTTTGGAAGACACACTTCAATTCATAACACCGACTCATGACAACCCCATATGCTCAGAGTAGAACTGTGCTCCATCGGGTTTTCAGTGGCTGTAATCTTATGAAAGTAGATCACCTACTATCATAATTACCCTTATTTTACAGATGACAAAAGTGAGACCCAGAGAGTTTCAATAACATACCCAAATTCACATAGCTGCTGAGGAGCAGGACCTAGATTAAAATCTTGATCACCTTACTTGACACTGTGAGCTTAAATTACAAATGCTATACTGCCCATTTGTGTATGTCTTTTGTTCATTCAGTTCTCACTTCAGGTACCCATATTTTCCAATTCTCTTTGCCTTTCACTTCATATATTTTGAATCAATATTCTCCAGTACTAGAAGCATTACAGTCTTCACGTGATGTATTTTGCACCAGGCTAAAACATTCCTCTTATTGGATTTCTTGCAAGTTATTCATACAGAGTACTTGTCACCACAGTGTCTGTGTGCAGTCATTCTCAGCAATGTGCATACAAGAGCAAGAGCAAAAAAAACTTGTCTTGCAAAGAGAGAAAAATGAAGCAGCCCAGCAGCCCACGAAAGAGTGAGGCTGAGAATGTCTCTTTGTTTTCCAGGGGATTTTCTGTTCCGGTTTTTCATCTTCCTCAGGCGCAACTGCACTGCCTGTATTTAGGTTTTGTCATATGTTGCTGTTAGCTTCTGCTGAATTTGTCCCCAACTCATGCTGACCCCATGCGCAATGGAACAAAATGTTGCCTGGTCCTATGCCATCCCCATGATTGTTGTGGATCGAACCATTGTGATCCCTAGGATTTTAGGGAAGTAGATCTCGGAAGTAGATCTCCAAGTCTTTCTTCCTAGCCTGCCTTAGTCTGCAAGCCCCACTGAAACCAGTTCAGCATCATTACACTCAGGCCTCCACTGACAGGTGAGTGGTGGCTGCATGTGAGGTGTTTTGGCCAGGAATGGAACCTGGGTTTCTTGCATGGAAGGTGAGAATTCTACCACTGAACAACCACTGCTCCCCTTCAACAATTGCTCTTTGTTACCAAAAAATATAATACACAAATTCTACTTGGTCATGTTTTATGCTTTTTTGCCTTGAAACATGTTTAGTATGACATATTCCTGCCCTCTATTTTTATTTGCATTGGTCAGGTATATTTTGAACAACCTTTATTCTCTGCCCACAGGATGTCTCCTGAAACAGTATAATTTTATTTTTATTTTTACCTAGTCTGCAAATTTTCTACTTTCCATGCGGGCACTTAAGTCCCTAGGATGGCCAATCTATTTTGCCCAGTCATCTTATTTTATAGTTTCTTCAAATTAAGCTCTCCTGTAGTTTTCTATTTCTCTATTTCTACACTCATCGTGTTTTCTTTGTTCCTTTTTTTCTTTTTTTTGTTCTCCTTTCCCCACTTGTTAAAGAAAAGCTCTGGGTCAGTATTTCATTCTACTAGTGATTATCCTTAAATGTTAACAGACATTTGAACCTGCATAGTCTGACAGTGTTAAAAATCAGCCTGTATTTCTAGCAATATTCTCTCCCACACCCTGCGATGCATGTGCCTTTATCCTACCCCTCACAGGATACTTCACTATTTTATCTTGAAACCTTGGCTCTGTCCCTTAGTAACTGTGCAAAGTTTGCAAATGACTTACCCTGGAAGCCTCCCTTTACTCATCTGTAAGATACAGAGGATACAATAGGACCCACCTACAGTAGGTTTAAAGAGTAAATGAAATAACACATGTAAAGTATTAATAAGCACCAAAACCAAAAACCAAGCCTGTTGACGTCGAGCTGATTCCAACTCATATGCAACAGAATAGTACTGCCCCACAGGGTTTTCAAGGCTGTAATCTTTACGGAAGCAGACTGCCACATCTTTCTTCCACAGAGCTACTGGTGGATTCGAGCCACTGACCCCTTCCATTAGTACCTGAGCGCTTAACCACTGGAGCTGCTGATGGGTTCCAATCACTGACCTTTTGGTTAGCACCCAAGCGTTTAACCACTGCACCACCAGTGCTCCTTTTAATAAGCACCAAACTGGTGACCACTTTGGGAAATCTTGACATGAATATAAGGACAGAAAAGAACTGCCCATAGGGTTTCCAAGGAGAGCCTGGTGGATTCGAACTGCTGACCTTTTGGTTAGCAGCCATAGCTCTTAACCACTACACCAGGGATTCCTTTAATAAGCACAGTACATAGAAATTAGTGGGTACTCAATAAATGGTAACAATTATATTCTCCACAACATTGTCAAAACTGGAAATCAGATAAATTTATAATTTTACCTCTCTGATTTAAAAAAAAGTACAACTTGATTACTTAATGTACATATCTTAGATTACTTGTGACTTCAAGCATAGTTTAATATGATTTTTGGCCATTTATTTTTGCTTTTTCTCCCCCCTTGTAAGAAATCTGTCCATGTTCTTTACCTATATTTTGGTTATTCTATCATTTCTTTTCTTTTTTTTTAGCCTAGACTGAAAATATCCTCAATTACTCACTTTAAAAGCAGTCTGTTACTGCCCTCCTGCATCTAGTTTTGCTGACATAATTTGGATTCTCATTAATTTGAAATATTTTGTTATACTCTCTAGGATATTTTAGGATTTTTCCCTTTAACCTCAAGTGTATGAAATTTTACTACAAAGTTCTCAGATGTAGGTTTAAATGTAGATGTAGTGCTGCCGTAACACAAATATCTCAAGTGGCTAGCTTCAGAGAACGGAAATTAATGTTCTCACAGTTCAGGAAGCTAGAAACTGGAATTCAGGGCACAAGTCTAGGGAGAGGCTCTTCCTGGTCTATTTCAGCTTCTAGTAGCTTCCAGTAATACTTGTAGATGCATCTCCCTCTCTAGTCTCTCTCTTCCTCTTTCCCTGTGTGTGTGTCTCTGCATAGCTTCTGCTCTTCTTGTAACTCAGAAGTGATTACATTTGGAATTCACCCAACTAGGGTATGACTTATCAGAAATATCACAAGTGGACGGCTTTAACAAACAGAAATTTATTTTCTAACAGTTCAGGAGGCTGAAGGTCCAAATTTAGAGCGCTGGATCTAGGAGAAGGGTTTCTCTCTGTCGGCTCTGGAGGAAGGTTCTTCCGTCTTCGGCTTCTGCATCCTGGTTCATTGGAGATCTCTATGTGTTTTGGCATCTGTTTTACCCAGTCTCTCCTCTGCTCACTTGTTTAATCTCTTTTATATCTCAAAAGAGATTGATTTAAGACATATCCTACATTAATCCTGTCTCATTAACATAACAAAGACAATCCATTCTCAAAAGAGATTATAACCACAGGCATAGAGGTTAGGATTTACAACACATATTTTTAGGGGACACAGTTTAATCCATAACGTTCCACCCTTTGGCCTCCCAAAATTTATGTCCTTCCCAAATGCAAACATTCTCAAAAGAGATTATAACCACAGGCATAGAGGTCAGGATTTACAACACATATTTTTAGGGGACACAGTTTAATCCATAACGTTCCACCCTTTGGCCTCCCAAAATTTATGTCCTTCCCAAATGCAAAACACATTCACCCCATCACATCATCCTAAAAGTCTTAAATCAACTCCAAGTCCAAAATCTCATCTTCTGAAACATCTAAATCAAATATGGATGAGACTTTAGACATTTTCTATCCTGGGGCAAAATTCCCCTTCATCTGTGAACCTGTGAAATCTAGACTACAAGTTATCTTTTTCCAAAGTACAATGGTGGAACAGGCACAAGGTAGACATTTCCATTACAAATGGGAGAAACTGGAGAGGAAGAAGGGATAACAGGTACCAAGCAAGTCTAAAACCCAGCAGAACAAATTATATTAGCTCTCAAGAGTTGAAAATAATCCCCTCTTCTCTGAGACCATCTGAGCAATGGCCCTGCCCTCTAGACTCTGGGTGGTGGCCACACCCTCTGGATTCTGGGTGGAAGCCCCTCTGCCCTGAGCTTCAGCCCTACCTTCCAGACCCTCCAGGATGACAACTCTGCTCCCTAAGCTTTGGGCTGCCCCATTCTCCTAGTTCATCTGAGTGATGACCCCATACCCTCAGCCCCAGCAGGACCCATTCTTCTACCCCTTGTGCATGGCATCCCCAACCCCTTAGCTTTGGGTGGCAGTCCTGTCTGCTGGCACACCTTAATGGCAGCCTCACACTCAGGAACTGAGTTGGTGAAGATCCAACTCTTTGAAGCCTAGGAGGCTGTAGCCCCACCCTTTAAGATCCAGGAGATTGCTGCCTCACCCTTTGAAACTAAGAAGGCCCTGCTTCCTGTGCTCCTTCCAACAGTTCTGCTGATCTCTGAGCTGCTCCAAGGGTAGTCCTTTTCTTTTCTTGGAGAACAGCAGATGTAGCTCCTTTGGCCTGTTTCCTGCCTGTATAATTCCAAGAGGCAGACAGCGTTCTTTCCTTTCATTCTTTCTCTGTCTTCTTCGTCTAAGCTGATGGGTTTTCTGCTGTGATAGTTTGGTTACATCCATCAGTCACAGGCCTAATCTCTTTAGCAATAGATTGTGTATCCCATGTTCTTGGTGAACATTCTACCATACGTGTACTTGGGGGACACAATTCAATCTATAACAGGCTCAAAACCTCAGAGCATTCAGCCTGCTTTATTGGTTGAAAAAACTCTGTTCAAACAGGGACAAAGGCAATTACAAGCTTTGGCTCTGGAAATTGACCTGAAAAATACAAAGCTAAAAGCATACACAGAGAGAAGCAATGACGCAGGAAGGATGTGATAAACAAGGGGTAAGTCAAATCTAGCAGTAAATAAAAGTTTTGGGGAGCAGAAGGAAGAGGTTGAGAAAAGCTGTATCAGACAGCAGATGAGGTAGCCAGTTAATAGCGGAAGAAGTGAGCTTATACACAGTGATAAACACAGCAGAACAAGAATCTGAGCCTCTATTACTGGGGGAGTACTCCAGTGATGTTTCACAAACTCTGGTTATGGGGGTCCCTATGGCTACCTTGTATCCACAATGACCTTCAAGTTATCTCTTATAGTCCTGACCACATTCTTGGATATGCCTTGGATACAAGCTCCTCACTTAGCACATGTGAGTCTATTCTGTGCAACTAGACAAACCTAATGAACACAGAAATTGCAGAAGGTTACAGAAAACAGCAAGAATGTGGAGATTTTGCAATTGGTTAAGATATCACGGCTGATAATCATTGAGAATGTTTTCCAAAATTAAGCTCTTAAATGTGTTTTCTTGGGAGTCATACCATGTGGCCAAAGATGAAGAGGCTATAACTGCCCAGACAACACATCTCATGAGTAGCTACCAACCATCTTTCAGTGGTGGCTTGCATATTGCTACGATGCTAAGCAAGTTTCAGGGGAGCTTTTGCACTAAGATAAACTAAGAAGAAAGGCCTGATGATCTACTTTCAAAAATCAGCCAATATGTGGGGACCATGGTCTTGGGGAACATCTAGCTCAATTGGCATAATATAAACAAAGTGTTCTACATTCTACCTTGGTGAGTAGCATCTGGGGTCTTAAAAGACTGTGAGCGGCCATCTAAGATACTCCACTGGTCTCATGCTTTTGGGAGCAAGGGAGAATGAAGAAAACAAGATACAAGGGAAAGATTAGTCCAAAGGACTAATGAACCATAACTACCACCGCCTCCACCAGACTGAGTCCAGTACAACTAGATTGTGCCCGGCTACAAACACTGACTGCTCTGACAGGGATCACAACAGAGGGTCCCGGACAGAGCTGGAGAAAGACGTAGAACAAAATTCTAACTCACATATAAAGACTAGACTTACTGGCCTGACAGACTAGAGAAACTCTGAGAGTATGGCCCCCAGACACCCTTATAGCTCAGTAATGAAGTCACTCCTGAGGTTCACCTTTCAGCCAAAGATTAGATAATAATACAAAATGAGACTAAAGGGGCACAACAGCCCAGGGACAAGGACAAGAAGGCAGGAGGGGACAGGAAAGCTGAGAATAGGGATCCCAAGGTTGAGAAGGGAGAGTGTTGACATGTCATGGGGTTGTTAACCAATGTCATAAAACAATATGTATACTAACTGTTTAATGAGAAACTAGCTTGTTCTGTAAACTTTCATCTAAAGTATTATAAAAAAAAAAGAAAAAAAAATCAGCCAATAAACCTAACAAATCACAATGGTCCAATCCACAACTGATTATAGGAACATACCAGGACCGGGCAGCATTTCATTCCATTGTGCACCGGGTCTCCATGAGGCAGGGGCTGACTGGAAGGCAGCTAACAACAACAAGGAACATAACAGTAGCTTAGCGTTAGGAAATTTACAAAGGTAAGGTCCAGAATGCCCAACTCAAAGCAGCTAAAGAAGTCTGCCAGAGGAAGTCCTTTTATCCTATAGTCAGCACTCCAAAAGTTAACACAGTCCATTGTCAAATAGCTGCATCGGAAGAAATCATAGAACCTTGCTGCATCCTTTTTGATCAAAGCAAATCCCTGCTTCACAGGAATGAAAACACTTGTGGAAAGTGGAAGATACTACTTTTTTTCTGAGCTCCTCTTTTTGACCAGTTCTGATAATCCACTTTGGAATATGAAGCAAACCCCTAGCACCTTCTTCTGTGGTTCAGTCATTAGTACCTAGAAGAAAAGACTCATAAAAGAAGTCTCTGGAGGATCACAGATTTAATAGGGTTTCAAGGCAGTCCCAAATGCTAGATGTTGAGTAATCAAAGCTTAGAGGACATAATCATGGGCTAATACTTGTGATTCAACTAAATCAAGATTTCTCAACCTCAGCACTGTTGACACTTTGATAATTCTCTGTTGTAGGGGGTTGTCCTGCGCATTGTAGGATGTTTAGCAGGATCCCTGTCCTCTGCCCTCTAGATTCCAGTAGCACCTCCAAGTTGTGACAATCAAAAATGTCTCTGGACATTATCAAATGTCCCCTGGGGTGACAAAATTGTCCCCAATTGAGAACCACCAAACCAAATGGGTACAGTAATCCAGGGATAGAAAAAGTCTCAGTTTGCAAAATAACAAATAGATTTCTTGATAGGTTTTAATTATTCAATTAATACAAGAATGGAGTCTTCTTTTTAAAAAGTTAGAACATTACAGATAAAACTAACATTTCTTTTGACCATCCACCTCCAGGATCTCCTGCCACCTTCCATAGAGTAATCACTACATTCAATTTGATTACACATACGTACACGTATACACACATACATACGCACCAGAGGCAATATATTTTTTGAACCAGACAGTGATTAATATATGATGCTATTTCACCCTGGAATACTGTTCCTGCTCTTGAAATTACAATACCGGCAGCACCAGTTGCTGTCAAGTCAACTCTGATTCATGAAGACCCCATGTGTGTCAGAGTAGAACTATACTTCATAGGGTTTTTAGTGGCTGATTTTTTGGAAATAGATCATCAGGTCTCTCTTCTGAGGCATCTCTGGATGGACTCAAACCTCCAACCTTTTAGTTAGCAGCCGAGCGCATTAACTGTTTGCACCACCCAGGGACTCTTGATTACCCAGTGGCAGGTAAAACATGATTAAAGTGTGTCAGGGACGAGAAACATCATTACTCAGATAGCAGGATGGTGATTGCTGTGAATGGTTGTGAGCCAGCCCTCTGCGCAGGGGAAGAAAGGAAAGAAGACTCCATAGCCCCTCATGGCCAATTTCAGTGCAGCAGTTTCTGTTACTTGGCCTCCTCCTCCAAAGTGGACCAGACCCAAGACTCTGTTCCTCTTCCTTTGCCTAGGGAGATGGGAAGGAGGCAGCAATCTCATTATTCAGTTGGCACCTACTTTCTGACACAGGTTGGGGTGGTGAACACATAAAAGTTTTTAACAAGTTAATCAGAAATCAAATAATCTACATCCCGGATAATGGAGTATTAACCATAATTTTGTTCTAACCATAATATTGGGTTATATATAGATTATCTTCCTCCTTCACTTAGCTCTCTCCTCATATCTCCCCCTGATACCCTCCCCACCCCACTTCTGCCCCCAGATGCTTGAAACAATTTGTATTAATGTAGAATTAATTCTAAATGTTAGACATTTACTTTTCATTTGTTTGTTGATGTTCTTAAAAACCCATTGCTGCTGAGTCAATTCCGACTCATAGCAACCCTATAGGACAGAATCAAATTGCCCCACAGGGTTTCCAAGAAGAGGTTGGTGGATTCAGACTGCCAACCCTTTGGTTAGCAGCCAAGCTCTTAACCACTGCGCCACCAGGGCTCCAACTGATGTTCTTAGTAGTCCAGTATTTCAAGGGACTAAGAATAATATCTTAGTTCTTTGTATTTGCAAGGGCATACTCTACTCATGGGATAATGTATAATGTATACTAAAAAAATTACTT
This sequence comes from Trichechus manatus latirostris, assembly GCF_000243295.1. NCBI lineage: Eukaryota > Metazoa > Chordata > Mammalia > Sirenia > Trichechidae > Trichechus > Trichechus manatus. The sequence goes on along the minus strand of NW_004443964.1, from coordinate 13,211,560 downwards.
GAATTCCCCTCATATGAAATACGAAATTCATGTAAAATCTTTATACACATTTTAAGTTAAGAGGGCGTGTCTCTTTTACAGATTGCCTGTAGGAATAGTTGTTTTGTAGGAATCAAGGTAAAGGGTCAAGTCCTACCTTCGTGCCAATGCCAACGTGGAGGTTCAATTGCTGACACAAACCATGGGCCAGATAACAAGAGTTCAGCAGAGGATGAATACAGGATTAAAAGTTCCTGTTAGGGGTTTCAGATCTTCGGCTGGGCACTGAATTTGTGAACAGGTCAGAGAACGAGGCTATGTAGATCTTACGGAGCAGAGAGAGAGAGACATCAGTTGGTATTCGTAGCACCCATCCTAAGAAGAATGAAGAAGACTTAGAAGAAGTTCATCACAGTTTTATTTAAAGAAACAAACTTGTACATAACCAGTGTCAGATAATAGGAAAAATGTTAAGTAAAAATCATAATAATGAATCAAAAGAATGTAATGTACCCATCACATAACACAAAAGTATTATAATATGGGAAAATGTTCATAAACTGTAAAGCGAAAAAATACAGAAAATTACTATGCTAACTGATGTCAGCTTTGAAAAAGTACTGGTAAAAAACACATCGTATGTAAGTAGGCAAAAGTACTAACTCTTTTTGTTACAAATTATGATTATCTTCTTCTTTATACATATATATAATTTCTAAATATCCTAAAATTATCATGTATTATTTTACAGTATATGATAATGATATACTATTTTAAACATATCATTATATTTAAAGGCTATACTATGCCATCTTATCCACCAATTTATTAAATCTTCTTATAGTCAATGGTACATTAAATTGGTGTTTTCAGTAAATGATTTTTTAAAATAGTTAATATATTTAAGTTTAGGTTAAAAAAAATCCACAATATTTTATCTGTAACATGTGCTCAGCATTCAGTCTTGTTGATAATAATTAAAAACTAGTCTACTATTAAATGATTTTTTGAATTAATATAAGCAAAAAAATATGCCTATATCAGTGTTATGAATTGAATTGTGTCCTCTAAAAATGTGTGTCAACTTGGCTAGGCCATGATTCCCAGTATTGAGTCACCATCCACCATTTTGTCATCTGATGTGATTTTCCTATGTGTTGTAAATCCTACCTCTATGACGTTAATGAGGCAGGATTAGAGGCAGTTATGTTAATGAGGCAGAACTCAATCTACAAGATTAGGTTGTATTTTAAATCAATCTCTTTTGAGATATAAAAGAGAGAAGCCAGCAGAGAGACAGGGGGTTGCCTGCCACCAAGAATGAAGAACCAGGAGGGGAGCAAGTTATTTGGACCTGGGGTCCCTGCACTGAGAAGCTCCTCGACCAGGGTAAGATTGATGACAAGGACCTTCTCCCAGAGCTGATAGAGAAAGAAAGCCTTCCCCTGGAGCTAGCACCCTGAATTCGGACTTTTAGCCTCCTAGATTGTGAAAGAATAAACTTCTTTTTGTTAAAGCCACCCACTTGTGGTATTTCTGTTATAGCAACGCTAGATAACTAAGACAATCGGTGATGAATATAATGTCTAGTTTTGTTAATTTTGTCTACTACCTTTCCCCATCTTTGCTTCTCCTCTTCATTCTAAAATAATAATAAAAAAAAATTTAAACTTTCTTTATTATTGAATGTTTAAACTAACTGATTTTTTTTTTTTTTGGTGTTTGTTAACTGAAGTAATATGGAAAATTCTTCTACAATTATGGAGACTAACAATGAAATAGGACCTAAAATCAGACGTTAGGAGATTGAGAGTTTTAAGGCTCTTCCCGTGGAAGGAGTTTCCATCTAACTGTTGCTTCAATTTCATCATCAAAATTTCCAAGCTCCTGCTGTTTAGAGAGTTCTAAGAACACCAAAATAAAAGAAAATTAGGAAACAAAAATGTCAAGATGATGTTCTTCTTTCCTAAAGATGGATGTACACAAAAAAAAAATGCACACAAAGGTGACTTGGATAACGTTCACTTGTTTAAAGAAAAACCCACCTGTTCCAAGGTAGCCTGAGAGAGGCTGTATTCTTCCAAGTTGAAGGTCTGTTTCACTGCGTTTAAAAGGAGTGTCATTAAAGGCTTACATATTTTTCACCAAAGGTGTTTTAAAAGTCATGCAATATACCAACTTCAAATCCATTAGATACTTTAAAATACAGGCTAAGTAATTTTCTTGAAGGATAAGCTAAAGAAGAGTACTGACACAGCTCATCAAAAGAGCAATGTATAAATGTATTAAATTATTAATAAACTTTAAAGTGTTCCTCGGGTCTTATTTCAGTATCATGCTTTCAGTAATTTACATATGTATGTTTTAAGACTCCAAATCAACTGTTGGTCTTTGAAGGAATATGACATTCATTAACGAATATTGCTTTATTCATATTTATATACCTACAGACAAGACCACTTTGTTGACCCCTTTTTAACGAATCCCACATTTCTGTATGCCGAGGGCATTCTCATAAATATACAGTCTGAGCTCTAGCCACTGTCTCTGGAATTGGTTCAGACTCTCCTACTGACTCGTTACATCTCACCCACAGGCATTTTCCTTATCTGACCTTCATTTGGGCTCCCAGTCATCGGCTCCATATTCTTGCTCCTGGTACCCCTGGCTTTGATAAATACGGTGACACTAAAAGCTTAACTTGGTATTCTTTGGGACTACCTTCTGATAATTATCCTCTGATACCATGCACTGAGACCATGGTAAGAAACAGCTCCGGTACCTTGGCTTCAATTTTTAAGGACAGAGTGACCTGACTTGCTCAATCTGGGCTTCCTTATTAGCAGACAAAGAATCAGGCTGAGTTAACCTAAGTCTAGGGTCATCACTCCATTCCCTTCAAAAATTTTAAGTCTATCCAGTGAAAGTTTTCCAGGTTTTGATTCATTATATAACTTTTCTACTTGAGATCATATAGTATGTATTCTATATGAAAATATGCTACCAATATATAACCAAAAAACCATCGCCATCAAGTCGATTTCATCTCATAGAGACCCTATAGGACACAGCAGAACTGCCCCATTGGGTTTCCAAGGCTGTAATCTTTACGGAAGCAGATTGCCACATCTTTCTCCCGTAGATCGACTGGTGAGTTTGAACCACTGGTTTGTGGCCAAGCACTTTTAACCACTGCACCACCAGGGCTCCTTACCTATATACAGTCTTATTTAAGTATGTCCAAACTTACCTGCCTCTAATTTGAAAAAGGCCTGAGATAGAGGGTGAACATCATCCAAAGGCAACTTATATGCCATCAATGAGGAACACCTCAGAGGAGAAAACAGTGAAATTTATCACTGCATTTCAGTATTACAATACTGGGGAGGAATTAATAGTGAAACTAAATAATTTTCAAAGTTTCCTTTAAATAAAAATGTAAATACTTGGATTTGATAAAGCATGAATCTGAGTCAAAGAACTTATTGTCAGTCATAAAAAAAAATTTCGTAACTACAAAATTCTGCTTGCCCCAATTTAATGTTGAAGATAAATTCTGAAAATAGCTCTGATAAAGAATCTTTCATATTCAGCCTGTGCTATCTTTCTTACTGCGATTACTCTCAAAAGCTAATCCTTCAACATGCCCCCTGGAACCTTTGCATCAATTGTTCCCCTCTGTCTTTAATTTTCAATGACTAAAAACCTGTTTAACCCTCTCCTATTAAAAAAAAAAAAAAATCTTCTTTGACCTCTAATTTCTCCCCTCAAATAAGTTCATCCCTGATCTCCATGTTCACAACCCAATGGACAGTCTGTAGTCCTTCTTTTCAGACTCCTCAAAAGTGTTAAACTATAAACTTCTCCTTCTTAAAGCACTCTCTCTCTTGATTTATGAGACAACCATATTTTTGGAATTTTCCGTTTAACTTTCTATACTTGCACTGTTTAAAGTAGACCAAATAAAAAAACTTCGGTGGTTTAGTTTGTCTGTACTTTGTGCCTCATTTTTAAGTTATTCCACCATTTACACACACAGACACACACACACACACACACCATCCACGTTTTCTGAGGTCTGAGAAAGCCACTGAAGGTAACTTTTCAATAGCTTTTTTCTATACATTTCTAGCGACCCCTAAACAACTTGCTTTACAATGAACAAGCTAGCTTAGATTGTATCTTCCTTATTATGGGATCAAACTGTCCAGACTAGCCTAATACTAAATGATATTATGACTGAAAAACCTTAACACTTGTCAGGCAAGCAAAAAACGTCTGTTACCTTTCCTGCCAAGCAGCCTGTGGAAAAGCTTCAGAATCTCCATGTGGAGGGGCTCGACTTGAGTGGGTTCTTTCATTTTTATTTCTAGTAAATAATCTTTACCAAACTTGCTTTTCAGATGCTGAATGGAACCAATACACCTGAGTCCAGGGAAAAGAAAGAAGATTTGAAAGATAAAATACTTGCCTCTTGATTTCTCCCCCGATTTCAAAAATAGGAGAAAAATTTTTAATTATAGATCAAGGAGCTGACGAGTATCAGCTGTTTACAATGAACTAGCATTCTCTCTACAAGAATAATCCTTCCCTGTGAGGGGACACGTGGTGGTCAAGCATGGGCTCTGGACAGGCACCCACCTTAGCTTGCCTGACACCATGATGGCCACGCAGTCGCACACGGCCTCGGCCTCGGCCATGTAGTGTGTGGTCAGGAGGGCTCCTCGTTTTTGACAATGGTCTGAATTGCCTGCCTAAAAATAAAACAAAGGACTGTTTGCATTTAGAATAAGTAAATTGGGAAAATAAATGAACAGACATAAATATGAAATCTAAACAGAAAACTTTTATAATAGGTTATAAGAAAAGGTCTTTGCTATATAGGAAGAGGAAAACATGTACTTCATTACATAATTATATTATCATCTTAATTGTGCTTTGTAGAGGAAAAAAAAGCAGAGGATTAGGAAATAGGGAGTGAAATGTTTTCTGAAAAAAAACAAAAACAAATAAAAAGAAAAAAAAAAACCTTGATTCTAATTCATAGTGACCCTAAAGGACAGAGCAGAGCTGCCCCATAGGGTTTCCAAGGAGCGGGTGGTGGATTCAAACTGCCGATCTTTTGGTTAGCAGCTGAGCTCTTAACCACTGCACCACCAGGGCAAAAGTTGGAGTAAAATAGAAAAACACCGCCTTCTAGAATTTTCAATGACAGGAAAATAAAACAGAAGAAGGAGAAAGAGGCAGGCAGGGGAGGAGGCGGAGAGAAAAAGCCCAACCAAATACATTCGAGAGTTTATTGATTCTTAAAATGTCCATTCTTCCTTCCTTGTTGACTTTTGTTTGCTATGTTGGCTTTCACTGAATTAAAAAATAAAGGATGCGAACCTCAGAGGTCACTGCAGCAAAACTTTAAAAAAAAATCACTCTAGACTCCTACTATTTGGCTCTGACACTTAGGACTCTCCTCACCACATCTGCTGCTGCCCTTGAGGGTCCATCCCCGTGGACGGCTCGTCCAGAAGTACCACCTCCGGGACCCCCAGGATGCTCAGCACGAAGCACAGCTGGAACGAGAGGAGCAGTATCTGGCCCATCTGTGCAGGGCACGGAGGGGCCCTGAGCCCCGCCCTGCTCGTACCTTCCTCTTTATCCCCTCTGACAAGGTCTTCATGGGCACCTTCAGCTGGTCCTGCAGCTTGAACGCATCCACCAATCTGACCAAAAAATTGTAGTGATTACACGTAAGATACATGGCAAATGTACCTATCTAAAACAGCAGTATGGAGACCCTTAGTGCTAAAGATCAATAAATCTTCTCAAATACTAAATCCTATGATTTGGTTCTTATTCAGATTTTCAATTAATCTATTTGCTTGAAAACTGAAAGACATTGTTTACGATCTCCTTTCCATATTTAATGAGGGAATTCTAGATTACTCCCTTCCTCCAGCTGCAATGTATTAGCGAGACTTCTCTGTACCGTGAAATGCTGAGAGCAGCACCCTCTGTGCCTAGTCCTTTCACCGTGGCATACAACTCCAGCGTTCTCTCGTCATAAGGGTGGGCCACAGTGAGTTCTCCTGAGGACAGCAGCCCAGGAACCGGAGGGTGTTGTCTTCTTGTGGGTTTGCTGATGCTCTGCTGCCCTGTAAAACCACCTATATAAAACATTCAAACGTCAGGCCCACAGGTGGCTTTTGCGCCAATCCCCCTTCTACTAACAGAGATGAAAGTCGCCATTCAGATGCAACATTCTTGGAGCATGCAAGAGATATTTTATAAATTCCTTAACCTATTTATTCATTTTAAAAATCATTTGATTTACAAATAGGAATCATATAAGGATACCATCAATATTTAATTTTCTCCTGGCAATGAGCATGTAATTCCTTCATATGTCACATACCACTCCTGCAGTTGGCTTTGTGTCCCCAGTTATCACTTTAATAGAAGTACTTTTACGAGCTCCGTTGTGTCCCAGCAACCCCAAAACTTCACCTGGAAGAAAGAGTCCCTATAAATATGTGCAAGTTAAAGGCTGACTAACCTAAATTCACTTGATTCAATAACATTTTGAAACTAAAATGCCCAGTCTGATTGGTTCTGGGTTATAATGCGTTCATCACTTCTTATATTACAAATGTTAATGGAAAGCTTTTGGGTTTAAAGTAGAATAAATTGGTCTTCCTCATCCAAGATCGGATTTCCTCCCATTTGAAATGAGACATGATTTTGAAGTAGAAAAGACTTCTCTGCTGACATCAAATACTTTCATAATTACATGCTAACCAAGGCACATGAACAGTCTCCAAGAATAGAAAAAATATCCCCTTTATAGTCCTAAGCCTAGAGAATAAGGCACATCCTAACAAAAGCAATATTTATCCAAATCTTTTTTAACACAGAAGGAAACATTTCTAATGGCTATTTTCTTTTTTCTTGCTGAAAAGCACCTTTTCTTCTTCTCTTTATATTCTTTATGTAAACAGCTTGCCATTATGACTGGGTTCTGGAAAATACGTGTTATGGATTGAATTATGTCCCCCAAAAATACACTTTGTAAATGCTAACTTCTATGCATGTGGTTATAATCCCATCTGGGAACAGGTTTTCTTTGTTATGTTAATGAGGCACGATTTGTGTAGGTTGTGTCTTGAGTCAGTCTCTTTTGAGATATAAAAGATATTAAACAAACAAGCCAGCAGAGGAGAGATGGGGTAAGATAGATGCCAAAACAAATGGAGATCTCCAAGGAACCAGGAAGCAGAAGCTGAAGAGACAAGGACCTTCTTCCAGAGCTAACAGAGAGAAAAAGCTTTCCCCTAGAACAGAGCTCTGAATTCAGACTTCTTGTCTCCCAAACAGTGAGAAAACGAATTTCTGTTTGTTAAAGCCATCCACTTGTGCTATTTCTGTTATAGCATCACTAGATAACTAAGGGAGCCCTGGTGGCATAGCAGTTAAGAGCTCAGCTGCTAACCAAAAGGTTGGCAGTTTGAATCCACCAGCAGCTCTTGGAAACCCTATGGGGCAGTTCTACTCTGTTGTTTAGCGAAGCGACTCAATGGCAACTGGTTTGGTTTAGATAATTAAGACAACATGACAAAGCATAATTTTCCCGTTAAATTTCAGATAGTCTATGCACTCATGTTTTACCTTCCATTTCCTAGGCCATGAACCTAACCAGATTTTGTACCAGTGGTAATTTAGCCTCTTTTTTCAAATAAAGCGTCCAAACATATATTTATGAGTGAAGACTACTTTATCGACTACTTACAAAATTGATTCTAAATCAAATATATGCATTTTCCATTATGCAGAGCAATTATCATTGTCCTTTTTATTAATTTCATTGCTAATTCATTTTATTAGTTATCATACAGTATAAACTCATGTGCTTTTTCATATGCATTCAAAGTTATTAATATTACAATTCCAATAAATTGCAAGATGAAATTGCAACTTTTGCTAAAGATGTAGAATTTCATTAAAGTTGATAAAAATTTTGGAGAACTCAAATTACACTGACAAAAGAGGATGTGGCAGATAATAATCCACAAAAAATTAAAGGAGAAAATTAATAAGGATGGTGATGAGATAGATACTTTGAAAGAGAATGATTTGAATATGGCCAACAAATAGAATGATTATAAAAACATAAGAAAATTTAAAAAATAAAAACTAACAAACCATCCACACCACAGGTCTGGCTAGCTAACCACTTCAGTGTTTCATTAAGTGTCCAATTATGTGTTTTCACCTCATCCAAGTTTGGAGAAGTGAGTGCATTTGCTGTTTGCACTCTTTCAGTGTGAACATCTTCATCCTCTTCTGGCTCCTCTGAATTTGGATGAGCTTCCCTACTTCTTGGAGAGATTCTACAGGTAAAATAACAAAAAAATCTAGAGTACAACAGCTATCTGGAAAATGTGAAGTCTCTATTGTTATCCTTTGCTTTAAAAGAATGTAAAATGACTAGCTTATTACCATTTCCTTGGTTATCCAAATTTTTTCCAAACCTTCAAGACTCCCCTTGACGATAATAACTGCTCTAATGGCCAAGTCCCTTGAAATTCTCTTTAACTATTTTTTTCTCTCTAAAGCCTTTTATACAATCTGTCCACTAGCTGTGTTGCTTCTTTCTTTTAAATTCTCTCAAATATAGTCTTATCTCTCTTTTTATTTTGCAGCCATCCAGATCACCATCACTTTATATCATAAAAGACCACCCTGGTTGGATTCTCTTGCCTTTTTCAAAATATTCTACACACTTGTACTGAACATCAGTTTGCTATTGTCTCTTTTACTCCAGGACACATAATGGACTTAAGCAGGAGTAAAACAAGTTTTGCTGCTTAACCACTGCTTGTAGAGATGCTCAGAAGTAAAACTCAACTTGTCTAAAATCAGAAAGATCCATGATATACTTGTATTCAATCTAATCCTGTTTATTTTTTTCCAAATACACTGTCCAAACTCCCTAGCAAACAGTTAGTAAATCTCTATTAATAAATTGCTGTTAAATATACTATCATAAATATTAAATATGTAAATTATATTCAGAAGTTAATTAATTTTCTCCCAACCTGAAAACTGAATCTTTCCTCATTGTTTCACTTCGACAGTTCATTTCCAGACATCTTATAATAAAAAGGAAAACGAAACTCTGAAGGTATGGCTAAAGGGAAAGAAAGAGAATTGGCATCACCATGGCATTCAAATTCAACGGGCACTATTTGCCTTTTGTCACAGATTTGATCACTTTCTTATAAATTTGACAAAATTCTTTTCACATGGAGGAGCTAATCCAAACTAACTCTACCACTAAATACAACTAAAAATCCTAGCTTAACTAAAAAAAAAAAAAAAAAAAACCACCTTTTTAAAGCATAGAAGAGCTGATAAAATAGTAAGGAATTTTAAAGCCAAATCTTAGTGAACATAGGAACTAGGCTGAGCACCGCAGAAGCTCTTGTCCCAGAAACATTCTCCAAACCCTGAAACCATCAAACTTCAGTTAGTTTTCATGGCCTGTTCAGGAGCAGAAGACAGAAGACAGAAATGTAGAGTCTTCTCCAAGAGAGGAGTCAAATAGATGACCCTTTCTCTAATAAAAGCATGGACCTCAGAGAGCACATCCTTAGTGAAAGGGTGAAAAGAGCACCCAGGAGACTGCTCAGACATTTGCCTTGGGTGCTGACCATGGGGAGTGAGGGTAGAAATACAAGAGAGTCCTTGAACAGATAGATTTTCAGCCCAAATTCACATCACCTGGATAATCCAAAAAACCTCAAGTCAAGAATGTGGTTTAAAGTAGTAGCAGACTGTAGTGCCCTAGGAACTTGGCAGAAGCAAATAAAATGGAAAGACTATCCCAGAAACAGACCCTGCACATATGGGCATTTGATATATGAACAGAGGTGGCTCTGAGTAACAATAGGGAAGGCACAGATTTTTCAGTAAATAGTACTGGGACAATTGGGTATCCTTAAAGATAGAAATGAACCAGAACCCTTACCTCACAACACAGGAAAAAAAATCAGTTTTAGATAATTGAAGACACAAATGTGAAAGGAAGAATATTTTATGTTTAGAAGATAATATAAAAGAATATCTTCATGACCACAGGGAAGGGAAAGATTTCTTAAACATTAAAAAATACTAAAAAATTATTAATCACATTAATAGATTTTAACAAGAAAAATAACCAGTCAAACTTTAATAGATGCTCAGTGCCTTTTGAGAAATTTTAATTTTCATTCTTGTTAAAAACTAAAAGCAAAAAAAAAAAGACTAAAATCTTCTCACTAAAAATTGAGAATAAGATAAATTGTTGTTATTATAAATAACCAGTAAATATAATAGTTAATGGTAAAGCACTAAAAATAGTTTCAGTAAAATCAGAAGCAATATAAGGATGTCTGCTAGAAACAGTATTAGTCAATTTTTTTTAAAGAGTCAAGCCAATGTCATGGGGCAAGAATATATAATACAATATATATTTTCAAAATAAAAATATGATTATTTGAAAACAATATGTTTGTCTAACAAGAAATGTAAGATAAGCATCTGAAAAGGGATTAGAAATAATAAGAAAAGTTAGTAAGTTAAACAAATATAAGATAATTATACAAAAATCCTATATTCCATCAAAAACTAGTTAGAATATACAGTGAGAATAAAGATCTTTTTATACTGAAAATAAATAAGCAAATATACACAATAAAATAAACTCAACCAGAAATTTTTTGAAAAATTGAAGTATATAAAATAAGTCTTACGTAAAAGCAGAAAATATTTAAAAATTAATATTTTAAAGCCACAAATTCTGCTCTAATAAATTAGACGTGCAAAACAATGTCCAAAAAGGAAAAAAATCCACATACTGTTTTCTAGAACTTGACTACTTAATTCTAACTTTCATCAGGAAAAAAAAAATGTGAAAATAGAAAATTTTTAAAAAGTGGGAATGATGAAGGGGTACTTGTCATTTCATATTAAGTGTACAAAGCTAAAGTAGTTAAAACAATGCAGTGCTGGCACTGATATAAACAAATGGATCAACAGGGTAAAAAGAGAATACCAAGGGAATCAAATTCATCTATACAAGCAAAATTAATGCTTATAAAGATGCTGTTTCATCTCAGAAAGGATAAAATGAAGTATTCAGAAATGGCATTAGTATAACTGAATGCCCCTTTTTGGAAAATTTAAAATTAAAAGGGTAGTCTCTATTTCATCTCAAACCGTGCAAAATATCCAGAGGGTTAGGCATTTAAACATAGAAAAAGAACAAAAAATTATGAAAGAAGAAAGGGTGATCCACACTCAGGAAAAAAACAGTCAACAGAAATTGTCTCTGAATGCCCCCAAATGCTGGATTTAGCAGAAAAAGACTTAAACTAGTCATTGTAATATGTTTCTTGATCTAAAGGAAGCCATATTAAAAAAAATTAAAGGAAATTGTGGCTCATCAAATAGGAATCTTCCATAGGGATATAGAAATTATAAAAAAGAATAAAGTGGAAATTATGGAGTTGAAGAATACAATAACAAATGAAAAATTCATTAGAATAGCACAACAATAGATTTGAGACTGCAGAAGAAAGAATCCATTAATTTAAAGGTAAATCAATAGAAGTTATCTAATCTGAAGAACAGAGAGTGAAAAAAATGAAATAAAAATGAACAGAGAGTCTCAAATAACTGCTGGACATCAAGCATGCTAACATACATCTAATGAGTCACAGAAGGAACAAAAAGAAAGAAAGGGCAGAAAAATATTTGAAGAAATATAATGGCTGAAAACTTATAAAATTTGATGGAAAAAATTAATTTATACATAAAAGCAACTCAACAAACCTCAAGTAGGGTAACTACCTAGGACATAACAGACGTACTGCTGAAAGACAAAGGAAAAGACAGAATCTTGAAAGCAGCAAGAGAAAAATGACCCATCACTTAGACAGATCATCAATACAATTCATAGCTTACTTCTTATCATAAACAATGGGCAGAAGGAAGTGGAAGGACATATTCAAAAGGCTAAACGAAAAGAAAAAACAAAATAAAAACAAACAACCACTCAGAAAAGCTAGCCTCCAAAATTCAAGGTGAATAAAGGTGAAATAAAGACATTCTCAGATTTTATTTGCCAAGATTGCCTTAAAGTGGCCATCTTTATACTGAAAGAGAGAAAGGGACAGACAAAATAAATAAATAAATCAGGTATAAAATTTGTATCTGGAAAATAAGTGTAGTTGTCTTTACAACCACACGTAACTGACTAAAAGCAAATAGATAAGGAGCCCTGGAGCACTGTGTGGGAGCATTATGTGGGAGGAAGTGCTGCAAGCCACTTCTAGGCCTGGCCGGCAAAATATCCCCTACAATGTTCTAGCCCTCTCTTCCTCTGCAGAAGCAACCTTGGAAATCAAGAGTTCCATGTGGCATAGCTACAAAATGGAGGAGGGCCACGCAACCTACACTGGACTTTATGTGAGTGAAAGATAAATCTTTATCGTCTTGTGTCTTACAGGTTCCAATTTTTTGTTATGTTAGCCACAGTTGCATATGCTGATCAGTATATGCCCCATTAGAACAATTTTATGCCTTTAGTATCATTAATAAAAGTAGCCCTGGTGGCGCAGCGGTTAAGCACTTGGCTGCTAACCAAAAGGTTGATGGTTTGAACCCACCAGCCACTCGGTGGGAAAAAGATTTATAGCCTTGGAAACCCTATGGGGCAGTTCTACTCTGTCCTATAGGGTCACTATGAGTTGGAATTTTACTTAATGGCAATCGGATTTTCTTTTTTTAGTATCATTAATGATCAATTAAAAATGATTGTATGTGAGGAGACTCCAGCAAGATGGCGGTCTAGGCAGAAGCACCACGCCGTCCCTCCACAACAAAGATCCGAAAAACTAAGCCAAACAGAGAATCAACAA
>NW_004443964.1:13181502-13190406 GCF_000243295.1 Trichechus manatus latirostris | reverse complement strand
AAAAAAAAAAAAAAAAAGATTGTATGTGAAATATATCAGCATGTAGTTAGCAAAGAGGAAAAATATGCATTCATTATATAAAGACACTTGTGAAAATGTATAAATTTCTAAAATTTAGGAAAATTTCTCCCTTGATAAATTGCTGTTCTTCTATTAAGAGAAATCAAAATACTTACAATCCATCATGTTTGCCCTTCTGCCTCAGCTATCATGATGCACAGAAATAACATTTATATTTTGTTTCAATATTTTTCCTTAGAATAAAATTCCATTTGATTTTTTTCTTTTTTCTTCATTATTACTTGACTTTTTAACCATATTTAAATGATTTTCAGTCATACAGCATCTGTGGTATTGTTTAAAAACTACATCAAATTGTCTTTGGATACATATCAACAATGTATATCAAAATAATAACAACCGATTCTTTAGAATTTCTGGCATATATTTATGACTCTACATAGAAAAAAATCTTTGACTTCTACCATCATCATACTGAAATATAAAATATAGTAAGAGTGGGTATTTTTAGGATATTTAAATTTGGCAATCTTTGAATAAGGTCAAGTGTATCACATAGTTACAAATTCTACATAATATATATTCTGGTAGAACATTTTTCTTACAATTAAGATTGTTAAGAGAATAGTTTCATTGACTTCATTTATTCCATTGTTCAGATGTTCAGTGTTGCTCATATCGATAAAGGAGAGCTGGCAAATAAAAACAAGGATTAAATGGAAGTTTCTCTGTTTTATTAATATAAAATTTACACTTAAATATTCCTATATTGTACTTGATATTTCACTAGGCACCAGTGAATAATTCATAAATTGGGGGAAAAAAGATTCATTCTCTGATGCTAAAATCTGTTGTTAATGCTGACATCCTTCCTTGGTTATAACCTCCAACATTTTTTGTTTTCCAACTCAGTGTAGTAGGGATTTCCAAGTTTCTTTTTAGTGGGAGCGATGAAGTATCAAACTGTGAAGTAGACAAGGTTTGTCAGCAGTTCCTGCAGCTGGTCAGGGGTGCTTGGTTTCTCCCAGAAGCTCTTAGTAACCTCATGCTGCCCATTCCTTACCAATCACAGCCCCAGAGAGCAATTCATTCACACTAAGCAGTATGCAATCAGTAAACACAATATGTTACATCTTCCAAGTCATCCTATATTTTAGGAAAAGATAGATTTTACCACAATAAGAATTTTGGATATTCATCAAAGTTGAAATGGGAAACTTCTGCATTATGGTAAGACTGATTCTCCTCGAGTGTTTTGTAACAATGGAAAAGTTCTAGTCCTTTTCCATAATTCCCTCTGGAATTCCTATACCAAGGATGAGCTTCCCGCTGCTTTCTACATAGATTTACCGTCCTCTTTATGAGTATGAATACTGGTCTTAGTGAATTTGAAACTCTCAACTTTATACAGTTTTAAAATCTTGTTTTCATAACTTAACAGCATTGAATAATATCTAAATTTCACATAATGTCTCTGTCCCTTCTTTGGGCAAAGATTATTGTAATGGGCTACATGGTCAAGACCAGTGAGACACGGGATAACATTGCTTACCTCTATCAAATACATGAAAAATCCAATAAAAGTGTAGGAAGGTATTAAAATCATGCATGAAATTATGCTGGGATTTCCCCAACGATCTGCTACCATGGAGATGAGTATAACTACTGAGATCTAGAAGAAGAAAAAAATCCAGAGTATTATAATTATCTCAGTCCTATTTACTATTTTAAGATATTTTCTATGAATAATCAGTTTTCCCAGGAGATATTCCCATTTTCGATTTTAACCTCATATACAACGTTGTTAGGATTTCTCCTTTAGGAAGCGTCAAACTATCATTACAACTGAAACACGTGGGCTTAAAATAAGTCTGACATAAATACCTTTATTCTAATCCCTCTTCCTTGTTCCCATAACAATGGAGGAGAATGGGAAATACAAAAGAAAGAGGAAGAGTAAAAGAGTTGGTCTTGCTCCCTTTCCCACACTGATCCCCAAACTACAGGGCCTGCCTGAGATGCGTGCGAGAGGCAAAGAAGAGTTTTACACTGCTTATGAGATGAAAGTTATACTATATGGACTCGAGGGGCCATTTTTTGTTGCTATTGTTCTGAAAATGAATCTAAATTAACAAAATGAGACTATTTTAATATCTGAGATGATTAAAAAGCTATATTATCTACTCAAGTATCCACAAGGGGTAGGGAAGGAGATGCAGTAGTTTCTCTGAAGGAACAAACAAACAAATCCATCTACCCATCCATCCATCCATCCATCCATCCATCCATCCATCCATCCATCCATCCATGTTTATGTGTTTGTTTATATAATTCATTAGTCTAGATGGCTACCTACTATACTTGTTTTTTTAAATAAGGGGAAATATTTAGGGGGAAAACCTCACTGGGGTCAGTTATTCCTGCCCTCTAATGTAGGGGACTGCCCTAAGGGATCTTGTTTTTCAGCTGTGACATGCCAGGATTCCTACAGATATTTGCTTCTTTCCAAAGAAAGAGAGGTGTATAAAAGAAATCTTAAAGAACAAAACAGAATGAGGGAATGAAAATTACCCAAAAAAATCTGAAATGATGAACATGGTCCAACATTAATGGAGTTACAAAACAAATAACTTTATTCTCTTCTAAGGAATGTACTTATACCTAACTTTGCATTTAAAAAAAATGAACTTCAAGAAAATTTAATATAAATGTACATGTGGAGATTGTGTATATCTATATCTACATATTTACATCTATACTTCCTGCTGGAAAAAAAAAATTAACTCATTGCCTTAAAGTTGATTCTAACTCAGAGCTACACTATAGGACAGAGTAGAGCTCTGTTTCCAAGGAGCGGCTGGTGGATTTGAACTGTCGACCTTTTGGTTAGCAGCTGTAGCATGCTGTAGCTCTTAACCACTGTGCCACCAAGTCTCCATCTATAGCTATATCTATATCTGTATCTGTATCTATATCTATAACTATATCCTGTTGTCATTGAGTCGATTCCAACTCATAGCGATCCTATAGGATAGAGTAGAACGGCCTCACAGGGTTTCCAAGGAGCAATTGGTGGATTCGAACTGCCAACCTTTTGGTTAGCAGCCTAAGCTCTTAACCACTGCACCACGAGGGCCCCATCTAGATCTAGATCTAGATCTATACACACACACACGTAGAGAGATATTTACAATAAAAAAGCCAAAAGACCAGAGGCCATTATTTTTTCTCGCCTTGCAAAAAATGAATGAAATCACGTATGTGAGGAATATAAGAGAAGCTACACAACCAAATATGCAAACTACCTGCAAAGAACAGGAAATAATAGCAAGATTAGGGATGGCAGGTCATGTATAGGGTGAGGGGTGAGGGAAGAGAATCAGGTCATAAAGCCAACACGGACAATTTTCTTGCATATATATGCCTTTTGTTAATGACAAAACATTAATGAAAATGAATTTTCATTTTGATCCTATTATTAGATTTGGCCTGGAGTTAGGGGTTGGGGGGCAATGATCACTTACAAGAGCAAATATGAGTCCCCTTGAAATTGTGTTTTCTGAAAATATGAAGTACTGAATTAAAAATATTGAAAGGAGTATCAAATAGTGTAATGGGATGTCCACCAGAGCTTGTCCGCACCAGTATGCTGAAGGGTAGAGGCCTGAAATCCTCAACTGGGATTGAGCTTTTCTCTGTTAAATAAAGAAAAGGGATACATGAGAGATGGAAATCTTAAGTTGAAAAGTATTTTGGTTATGTGAAAATATTAATTTTTAATACATTTTGAAAGTATTTTATAGTAGCACCCAATTTTTTGGTCTATTTTACTTCATGTGATGAATTTGAGTTTCAGTAACTTTCTAGCCCAGGTTTAGAGAAGCAGGCTTCAGGACAATTAGTACTGTCCCAAAGAAAATAGTACCTCAGTGATCAGAAGCACAAAAAGCAACCCCCGAAGTATCTGTTGCTAAAATAGGAATGTATGGCCATTGGCTCAACAGGAAGAGTCTGACCTATTTGTAAAGCTGATTTACACTTTGATATAGATAAATGTAAGGTTATGCAGCTTGAAAATGGCACAGTCAGAATTCGAGCCCAAGCAGAGTGGCGGTAGAGCACATACATGGACTGGATACATTACTATGCACAGAGAATAAATTCAGACCCCTCTCCTGTTTCCTGTACCTGACATATGTTGGGGTTTCTCATCTCCTGTGGAGAATATATATTTTTTAGCTCAGAGATTAGGTAGAAAGTGTATGTCCTTACTCTTCTCTGGGGCAGTAGGTGAAGTTTTTCTAGTCTCTATTTCTAGCACTGAACAGTCCTGCGAAGCTTCTGGATTCATGAAGGGATATTACTTCCAGGTTTCCAGCTTGTCCAAGCTCAATTCCTGGCCACAGGGACATTAAAACACTCAGAGGACTGTGTCTGAGTCCAATGTTTCCTTGGACAGACAGTGGCAGAAAAACCACCCACAGCTTGGTTTTAATTTCCCTTTCTATTTTTAACACCTGGAATATGCCTTCCTTTTTCTCTGGGTTTCTTCCATTGTTTTTTTACCATCCTCTTTCTTTTTTTAAAAAAAAAAGTTTGGCTGTATACCTGAACTTCTATTTTGCATGTATTTTATCCACTATTTTCATGTGCTTCTAGTTGGAGGCCAGGCACTTCTTTATCATATTAGATCACCATTTGTGGGGAAATATTTAGGCTTAAATAAGAAAAAAAGCTTCAGAAGAATGAAAAATGGATCAGAATAAGGAAATCAAGAACGAGGAAGACGACGCATACACAAGAAACCATGTTAAGAAGTGAAACGAGTAAAATCTAGTTAATCTCAATAATTACTGACATTGTAGCAATTGTGAAATTGTGAGTTTTAATGCAACTGGAAGAAAGGCAGGGTAAAAATGATTCCTCAAATAGAATATATAAAATATAAAACAACTATAATGACAAGAAAAATTCATAAAAACCTGAGCTACATTGCAGGTGATTTAAAAAAACAACTTAGAATTTTATTTAGTTGCATGTTGGACCATTGTGATTTATAGGGTTTATTGGCTGATTTTTGAAAGTAGATCATCAAGCCTTTCTTCCTAGTCCATCTTAGTGCAGAAGTTTCCCTAAAACTTGTTTAACATCGTAGCAACATGCAAGCTACCACTGAAAAATGGTTGGTAGATGCTCATGAGGTGCGTTGTGTGGGCATATGTTCCTTATGCCTTTAAAATTGTTGTTTTTTAGCAGTTGTAGCTTCATCTTCGGCTATATGGTATGGCTCTCAATAAAGCACATTTTAACGGCTTAATTTTGGAATACAGAAAACATTCTCAATTTTTAACAGCCACAATATCTTAAACAACTGCAAAATCTTCACATACTTGATGATTTCTGAATCCTGTTAGCAATTTCTGTGTTCATTAGGCTTCTCTAGCTGCATAGAATAGACTCACATGCGCTGAGGTAATGAGACGCTTGTATCCAAGGCATATCCAAGAATAAGGTCAGGACTACAAGAGATAACTTGAAGGTCATTGTGGACACAAGGTAGCCATAGGGACTCCCATAACCAGAGTTTGTGAAACATCACTAGAGTACTCCCCCAATAATAGAGGCTCAGATTCTTGTTCTACTGTGTTTATCATTGTGTATAATCTCACTTCTTCCCCTATTGACTGGCTACCTCATCTGCTGCCTGATACATCTTTCCTCAACCTCTTCCTTCTACTTCCCAAAACTTTTGCTGCTAGATTTGACTTACACCCTGGCTTATCACATCCTTCCTGCATCATTGCTTCTCTCTGTGCATCCTTTTAACTTTCTCTGTATTTTTCAGGTCAATTTCCAGAGCCAAAGGTTGTACTTACCTTTGTCCCTGTTTGAACAGAGCTTTTGCAACCAATAAAGCAGGCTGAATGCTCTGAGGTTTTGAGCCTGTTATAGATTGAATTGTGTCCCCCAAGGACACATGTCCTAGAATGTTCACCAAGGACATGGCTACACAATCTTCTGTTAAAGAGATTAGGCCTGTGACTGATGGATGTAACCAACTACCACAGCAGAAAACGCATCAGCTGAAGGGCACAGAGAAAGAACGAAAGAAAAGAATGCTGTCTGCCTCTTGGAATTTTATAGGTAGGAGACAGGCCAAAGGAGCTACATCTGTTGTCCTCCAAGAAAAGAAAAGGACCATTCCTGGAGCAGGTCAGAGATCAGCAGAACTGTTGGAAGGAGCACGGGAAGCAGGGTCTTCTTGGTTTCAAAGGGTGGGGCCACAATCTTGTGGATCTCAAAGAGTGGGGTCACAGCCTCCTAGGTTTCAAAGAGTTGGATTTTACCCAACTCAGTTTCTGAGTGTGAGGCTGCCATTAAGATGTACCAGGGGAATGGGGCTGCCACCCAAAGCTGAGGGGTCGGGACTGCCATGCACAAGGGGTTGAAGAATGGGTCCTGCTGGGGCCGAGGGCATGAGGTCGCTACTCAGATGGACTAGAAGAATGGGGCCGCCCAAAGCGGAGGGAGCAGAGTGGTTATTCCAGATGGCCTGGAAGGCAGAGCTGAAGCCCAGGGCAGAGGGGCTTCCACCCAGAATACAGAGGGTGTGGCCATCTCTCGGAGTCTGGAGGGCAGGGCCATTGCCCAGATGGTCTCAGTGAAGAGAGGATTATTTTCAAGCCTTGAGAGCTAATGCAATTTGTTCTGTTATGTTTTGGACTTCCTTGGTGCCTGTTATCCCTTCTTCTCTCCAATTTCTCCCATTTGTAATGGAAACGTCTACCTTGTGCCTCTTCCAGTATTGTACTTTGGAAAAAGATAACTTGTAGTCTAGATTTTATAGGATCACAGATGAAGAAGAATTTTGCCCGAGGATGGAATACACCTAAAGTCTCACTCATATTTGATTTAGATAATTCAGAAGATGAGATTTTGGATTTGGAGTTGATTTAAGACTTTTGAGATGATGTGATGGGGTGAATGTGTTTTGCATTTGGGAAGGACATAAATTTTAAGGGGCCAAAGGGTGGAACGTTTTGGATTAAATTGTGTCCCCCAAAAATACGTGTTGTAAATCCTAACCTGTATATAATCTCATTTGGGAATGGGTTGTCTTTGTTATGGTAATGTGGCAAGATTAGTGTAGGGTATGTCTTGAATCAATCTCTTTTGAGATATAAAAGAGATTAAACAAGTGAGCAGAGGACAGATTGAGTAAAATAGATGCCAAGACACATAGAGATCTCCAATGAACCAGAATGAAGAAGCTGAAGACACAAGAACCTTCTTCCAGAGCTGACAGAGAGAGAAACCCTTCTCCTAGATCCAGCACTCTGAATTTGGACTTCCAGCCTCCTAAACTGTTAGAAAATAAATTTCTTGTTTGTTAAAGCCGTCCACTTGTGGTATTTCTATTAGGCCATATCCGACTTCGGTGAATTCCAAATGTAATCACTTCTGAGTTACAAAAAGAGCAGAACTGATAAAGAGACACACACAGGGCGAGAGGAAGTGAGAGACTAGGGAGGGAAATGCATCTACAAGTATTACTGGAAAATACTAGAAGCTGAAATAGACCAGGAAGGGCCTCACCCTAGACCCATGCTGTGAATTCCGATCTCTAGCTTCCTGAACTGTGAGAATATTAATTTCTGTTCTCTAAAGCTAGCCACCTGAGATAATGTGTTACGGCAGCACTACATCTACATTTAAACCTACATCCGAGAACTTTGTAGTAAAATTTCATACACCGGAGGCTAAAGGGAATAATCCTAAAATATCCTAAAGAGTAAAGCAAAATACTTCAAATTAATGAGAATCCAAATTATGTCAGCAAAACTAGATGCAAGAGGGCAATAATAGACTGCTTTTAAAGTGAGTAATTTAGGATATTTTCAGTCTGAGCCAAAAAAAAAAGAAATCATAGAGTAACAGAAATATATGTAAAGAACATGGACAGATTTCTTATAAGGGAAATAAATAAATAAACGGCCAAAAATTATATGAAACTATGCTTGAAGTCACAAGTAATCTGAGATATGTACATTAAGTAATCAAAGTGTACTATTTTTAAATCAGATTGGTAGAATTAAAAATTTCTCTAATTTCCAGTTTTGACAAGGCTATCGAGAATATAATTGTTAGCATTTATTGAGTGCCCACTAATTTCTAGGTATTATGCTTATTAAAAGGAGCCCTGGTGGTGCAGTGGTTAAACACTTGGGTGCTGACCAAGAGGTCAGCAATTAGAACCCACCAGCAGTTCCGGTGGTTAAGCGCTCAGGTACTAATCAAAAGGTCAGTGGTTTGAATCTACCAGCAGCTCCATTGAAGAAATATGTGGCAGTCTGCTTCCATAAAGGTTACAGCCTTGGAAACCCTATGGGGCAGTTCTATTCTGTCGTATAGGATTGCTATGAGTTGTAATCAACTCTACAGCAACGTGTTTGAGTTTTGATTTTAGTGCTTATTTAATACGTGTGCTGTTTCATTTACTCCTTAAACAAACCCTAGGTGGGTCCTATTGTATCCTCTGTATCTTACAGATGAGTAAAAGGAGGCTCCCAGGAAAGTCATTTGCAAGCTTTGCATAACTACTAAGGGGAGAGCTGAGGTTTCAAGATAAAATAATAAAATATCCTGTAAGGGGAAGGATAAAGGCACACGCATGGCAGGGTGTGGCAGAGAATATTGCTAGAAATACAGGCTGATTTTTAACACTGTCAGAGTATGCAGGTTCAAATGTTTGTTAACATTTAAGGGTAATTACTACTAGAATGAAATACTGACCCAGAGCTTTTGATTAACAAGAAGTGGCGAAAGGAGAACCAAAAAAAAAAAACAAAAAAAGGAACAAAGAAAACACGATGAGTATAGAAA
>NW_004443964.1:13178656-13181402 GCF_000243295.1 Trichechus manatus latirostris | reverse complement strand
TAAGATGACTGGGGAAAAACAGATTGGCCATCCTAGAGACTTACATCCCTGCATGGAAAGTAGATTTGCAGACGAGGTAGAAATAAAAATAAGGGGACAGGGCCAAGATGGTAGAGTAGTCAGATGCTTCTGGTGGTCCCTCTTACAACGAAGACCCGGAAAAACAAGTGAATCGATTATATATGACAATCTAGGAGCCCTGAACATCAAAGGCAAAGTTGAGGAATCAGACTGAGTGGCAGGAGGAGGGAGAGAAGGTTCAGAAGCAGCCAGGAATTGCTAGACCTGACCCTGTGGGAGCTGGTGCCCTATCGAACCAAATCTGCCGGCGTGCACAGTGAGGTGGGCAGTGGTGTTCGGGACGTGTTTTCCACATCCGGAGAGACTGAGGGGTGGAGAAGTCTGCTCAGACCTCCAGAGCCAGTGAAAAGTGGCGCTCAGTCAGCAAAAGATAAGTACGTGTGGTTACCCTACTGAGTGGGTCAAAAAACACCCCATTTGGGAAGAAATTCTCTCCCATTTACCTGCTCCCTCCCTGCTCTGCACCGGGTCCCTGGTCAGCTTCAGTGATTGCCACTTCCTGGGACAGAAGTAGGACCTGTCATGTGACCTGAGCCATCCTCCCAGCCTTGGAGAGTGAACAAATTAACAAACAGGAAAAAATAATCTGCCAGCTCCCCTAAGCCAGGAACTCAGGGCAGGCATAGTTTCTTTGCCTAGGCACAGGCATAAGAAGTCCACAGACTCCAAATGCCTTTTACCCCTACACAGACCTGTGTGGGCCCACTTCAACAGTGTAGGCCCTCATTAGCACAGTACAACAAGGTATATACCTGAAGCCTAACTTCACTGTATCAGCTATATGGTGGACTGGCAGAATTGTGACATTTCACACCACTCTGCCCATTAAGCAGGGTCCCCACTTACCCACATCAGGGGCCTGAGGACTAGTGGCTCCACCCATGCCACCTAGCCACCTGCAAGAGGAGTACAAGAATAAATGGTGCCTTCCAGTCCTCACAGCCAACAGCATTGGGTGCCCATAATTTGGCTGCAAAATCCACCCACCTACACACTCTAGGGAACAGGGGCTCGCTTTCCTCACAGAGACTCAGGGGCAACAGTCAATCCCCTGCCTTGCTCAGTGTGTGACCCCCTACTGCAGCCAGATACCTGTGCCTACTCCAATCACCCCTGCCCATCTAGGACTGTAGATGAGAGCCTGCACCACACACTTGGTGAGCGACTATCTGGACACCTGAGTTAAATCCATACAAAAAAAGTAAATAGACTCCTGGGCTCACATACCTAGTAACAGATCTAACCACCTCGTGACAGGATGTTAGAGCTTCAAAGGCATCAATAATAAAACTAGCTCACAAAAGCAGCCTATTTGGGCACATCAAAACATAACAAAACAAAAATCTAGGACAGAGTGAGCAAATATAAAATAAATAATTATAGTAACTTATTGATGGCTTGGAGTCAACGGTCAATATCAAATGATATACAGAGCCAGCTTATGATGGCTTCAGCAAGCTCCCAAAATAAAGAATCAAGAAATTCTCTGGAGGAAGAGAACTTCTTGGAATTACTGGAGGTAGAATACAAAGGATTAATATACAGAACTCTTCAAGAGATCAGGAAGGGGATCATTCAAAATGCAGAATAAGCCAAGGAACACGCAGACAAGGCAATAGAGGAGCTTAAGAAGATTATAGAAGAGCACAATGACAAATTTAATAGGCTGCAAGAATCCATAGAGAGACAGCAAACAGAAATCCAGAAGATTAACAATAAAATTTCAGAATTAGACAACTCAGTAGAAAGTATAGGAGCAGAACTGAGGCAATGGAAGTCAGAATTAGTGAGATTGAAGATAAAGCACATGACATCAACTTATTTGAGAAAAAATCAGATAAAAGAATTTTAAAAAATGAAGAAACTGTAAGAATTATGTGGGACTCTTATAAAGAGGAATAACCTATGAGTGATTGGAGTACCAGAACGGGGGGGGATAACAGAAGATACAGAGAGAATTGTTGAAGATTTGTTGGCAGAAAACTTCCCTGATATTGCAAAAGATGAGAAGATATCTATCTAAGATGCTCATCAAACCCCACACAAGGTAGATCCCAAAAGAAAGTCATCAAGACATATTATAATCAAACTTGCCAAAACCAAACATAAAGAGAGAATTTTAAGAGCATCTAGGGATAAACAAAAAGTCATCTACAAAGGAGAGTAAATAAGACTAAGCTCAGACTACTCAGCAGAAACCATGCAGGCAAGAAGGCAATGGGATGACATATATAAAGCATTGAAGAAAAAAATTGCCAGCCAAGAATTATATATCCAGCAAAACTGTCTCTCAAATATGATAGTGAAATTAGGGCATTTCCAGATAAACAGAAGTTGAGTGAATTTGCAAAAACAAAACCAAAATTAAAGAAACACTAAAGGGAGTCCTCTGGCTAGAAAATCAGTAACATCAGATAACAACCCAAGACTAGAATACAGGACAGAGCAACCAGATATCAACCCAGATAGGGAAGTCACAAAAACAAATTGAAGCTAAAATGCTGAAAATAGGGAAACAGAGACATCAATATGTAAAAGATGACAACATTAAAACAAAAACGAGGGACTAAAAAATGTAGTCATAGATCTTTCATATGGAGAGGAAGTCAAGGTGATATAAAGAAATGAAAGAGTGGTTTAAACTTAGAAAAATAGGGGTAAATAT
>NW_004443964.1:13155471-13176829 GCF_000243295.1 Trichechus manatus latirostris | reverse complement strand
ATAATCCATCACATAAATAAAACAAAAGACAAGAACCACATGATCTTATCAATTGATGCGGAAAAGGCATTTGAAAAAGTCGAACACCCATTCATGATAAAAACTCTCAGCAAAATAGGAATAGAAGAGAAATTCCTCAACACAATAAAGTGCATTTATACGAAGCCACCAGCCAACATCATCCTAAATGGAGAAAGTCTGAAAGCATACCCCTTGAGAACAAGAACCAGACAAGGATGCCCTTGATCACCTCTCTTATTCAACATTGTGCTGGAGGTCCTAGCCAGGGCAATTAGGCTAGAAAAAGAAATGAAGGGCATCCAAATTGGTAGGAAAGAAGTCAAAGTATCTCTATTTGCAGATGATATGGTCTTATACACAGAAAACCCCAAAGAATCCACAAGAAAACTACTGGAACTAATAGAGGATTTCAGCTAAGTATCAGGATACAAGATTAACATACAAAGAACAGTTGGATTCCTCTACACCAACAAAGAGAACGTCCAAGAGGAAATCACCAAATCAATACCATTTACAATAGACCCCAAGAAGATAAAATACTTCAGAATAAATCTAACCAGAGACGTAAAAGACCTACACAAAGAAAACTACAAGACACTGCTGCAAGAAACCAAAAGAAACCTACATAAGTGGAAAAACATATCTTGCTCATGGATACAAAGACTCAACATTGTGAAAATGTCATTTCTACCAAAGTGATCTACAGAAACAATGCAATCCCAATCCAAATTCCAATGGAGTGTTTAATGAGATGGAGAAATAAATCACCAACTTCAAATGGAAAGGGAAAAGTCCCTGGATAAGTAAAGCATTGCTCAAGAAGAACAAAGTAGGAAGCCTCACACTACCTGATTTTAGAACCTATTATACTGCCATGGTAGTAAAAACAGCCTGGTACTGGTACAACAACAGATACAAACACCAATGGAACAGAATTGAGAATTCAGACACAAATTCATCTACCTATGAGCAGCTGATATTTGACAAAGGCCCAAAGTCCATTAACCGGGGAGAAGACAGTCTCTTTAATAAATGGTGCTGGCATAACTGTATATCCATCTGCAAAAAAATGAAACATGACCTATACTTTACCCCATGCAGTAAAACTAACTTAAAATGGATCAAAGACCTAAATATAAAATCTAAAACAATAAAGATCATGGAAGAAAAAATACGGACAATGCTAGGAGCCCTCATACATGGCATAAACAGAACACAAAACATTACTAACAGTGCACAAACACCAGAAGAGAAACTAGATAAGTGGGAGCTCCTAAAAATCAAACACTTACGCTCATCAAAAGACTTCACCAAAAGAGTAAAATGACAACCTACAGACTGGGAAAAAAAATTTTGGCTACGACAAATCTGATCAGTGTCTAATCTCTAGAATCTACAAAATACTTTAAAATATCAACCACAAAAAGACAAATAACCCAATTAAAAAATGGACAAAAGATATTCTTTGGCACTTCACCAAAGAAGACATTCAGGTGGCTAACAGATACATGAGGAAATGCTCATGATCATTAGCCGTTAGAGAAATGCAATTCAAAACTACAGTAAGAAAACATCTCACCCCAACAAGGCTAGCATTAATCCAAAAATCACAAAATAATAAATGTTGGAGAGGTTGTGGAGAGACTGGAACACTTAAACACTGCTGGTGGGAATGTAAAATGGTACAACCATTTTGGAAATCGATTTGGCACTTCCTTAAAAAAGCTAGAAATAGAAGTACCACAAGTTCCAGCAATTCCACTCCTTGGAATATACCCTAGAGAAATAAGAGCTGTCACACGAATAGATATATGCACACCCATGTTCACTGCAGCACTGTTCACAATAGCAAAAAGATGGAAACAACCTAGATGCCCATCAATGGACAAATAGATAAACAAATTATGGTGTATTCACACCATAGAACACTATGCAACAATAAAGAACAATGATGAATCCGCAAAACATCTCATAACATGGATGAATCTGAAAGGCATTATGCTGAGTGAAATTAGTCAGTTGCAAAAGGACAAATATTGTATGATACCACTGTTATAAGAACTCAAGAAATGGTTTAAACACAGAAGAAATCTTTCTTTGATGGGTATGAGGGTGGGGAGGAAGGGAGAGGGGTACTCACTAACTAGATAGTAGATAAGCATTATCTTAGGTGAAGGGACGGACAACACACACTACAGGGGAAGTCAGGACAACTGGACTAAACCAAAAGCTAAGAAGTTTCCTGAATACAACCAAACACTTCAAGGGATAGAGTAGCAGGGGCAGGGGTCTGGGGACCATGGTTTCAGGGGACATCTAGGTCAATTGGCACAACAAAGTTTATTAAGAAAATGTTCTGCATCCCACTTTGGTGAGTGGCGTCTGGGGTCTTAAAAGCTAGCGAGTGGCCATCTAAGATACATCAATTGGTCCCAACCCACTGGAGCAAAAGAGAATGAAGAACACCAAAGACACAAGGAAAATATTATCCCAAGAGACAGAAACCAAAACCAAACCAACCCCATTGCCGTCAAGTCAATTCGGACTGACAGTGACCCTACAGGACAGAGTAGGACTGCCCCGTACAGTTTCCAAGGAGGACCTGATGGATTCGAACTGCTGACCTTTTGGTTAGCAGCCATAGCTCTTAACCTCTACGATACTAGAGTTTCCAAGAGACAGAAAGGACCACATAAACCAGAGACTCCACCAGCCTGAGACCAGAAGAACTATATGGTGCCCAGCTACCACCAATGACCGCCTCTACTGGGAACACAACAGAAAGTCCCTGACGGAGCACGAGAAAAGTGGGTGCAGAACTTAAATTCTAATAAAAAGACCAGACTTAACGGTTTGACGGAGATTGGAGGGACCCCGGAAGACATAGCCCCTGGACTCTCTGTTAGCCCAAACCTGAAACCATTCCCGAAGCTAACTCTTCAGACAAAGATTAGACTGGACTATGGGACATAAAATGATACTTGTGAAGAGAGTGCCTCTTAGCTCAAGTAGATACATGAGACTAAATGGGCAGCTCCTGTCCGGAGGCAAGAAGAGAAGGCAAAAAGGGACAGGAGCTAGTTGAATGGACACAGGAAATCCAGGGTAGAAAGGAGAAGTGGGCTATCACCTTACAGAGAGAGCTGCTCGGGTCACATAGTAGTGCGTGTATAAATTTTTGTATGAGAAACTGACTTGAACTGAAAACTTTCACTTAAAGCACAATAAAAAAAAAAAAAAAAGAATAAAAATGAAAGTTTCAAGAGATATCCTATACGGAGAGAATAAAAGTTGTTCAAAACATACCTGACCAATGCAAATAAAAATAGAGGGCAGGAATATGTCATACTAAACATGTTTCAAGGCAAAAAAACATAAAACATTACCAAGTAGAACTTGTATATTATATTTTTAAGCAACAAAGAGCAATTGTTGAAAGGGAGCAGTGGTGGTTCAGTGGTAGAATTCTTACCTTCCATGCAAGAGACCTAGGTTTCATTCCCAGACAATGCACCTTATGTGCAGCCACCATTCATCTGTCAGTGGAGGCCTGAGTGTAATAATGCTGAACTGGTTTCAGTGGAGCTTGCAGACTAAGACAGACTAGGAAGAAAGACTTGGAGATCTATTTCCAAAAATCAGTTAATGAAAATCTTAGGGATCACAATGGTTTGATCCACAACTGATCATGGGCATGGCATAGGACCAGGTAGCATTTCATTCCATTGTGCATGGGGTCAACATGAGTTGGGGGCAAACTCAGCGGAGGCTAACAGCAACATCTGACAAAACAA
The DNA here is from genome assembly GCF_000243295.1 of Trichechus manatus latirostris. NCBI lineage: Eukaryota > Metazoa > Chordata > Mammalia > Sirenia > Trichechidae > Trichechus > Trichechus manatus. The sequence goes on along the minus strand of NW_004443964.1, from coordinate 13,173,014 downwards.
AAAATATAGGCAATGCAACTGGACCTGAGGAAGGATGAAAAGCTAGAATAGAAAAGCCCCTGGGAAACATTCTCAGCCTCACTCTTTCTTGGGCTGCTGGGGTGCTTCATTTTTCTCTTTTTGCAAGTCAAGTTTTTTTTGCTCTTGCTCTTATATGCACAGTGCTGAGGATGACTGCACACAGACCCCATGGGGACAAGTACTCTGTATGAATAGCTTGCAAGGAATCCAATATGAGGAATGTTTTAGCCTGGTGCAAAGTACATCACATGAAGACTACAATGCTTCTAGTACTGGAGAACATTGATTCAAAATATATGAAGTGAAAGGCAGAGAGAATTGGAAAATGTGTGTGCCTGAAGTGAGAATTGAATGAACAAAAGACATACACAAGTGGGCAGTATAGCATTTGTAATTTAGGCTCACAGTGTCCAGTAAGGTGATCAAGATTTTAACCTAGGTCCTGCTCCTCAGCAGCTGTGAATTTGGGTATGTTATTGAAACTCTCTGGGTCTCACTTTTGTCATCTGTAAAATAAGGGTGATTATGATAGTAATCTTCCTCCACAGAGGACAGAGAGAGAAAGCTTTCCTCTAGAGCCGGCATCCTGAATTTGGACTTCTAGCCTCCTAAACTGAGAAAATAAATTTCTGTTTGTTAAAGCCACTCACTCATAGTATTTCTGTTGTAGCAGCACTAGATAACTAAGACATAAAATATGGAAATGGTTTTGGAATTGGGTAATGGGTAGAAGCTAGAAGATTTGTAAGGTGCCTAATAGTAAAAGTCTAGATTTCTTTGAAGAGACTATTGGTAGAATTATGGCTTTCAAAGGCAATTCTGGTGAGCACGCAGAAGGTAGTGAGGAGAGCTATAGAGAATACATATAGCACCAGCAACAGAATGTTGCTAGAAATATGGACATTAAATGTGCTTCTGGTGAGGCCTTAAAAGAAAATGAGGAACTTGTGACTGGACAATGGAGAAAGGGTGATGCTTTTTATGCAGTGGCATAGAACTTGTCTAAATTATGTTCAAATGTTTGGTAGAAGGTAGATATTGTAAGTGATGAACTTGGATAACTGGCTGAGGAGATTTTTAAGCAAGATCTTAAAGGGGCCATGTGGTTTCTCCTTGTTACTTATAGTAAAATGCGAGAGGAAAGAGATGGACTTAAAAATGAACTGTGCAAACTGAAAACAAAACTTAGGAAAATTCTGTTGTCCTAGAATGTTCACGAAGGACATGGCTACACAATCTTTTGTTAAAGCGACTAGTCTGTGACTGATGGATCTAACTAACTACCACAGCAGAAACCCATCAGCTTAGACTGAAGGGCACAGAGAAAGAAGGAAAGAACGCTGTTTGCCTCTTGGAATTCTACTGGCAGGAAACGGGCCAAAGGAGCTACATCTGTTGTCCCCCAAGAAAAGAAAAGGACCATCCCTGGAGCAGCTCAGAGATCAGCACAACTGTTGGAAGGAGCACAGGAAGCAGGGCCTTCTTGGTTTCAAGGGGTGGGGCCATTCTCCTGGCTCTCAAAGGGTAGGACCAGAGCCTCCTAGGTTTCAAAGAGTTGGGTCTTCACCAACTCAGTTCTGGAGTATGAGGCTGCTGTTAAAGAGTGCCAGGGAAATGGAGTCACCACCAAAAGCTGAGGGGGTGGGGCTGCCATGCATCAGAGGTAGAAGAATGGGGCCTGCCAGTGCCCAGGGGGTGGGATCGCCACTCAGATGGCTATGAGAATGGGGCCACCCAAAGCCGAGGGAGCCGAGTTGTCTTCCCAGTGGGCCTGGAAGGTGGAGCTGAAGTTCAGGGCCCGAGGACTCCACCCAGACTCTGGAGAGCATGGCCAACACCTAGTCTGGAGGGCAGGGCCATTGCTCAGATGGTCCCAAAGAACAGAGTATGATTTTCAAGCCTTGAGAGCTAATGTAAGTTTTTCTGCAGGGTCTTGGACTTGCTGTGTGCCTCTTATCCCTTCTTTCCCTCCAATTTCCACCATTTGTAATGGAAATGTCTACCTTGTGCCTGTTCTACCATTGTACTTTGGAAAAAGATAACTTGTAGTCTAAATTACACAAGTTCACAGATGAAGAGGAATTTTGTCCCGGGATGGAATACACCTAAAGTCTCACCCATATTTGATTTAGATGATTCAGAAGATGAGATTTTGGACTTGGAGTTGATTTAAGACTTTTGACATGATGTGATGGAGTGAATAGATTCTGCATGTGGGAAGGGCATGAATTTTTGTGGGCCAAGGGGTGGAATGTTATGGATTGAACTGTGTCCCACCAAAATATGTGTTATAAATCCTAACATCTATGCCTGTGGTTATAATCCTTGTCTTAGTTATCTAGTGCTGTTATAACAGAAATACCACAAGTGTAAGACTTTAACAAAGAAAAATTTATTCTCTCACAATCTAGGAGGCTTAAAGTCCAATTTCAGGGTGCCCGCTCCAAGGGAATGCTTTCTTTCTCTGTTGGCTCTCGGGAAGGCCCTTGTCATTAATCTTCCTCTGTTCTAGAAGCTTCTCAGCCCAGGGACCCTAGGTCCAAAGGATGTGCTTTGAATAGAATTGGGAGACACAATTCAATCTATGACAACCCCATTTGGGAATGGGTTGTCTTTGTTATATTAATAAGACAGGATTAGTGTAGAGTGTGCCTTAAATCAATGTCTTTTCAGATATAAAAGAGATTAAACAAGCAAGTGAAAGAAGCAGAGATGCGGGAAGAGATAACAAGCCACATGAAGATTGTCCAGGAGAGAAGCTCAGAAGACACATGGACTGACAAATTGCTGACAAAGAAACAAAGTCTTCCCCAAGGGCCAGCATCCTGAATTTAGAGTTCTAGCCTCCTAAACTGTGAGAAAATAAGTTTCTGTTTGTAAAGCTATCCACTTGTGGTATTTCTGTTAAAGAAGCACTAGATAATGAAGACAGTGTCCATGATACAAATTATAGTCTGCCTTACACTAAGGATAGCCTGGGCCCTCATGACTCTGGAACACACTTTTCCACAGTAGCAGCTATGAAGGTAAGCACCATGCTTGTCATATTCAACAAAAGTGTTTACACCATATAAGGTTAAAGCAGATGCTCCTCTCATTATAAATACAATACACAGAAATTCTGAATAAAACAGTCTAATGGTACTATAGCAGTAAGCTTCATCTTACTTTGCAGCAGATCAGGATCATATTGAACCTGGGTATAGACCTTAGAGGCTGGAGACTGGAATTTTAAGACCTATACAAGAATCAGCGAGGTGGTCTAAAGTTGATGCAAAGTGGACATATAGGACCATGACTGCTTTATAAAGCCAGCCTCTAAGAAAGGCTGCCCAATCTGTGCAAGAGAGACCTGACACATACTGCCCATAGCATGGAGAAGCTGTTTGTCCCAGGCTCTTGATGGAAAAAGAAGAGCTATGCTCATATGAAGAAGCCCTGGTGGTGCAGTCATTAAAGTGCTCGGCTGATAGTTGAAAGGTTGGTTGTTTGAACCCACCAGCTGCTCTGTGGGAGAAAGATGTGGCAATCTGCTTCTGTAAAGATTGTTGCTATTGTTGTTAGGTGTCATTGAGTTGTTTCCCTCTCATAGTGGCCCTACGTACAACAGAACGAAACACTACCTTGTCCTGCGCCACCCTCACAATCAATGCTGTGTTTGAGCCCATAGTTGTAGGCACTGTGTCAATCCATCTTGTTGAGTGTCTTCCTGTTCTCCATGACCTTCTACTTTACCAAGCATGATGTCCTCCATGAACTGGTCCCTCCTAATAATACGTCCAAAGTACAAGAGATGAAGTCTCGCCATCCTCTCTTCTAAGGAGCATTCTGGCTGGACTTCTTCCAAGACAGATTTGTTTGTTCTTCTGGCAGTCCATGGTATATTCATTAATCTTGCCAACACTATAATCCAAGGCATCAGTTCTTCTTCAGTCTTTCTTATTCATTGTCCAGCTTTCACATGCATATAAGGCGATTGAAAATACCAAGCCTTGGATCAGAGGTACCTTAGTCCTTAAAGTGACATCTTTGCTTTTTAACACTTCAGAGAGATCTTTTGCAGCAGATTTGCCCAATGCAACACATTGTTTGATTTCTTGACTGCTGCTTCCATGGGAGTTTATTGTAGAACCAAGTAAAGTGAAATCCTTGACAACTTCAACCTTTTCTACATTTATCATGATTTTGCTTATTGTCCAGTTGTGAAATTACAGTCTTGGAAACCCTATGGGGCAGTTCTACTCTGTCCTATAGGGTGGCTATGAGTCAGAATTGACTTGATGGAAATGGGTTTGGTTTTTGGTTTTTTTATGCTCATGTTGGGGCTCATATGGAATTTATACTAAACATGAGGTACAGGAATCCCAACTGAAAAAAGTTAGCCTAAAAGTGTCCTGAACCTGTGAAACACCTGCGAGGAGAAAAGGCCAGGCAAGCAACAACTGCAGTGCAGAATGTGGCTCGGTCCGGAAGCAGCAGGAGGATCAACTGCCACAGAAACCAGCCTGAAAGCAGAGCAGAAGCAGCAGAGAGATGAAAGGTCTGGCAGAGGCAGAGCTCACGTGACACAGCTGACTGCCTCAAGATGCAGCATCTGCAGCAGAGCAGTGCAAAATGCCGATAGGATGAATACAGAAATGAGTGCATCAGAAGGGCCAGCATGGATGCTCAGGATTCAGTAAAAAACAGCAATGGTTGCAAACAACATGAATGGTTATTTGTTGCCCAGATAGGCTCAACGTCTCAATCCATTTAATTTTTTTTTAAATATAATTTTTATAAGGTCTGACATAATACATGTTCATTGTAAAAAAAAAAAAAAGCATACTATTTATAGAGGTCTAAAATATTAAAAACAAGTATTTTGCTAAGATAATACATTTTCTATCCTACACACAGACACAGAGGATAATATTATATCTATTGGTTTGTGATTTTCTTATCTTCTCTTATCTGGCAGCACACTATGAACATCCCATTTTCCCAGTTCATTATATATTTCTGTCATGTGTTTGAAATGCCTATGAAGTATTTCAGTGTTTTCATGTACCAAAAAATTTTAGACAAAAATCGATTCAGGGCTATGTAGGGGGTTTCTAAGTTTCCCCATTATAAACAATGCTGCAACTAAGAATGCTACATACGCATCTTTGGCCATGATCTATTTAATCACTTAGAATACATTTCTAGAATGCCTGGGTCAAAGCTTCTACGTGCTTCTAAGCTTCTGACACATGTGGCCACGAGGGTTTTCCCCAATACTCTCCAGTCTGTTTCCATGGATTTTCATGACAGGTGGCTTGTCTGCGGCAAGAATTTCCCAAGAAAGGAAGGAATTTGAGGCTACTGGCAATAATAACAATAAACCAGTGATTCTGACTCGTGGAGAGCCCATGTGTATCAGAGTAGGACTGTGCTCCATAGGGTTTTCAAGGACTGATTTTTTGGAAGGAGATTTCTAGGGCTTTTTCCTAAGGCATCTTTGGGTGAACTCGAATCACCAACCTTTCAGTTAGCAGCCGAGCACATCTGCACAACCCAGGGACTCCCAATAATAACAATAGAAATGCTCATTTCCATAATGCCTTCACTCATATATACTAAAATGAATAAAAAAATAATAAAACCCTTAAAAAAAAGATGGAATCTATGATGGAACTAAGAAAGATTCCAAACTCTTATTATAACCCCCAAATAATTTTGCTAGAATCTCAAATAATTATTTCCTAAAGGAACGTTACAGGAGCCAAAACACAGCTCTCCAATCTGTAAGCAGTATAACAGGTGAAAAGAGAAAAGAAAAGCCCCTATTACGTTCTCCCACCTTGGTTGAGACAGCCCTGAAAGCATAGTCAAGGTAAGAGAAAGTTGTTCTATCACTGAACATACCAGGAGAGATTAGTCTGGGAAAGAAAATGCTCAGTCAATTGATATTTCCCTACTACATGCCTGTCAGTTTGTCATACTGTGGTGCCCTGTGTGTTGCTGTGATATGGAAGTTTTGCCACCAGTATTTCAAATACTAGCAGGGTCATCCTTTGTGGACAGGTTTCAGCTGAGCTTTCAGACTAAGACAGGCTAGGAAGAAGGACCTGGCAGTCTATGTCTGAAAAAAATGGCCAGTTAGAACCTTATGAATAGCAGTGGAACATTGTCTGATATAGTGCCAGAAGATGAGCTCCTCAGTTAAAGCTTTCATCACCTTCATTTGCTGATGTGGCACAACTCAAAATGAGAAGAAACAGCTGCAAACATCCCTTAATAATCAGAACGTTGACTGTACGAAGTATGAATCTAGGAAAATTGGAAGTTGTCAAAAATGAAATTGAACACATAAAAATTTATATCCTAGTCATTAGTAAGCTGAAATGGACTGGTATTGGTCATTTTGAATCAGACAATCATATGGTCTACTATGCTGGGAATGACAAATTGAAGAGGAATGGTGTTGCATTCCTCATCGTTTCAAGATCTATTCAAGAACATTTCAAGATCTATCTTGAAGTACAATGCTGTCAGGGATAGGATAATATCCATATACCTACAAGGAAGCCCAGTTAATATGACTATTATTCAAATTTTATGCACCAACCACTAAGGCCAAAGATGAAGGAACTGAAGATTTTTACCAACTTCTGCAGTCTGAAATTGATCAAACATATAATTAAGATGCAGTGATAATCACTGGTGATTGAAATGGGAAAAATGGAAAAAAGAAGGGTTGGTACTTGGAAAATATGGCTTTGGTGATAGAAATGACGGTGGAGATTGCATGATAGAATTTTGCAAGACCAATGACTTCTTCATTGCAAATACCTTTTTTTTTAACAACATAAACAATGACAATACATGTGGACCTCACCAGATGGATTACACAGGAATCAAATCAACCACATCTGTGGAAAGAGTTGATGGAAAAGTTCAATATTATTAGTCAGATCAAGGCCAGCGACTGACTGTGGAAGAAACCATCAATTGTTCACATGCCAGTTGAAGTTGAAGAGAATTAGAACAAGTCCACGAGAGCCAAAGTACAACCCTGAGTATATCACACCTGAATTTAGAGACCATCTCAAGAATAGATCTGACACATTGAACACTAATGACCGAAGACCAGATGAGTTGTGGAATGATATCAAGGATATCATACATGAAGAAAGCACGAGGTCATTAAAAAGACAGGAAAAAAAGAAAAGATCAAAATGGATGTCAGAAGAGACCCTGATAGTTGCTCTTGAGCATCAAGTAGCTAAAATGAATGGAAGAAATGATGAAGTAAGAGAGCTGAACAGAAGATTTCAAAGGGCGGATCAAGAAGACAAAGTAAAGTATTATAATGAAGTGTGCAAAGAACTGGAGATAGAAAACCAAAAGGGAAGAATGTGCTTAACATTTTTCAAGCTGAAAAAATGGAAGAAAAAATTCAAGCCTCAAGTTGCAATAGTGAAGAATTCTGTGGGCAAAATACTGAACGACTGAAGAAGCTTCAAAAGAAGATGGAAGGAATACACAGAGTCACTGTACCAAAAAGAATTGTTTGATGTTCAACCACTTCAGGAGGTAGCATATGATCAAGAACTGGTGGTACTGAAGGAAGAAGTCCAAGCTGCACTGAAGGCACTGGTGAAAAACAAGGCTCCAGGAATTGATGGAATGCCCATGGAGATATTTCAACAAACAGATGCAGTGCTGCCAGCCCTCATTCATCTATGCCAAGAAATCTGGAAGTCAGCTACCTGGCCAACTGACTGGAAGAGATCCATATTTGTACCAGTTCCAAAGAAAGGTGATCCAACAGAATGCAGAAATTATCAAACATTATCATTAATATCACACGCAAGTACAATTTTGTTGAAGATCATTCACAAATGGATGCAGCAGTACATCCACAGGGAATTGCCAGAAATTCAAGCTGGATTCACAAGAGGACGTGGAACGAGGGATATCATTGCTGATGTCAGATCCTGGCTGAAAGCAGAGAATACCAGAACGATGTCACCTGTGTTTTATTGACTATGCAAAGACATTCAACTGTGTGGATCATAACATACCATGTAAAGAATGGAAATTCCAGAACACTTAATTGTGCTCATGAAGGATCTGTACTTAGATCAAGAGTCAGTTGTTTGAACAGACTAATGGAATATTGCATGGTTTAAAGTCAAGAAAGGTATGCATAAGGATTGTATACTTTCACCATACTTATTCAATCTGTATGCTGAACAAATAATATGAGAAGGTGGACTATATGAAGAAGAATACGGCAGCAGCATTGGAGGAAGACTCATTAACAACCTGCAATACGTAGATGACACAACCTTGCTTGCTGAAAGTGAAGAGGACTTGAAGCACTTACTGATGAAGATCAGAGAACAAGCCTTCAGTTTGGATTACACCTCAACATAAAGAGAGCAAAAATCCTCACAACTGGACCAGTAAGTAACATCATGATAAACAGAGAAAAGATTGAAGTTGTAAAGGATTTATTTTACTTGGATCCACAGTCAATGCCCCCGGAAGCAGCAGTCAAGAAATCAAATGATGGATTGCATTGGGCATATTTGCTGCAAAATATATCTTTAAAGCGTTAAAAAGCAAAGATGTCATTTTGAGGACTAAGGTGCGCCTGACCCAAGTCATGGTGTTTCCAATTGCCTCATATGCATGTGAAAGCTGGACAATGAACAAGGAAGACTGAAGAAGAATTGATGCCTTTGAGTTATGGTGTTGGCAAAGAATACTGAATATACCATGGACTGCCAGAAGAATGAACAAATCTGTCTTGGAAGAAGTACATCCAGAATGCTTCTTAGAAGCGAGGATGGTGAGACTTCCTCACATACTTTGGATAGTTATCAGGAGGGATCACTTTCTTAAGAAGGACATCATGCTTGGTAAAGGAGAGAGTCAATGAAAAAGAGGAAGACCCTCTATCAGATGGATTGACACAGTGGCGGCAACAGTAGGCTCAACCATAACAAAGACTGTGAGGATGGCACAGGACTGGGCAGTGTTTCGTTCTGTGGTACATAGGGTCGCTACGGGTGGGAACTGACTCGACAGCACCTAACAACAACAACAACGTAGATAAATGAAAATGACTACACTGTATTTTATTAAAATTCCAGTTAAAAAAATCATAGTTAAAAGTTTGGAAAAGGGTTACATCTTACATTTCATGCTATATTTCAAAATCCAAATTCCCTTTGGAATTGTGAAATAACTGCATGCAATCAAAAAGTATCACATCTTCATCTCTGAAGTTGATTTAGCATGGTTCCCTTTAAAGCTGAGGCAAGGTTACTGTGTTAAGTAGTGAACTTTTGACATCTTTGAAATCATGAATAACTATTTACTAGAATCTGTAAGGAGATTAAGGGACCCTGGTGGGTCAATGTTTAAGTGGTTGGCTGCTAACCAAAAGGAGCAGCTGGTGGATTCGAACTGCTCTGAATCCACCAGCTGCTCCTTGGAAACCCTATGGGGCAGTTCTACTCTGTACTACGTCACTATGGGTCGGAGTTGACTTGATGTCAACAGGTTTTTTTTTTTTTTTGGTGGGGCAATGGTTAAGCACTCAGCTGCTAACCAAAATGTTGGTGGTTCAAACCCACTCAGCGGTTCCACAGGAGACAGACCTGGTGATCTGCTCCTATAAAGATTACAGCCTTGAAAACCCTATGGGGCAGTTCTGCTCTGTCACATGAGGCCTCTCTAAGTTGAAAAGCGACTCAAAGGCACCTGACAACAACAAAACATAATGAGATTAGAATAATGTGATGTATACGTAAACACATTTTTCTGGAAAGAAAATTCTGTGAGTATAAAACAATAAAATTCTAATTAATAAAGTCATATAAAATCAGTCTCTCTTACTTTGTAATCACTGATGCTGCTCATGCCAATGTAAGGAGAAATGCAGTTTGCCACCACCAACAAAAATATCGACCTATCCAAAATGCCAATTCCCAGCTTTACGTCATCCTGAAAGTTAAAAAAAAAATCTGTAAGCTGCTGAAGTTGTTACAGGTCATACAATCAAACATAATTATACAGTATGCTTTGGGGAAATAGTGAACAACTCAGAATGGTCCCATACACCTGAAGCAAACAAAGAAACAATCATGTCTGACATCTTAGTGGCAGGCTCCATTCCCAGGAAAAACGTGATTTCAAAAGAAATTCAAACTCATAGTTTTACAAGAATATATTTAAAGGGCATGAGCAGTTTCTGTTTCACATTTGAACCTAGGAATTGCCAAAGGAAGACAAATGTTCTTTACGGCTACATTTATAATCATGGAATCACTGAACTAAGTTGTCATTTGTTCCAGTCCCCTATTTCCAAGCAGATAAATCCTAAAAAACAACAACTAAATAGAAGTTGTTCCTAGCTTCACAATTTAAACATCTCTAAATGTCTAGAAATTATTTAGCAAGGAAAGATTATTTGCTCTCCTCTAATTATATCATGGAGCCCTGGTGGCACAGTGGTTAAGTGCTACAGCAGTTAACCAAAAGGTCAGCAGTTCAAATTCACCAGCTGCTCCTTGGAAACCCTATAGGGCAGTTCTACTCTGTCCTATAGGGTCACTGTAAGTCAGAATCAGCCCGACAGCAATGGGTTCTTTTTTTTTTAATTATATCATAGAGGAACCCTAGTGGTGCAGTGTTTAAGCACTTGGATGCTAACTGAAGGCCAGTGGTTCAAACCCACCAGCTGCTCCATGGGACAAAGATGTGGCAGTCTGCCTCAGGAAAGACTACAGCCTTGGAAACCCTGTAGGGGCAGTCCTACTCTGTCCTAGAGGGTCACTATGAGTTGGGATCGACTCAACGGCAACAGGTTTGGTTTTGGTAATTATATCATAGAGACAACTTTTATGCTTATAATTAAATCACCCTATTTCGTTTTCAAGGAACTAGAGTCAGCATAATCTTAATTTGTTATTATGGAACCTTCTAGTAAAATTCCACTCACCATAATTTTTATTCATATTCTTGCAAACATTCACCCAATTTCTACCATAATCAAAAATAATTGTTGGGAACTATTTGAAGGCTAGGCAAGGTTTATTAAAAATTATTTCTGATGAAAAATTGTACCTTACTCCCCAAGATATTAAACATTAAAAGAGCCAACAGCCAAGAGGACACTGCAAACCTAAAAATGATAGAGAAAATCCATAGAACTGTTAAAGAATGATAATCTTAGGGTTGGGTCATATGTTCTCATAAATCCTACTGTGGTGCTTTATATATATATATATATATGGCACACTTGCTTTAATCAGTGTGTATGACTCATATGCAAATTCTCCCAGGAAAATCTGATACAAGATTAGGGATTTGGGGCTTGAGGCTTCTCTGGTGTTCTAAGTTTCCCTGCAAATCTATCTATTCATTGATATCAACAAACATGTACTGAGTACCTAGTGGGTGCCAAGCAGTGTTCTAGACACTGCTGCTGCCACACTGAGCCAAACAAAGCCCAAGTTATGGTTTTTTCACTCTTCTAGAGTTTTTCTCTATCATTTTAAATTCTACGGCAACTTCTCGGATCTGAGCTCTTTTAAAGTTCTATATTTTGGAAAGTGAGGTGCAATTTTTGATCAGACAAGATTTTAGACTAAAGGAGAGAGATAAGCAATGAAAAATAATGATATAGTGCATCAAGCAGTGATAAATGTAATGGGAAATAGATCAGGGTACGAGGATAGAAAGTGAGAGATACATTTAATTTACTAAAGTAAGGAAGTTTATCACGTTTTTAAGTTTTCCATTAAAAATTTTAATTTAAAAAATTAATGAAACTAAATTTAAGTTACTTTGACAAATCATGATTTTTCAGATTAAGTTATGGCAATGCTTACTCTCTTCCTTACAGCAATGTAAGGTTCATAAAGGCAAGAACTTTTATCTGCTCTGTATATGCTATATCCCCAGCACTAGAAGTACCTAGAAGGCACTCTAGAAGTATTTGTTGAATGAAATATTTTTGAAAAAAATATATATGCCAGGCTCTGAGTCGGAATCAACTCAATGGCAATGGGTTTGGTTTTTAGGTTACGGGCACTTAGGTAAACTCATTAATCCTCATAATAATCCTATAAAGTGTTGCTCTTGTTGTTGTTAGGTGTCATCCAGTCAGTTCCAACTCACAGTGATCCTATGTACAACAGAATGGAACACTGCCCAGTCCTGCGCCATCCTCACTATCTTTGCTATGCTTGAGCCCGTCGTTGCAGCCACTGTATCAATTCGTCTCATTGAAGGTCTTCCGCTCTTTTGCTGACCTTCTACTTTACAAAGCATAATGTCCTTTTCAGGGACTAGTCCCTCCTGATAACATACCCAAAGTACGTGAGACGAAGTCTCACCGTCCTTGCTTCTAAGGAGCGTTCTGGCTGTAGTTCTTTCCAAGACAGATAAAATAGGTACTATTCTTTCCTCCATTTTACAGATGAGGAAACTGAGGCAATGGTGACTACTACACTTGCTAAGAAGTAGCCATAACCATAAAATCAATAATAAATGAACCCAGGCAGTGGGCTCTAGAGACCTCACCCTTTATCCTTCTGCTACATTATGTATTATATAAGTTGGTACTATACTTACAAGAGGGAACGCACTTCTCTCCATTTGAATATGCCCTGTAGAGTTAAAAATTCCAAGAAGGGCATTGCTAACAATTCCCATAAGAACAGGAAAACAATTCATTCTCTTGGTATTACGTGCAACTGAAAATCTGTAATCCTTAAAAACAAAAAAGAAGAATATGCAAATATAAGTTCTAAATTCTTAAAAAGTAAATTATAGCTTACTTATTACCATAGTGGATTGAGGGAGAAAAGGAGACTCTTAATTTTTCTTTGACACTCTGCTTGTTTTAATTGATGCAAGAATGCATTATTCTTGTAATTCAAGTGACTGACTCATTTTGTAAATGAAATAGATTAACACTAACATAGAAGATGTCAAAGTTTTCAATTTTATGCGACAAAGTTGCAGAGCCCATTTAATATGACTCCAATTTAGAAAGTATATTTTTAAATTTTCAAATATGGGATCATTCTCTCTATAGTGAGTCTGTGATTTTATGTAAGAAAATAACATAGAGGACGGTTAACAAACTATAAACTGGTAACAGAGATTTAATATGGAAAAAGAAAGGGATGAAATTATGGAGAGAATTTCACATTCTACGTTATGCACTCTAAAAAAAAACCAAACCTGTTACCTTCGAGTCGATGCTGACTCATGGCGACCCTATTGGACAGAGTAGAACTGCCCCATAGAGTTTCCAAGGAGTGGCTGGTGGATTCGAACTGCCGACCTTTTGGTTAGCAGCCATAGCTCTTAACCACTACACCACCAGGGTTTCTATTATACACTCTAGTAAAGTTTAAATTTTTCTATTAAACATGCATTACTTATATAACAAATAAAATCACCAATAAAAATTATTCCTTTAAGAAACAACTGAATCCATGGGACTAACAGCTTACATGAATGATAGCCTCTTTTAACCTGAGACCAGAAGAACTAGATGGTGCCAGACGACCACTACTGACTGTTCCAACCAGGGACACAATAGAAGGTCCTGGGTAGAATGGAAGAAAAATGTAGAACAAAACTCAAACTCCTAAAAAAGGCCAGACCTACTAGATTGATAGAGACTAGAAGAACTCCTGAGACTACTGCCCTAAGATAGCCTTTGAACATGAAATTGAAGCTATTTCTGCAGGTCGCCTTTCAGCCAAATAACGGATTGGCTTATAAAATAAACAGTAGCACCCATGAGTAATGTGCTCCCTTAAACAACGAACTGTATGAGACCAAATGGTCAACATTTAGCCAAAAGCAAAGGTGAGAAAGCAAAGAAGGGAACGGAAGCTAGATCAACGGAAACAGAACAAACAATGGAAATAATAAGAATGCTGACAGAATGTGAAATTGTAACCAATGGCACAGAACAATTTGTATAGAAATTGTTAAAGGGGAATCTAACTTGCTGTGTAAACTTTCACCTAAAACACAATTTAAAAAAAGAAAGAAATAATTGAAGATGGAAAACATGCCCTTTAAAGGATTAAAAATTCATACCTTACTCAAAAAGGGTCTAGGTAGTGTTCTGAGTTATGCTTATATAGAACGGTTGAGTTGCCTTAATATAGTTTCAAAACATTTGAATGTGGCAAAAAGCCACTCATAATAAAACAGCACATGGGAGTAAACGTACCTTCTTATCACCAGACACTATGATGGCTCCATTGTACGAAGGATCGTCTGAGCCATTTCTATTTTCAAAGTCATCTACTTCTAAAACTATATTCTGATGCTTTAGTGAATGCACAAAGTCTTCAATATTTGATCCTAATGTAGTCAATGAAGGAAGGCAGTTAAAACCAAGAAAAGCAATCTCAAAGCTTTAAAATAACAATTTCCACTCATGTTAAAGAACACCCAGAAGAGTGTGTTGAAGACCCTCATTCTTTTTGAGTATGATGATATTTATATTAATCCTGGGATACTTAAGTCCAGCTTACCATCTGCAATGTAACAGACTCCTTTGCTCAGAAATGTGTTAGTTTATTGTGTAATTCTCAGAAGGTCAAAGAGTTTACTCTTGTTAGTCAAGATTGCAATTCTCACAGAAATAAAACTTCTTTACTAATGACTTTTATAAACTTAGCCAGAACCCTGTGATGCTTGTAATTATAAATATCAGTTGTCATCAGGTTGACCCAACTCATGGTGACCCCTGTGTGTCAGAGTAGAAGTATGCGCCATAGGATTTTCAATGACTGGTTTTTTGGAAGTAGATCACCAGGTCTTTCTTCCAGGCGCCTCTAGGTGGACTAGAACTTCTAACCTTTAAGGTAGCAAATGAGAGCAGGTGGTTTGTATCACCCAGGGACTCTGTGGTTATAAATAAGAGATACTAAAAATCCTCATGGCCTAGGCTCGTTGTAGTGATATAAGTATGCCCTTCTCATTATCTCACCTGTTTAATATCAATAACCTTACAATGATGTTTACAGTACAGTGACCTATTCAAAATATCTTTATGAAAATAAGCAAAGTTGATATTTGCCTATTTCCATTATTTTCCTTACTTTGAAAATGAACCCATCACTTCCAAAAGGACAGCAAGCTGGACAGATATCATTTCCCCCTTATTGTCCCTCAAGTTGTTTTTAATATAGGTCTTCTCTTTTTCCTCTCAAGTTTGTGCTTTCTATAGATCTTTGATGATAAAAATCAAGAATAAACAAAAGTCCTACTTCTCACCTGTGTTATTGATGATTAATATGCTGGTAAGAGGAGCCTGTGGAAGTTGTTCCAGAGAAAGGAAATACATAGTGGGTGAAAATTCCCAATGATGAGCCTGACGGTATACTTTATACACTACCTTTTCCAAAATGACAGGAATAAACACAATTGAAAATAACAGAAACCTAAGTAAAAGAAAATTAA
Source organism: Trichechus manatus latirostris (assembly GCF_000243295.1). Taxonomy (NCBI): domain Eukaryota; kingdom Metazoa; phylum Chordata; class Mammalia; order Sirenia; family Trichechidae; genus Trichechus; species Trichechus manatus. The sequence continues at coordinate 13,157,513 of NW_004443964.1, read as the reverse complement.
AATATGAGTCTAAAACAATTTCCCTTTGATTATGTAAGTCACTAAAATGCTACATAAATGCCTATCTATGGAAATTATACATACGGTGTTTAGTTCAATCAAATAAAATTTAACCCTTTCAAGGTCCAATTATCTTCTGTTTTGAATTTTTTTTAATACTACGTATTTTCATTAATGGAAGCATGCTGAGTCATGGAGTGTGTTTAAACTTTTGGTTGGTAATATTGATTTTGAGAAATAGTATCTGGTACTACATGGTTACCACAGAACTTCTAAGGTTCTCGAGCCCATACTTAGCAGTTGCTCGTCTGTACCAATGGACCTTGGTTGCTGATGTTTTTTGTGGCGCACTCCATTCGGAGGCCTAGTGACATAGTGGTTAAGAGCTTGGCTGCTAACCAAAAGTCAGCACTTTGAATCCACCAGCCACTGCTTGGAAACCATATGAGGCAGTTCTATTCTGTCCTATAGGGTTGCTATGAGTCAGAATCAACTTGACAACAACAGGTTTGGTTTGTTTTTTCCCCCATTAGGTTACATGGGGGAATCTCTGGTTTTCTAAATATGACATAGACGCACACACAAAAAAAACCAAACCCACAGGGGCTCCCTACCTATCACACAGGACATCATAAATATGCTTACAAGGCTTATCTAGGGTACAAAAGCCAAAAAAGACAAAATTTTTACCCAATCATATTTCCTGGTTGCACTACCTTAATTGTAAGCCTCTTACCCCAGCTATTTTGCTTCAACTAAAGTTTCTTTTGACTTTCACCGTTATGCAAGTCCCCACTGGAGGGTAGCAAATACTTTCAGTGGTAAAAGTATACTCCCAAAGAACCTGAGAGCTGGAAAAAGTGGGTAGTATACCACATGTACCATGGGTGATGAGAGGGTAAGATTATTCTGAAAATGAGCTCAAGATTTTACATAATTTGCATAATATTGCTAAGTTCCCAAGGGTAACAGCTTCAAGAAAAAAGGTAGAATCCAGGGGCATTCCTCTGTGGGCATGCTAGTTGACCAGGACAACATGGAAAAGAAGACATCTGGTTTTCTGAGATACCAGGGGTCTCAAACTACCTGCTGGGGTGGTTTTGAAGGGAAAGGAGCCTTATTTTATAATGTGGCCTCAAGCTTGAAATGTGCACAATTTACAAGCAAAAGTTTAACTTTCATCAGCTGTTATTTTATGTGTATTTTAATTTTCATGAAACTAGATATAATATTTAATATACTCTTTTCAGATCTTAAAATTCACTCCAAAAGTCAAACTGTGAATAAAAACTTCCAGGCAATCTTTCTATTTCTCTAGCAAGCATGTGAGCCTGTTCTTTGCAATGACTATTTTATATTTAAGTCTCCTCAAACCGCAGACTCTACCTCCTTTCTCCTCCCTCTCAGCTTCATATTTCATAGGAAAAAAATAGAATCCATCAGACAGAAACTCCCTTGTATGAAAGAAAGAAGGAAGGAAAGAGGAAGGAAGGGAGGGGAGGAGGGAGGGAAGGAGGAAGGAAGGAAGAAAGGAAGAAGCATATTGACAAACACACCCATCCTCCCATTCTTTCCTTCTGTTGCAGTAGATTATATATCTTGCTCCTATTAAAGTCCAGTCCTTTTTGATATTACTCTGGTCCAGTCCCCTACTGTCCTCTCTAAGACCTTGATTAATTAGCTCCTCTTTCCTCTATCTTCAACTACTTCCATTCTATTGGCTCTTTCTCATCATCACTGAAGCATGTTCTCATATCTCTCATGCATAAAAAATAAACTTTCCTCTTGACTCCACATCTCCCTTCAGCTTCCACTGTCTACTTCCCCCCACAGTCAGGCACCTCAAGAGTTGTCTATTCTTTTCTACAAAACACTTACAGAAGAGCTTGTACCACTACTACTCAAGCTATTTCACAGCATAGAAGAGGAAGCAACACTTCCAAATTCATTCTATGAAGCTACCATAACGCTGATACCAAAACCAGGCAAAGACGTCACAAAAAAAGAAAATTACAGACCAATATCTCTCATGAATATAGATG
>NW_004443964.1:13137813-13154492 GCF_000243295.1 Trichechus manatus latirostris | reverse complement strand
ATGTCATAAAACAACATGTGTACTACTGTTTTATGAGAAACTATTTGTTCTGTAAGCCTTCACCTGAAGTACAATAAAATATATAAAAAAAAAATACTTAACACAGTGCTTGGCACAAAATAACGATGTCATAAATCTTATTAATGTTAAAGAAATAAAAGGAGCATATTAAATATCTGTTGAATGAAAAAAAAAAAGAGTTGTCTATTCTTGATAAAATCTTTAATGACTTCCCCATTGCCAAATCCAATGGGTACTTTCAGTTCTGAATGGTTATTCTCCCCCTCTTATTTGCTAATCTCCTCACCTCCTTCTAATCTTTGCTCAAATGTGACCATCTCGATGAGGCCAACTTTGACCACCCTATTTAAAATTGTAATGCACCCTCAAAGTCCAGCATCCTTCCTCATCCTCTTACTCTATTTAGTATAACCTGCTATAGAATTTACTAAGTTTTTATATTTCTTCTTCTTTTTGTCTTTTCCTTCAATCAGAAGATATACACCATGAGGGCAGGGATCTGTGACTTTTCTGTTCACTGGTAATCAAAGCACATAGAATAGTGCCTAGCACATAGCAGGTTTCATTAAAGATTTGTGACGTAGTGAATAAATAACATATTTATTGTGTGATTATTTAATTGGCACTTTCTCCCCTACTAGAGAGTAAGTTCAAAGACCTGGTCAGTTTTGCGGACCACTATAGGATTGGTTAAGGCATTCAGAATTTTTGTTAAATAAATCAAGAAATGAATAATTTTCTTCAGAGTTGAACCTTTTTTGAGTATACTGATTAAACAGATTTAAAGTAGCTTGATACTCACAAAAACAAAAGACATTTCCTCTGATGCCTTAATTTTAAGGAGCGAAGTCTTGCCATGGCACAGACCTATCTTCTCCAGAGAGTTCCATCACTGATGGCTTTTCTCATTCCAGGAAGAGAAGAAAGAGCCTGTTGCATTTCAGACTTATTTTCAGTATCTCTTGTGAGGTCTATTTTTTCTCGTTTCCAAATGCCAAAATCTATAATCATATAATAAACCATTATAATAAGCTATGCTATTTACATTTTCTTCTTAGAAACATTAAAAACAATGTTAGAACATTTGGGCAACGTTTCTAACAACTTAAGACACTGATATCCAGAATCTTGTATTCAAAAACCTTCCATCAAACAGTATAATGGATTCAATCCCAATGAGTGAGTAAATTAATTTTAGGGCACTGTCTAGGCTTCTTGGGAAGCATTCATGCTTTCAAACCAACAGCGGCAGCTCTTCGCTAAGAGATTTTCTTTTTTTTGCAGAGCAAGTTTTATGCAAAAGCATAAGGATAAATTTATGTCACTGGGTTTTTAGAAAGTCTTCTCTGTCATCTGGAATCCCCTTCACAGGAATAGTTTATCACTATGCCTGACATTCTAGTGACTGGATTGAGACTTGATGGTTTTAGATAATGGAAAGTCCATAAAAAGATCTTCTGTTGGAATCCCACATACACCACACTGGCTAATTACTCAATTTCTCTACATCTCTGTTTTCTCACCTCATCATGAAGTTACTATGGAAATTGAGAACAACATAATCCAAGAACTGTGCACAGTGGTTGGCACATAGTAGGCTCCTAAATCTTCTCATTGCTATGATTACACAGTAAACTAAATAAAGACAAGATCTTATTTCATTATCTGCTATTAATACATCAATAAGAATTAGTTCATTAGTTAAGACTGAGCACATTTTAACAGGGAATAGCATGTAGGAGGCAAACCCAGAATTCATGACACTAGCAGAGAGCTATTGATAATAAGGAAGGAGTGGCCGTCACAAGGAGATGTGACCATCACTGATGTGGGAAGTGGACAAATCTCATAAAGTAATTTGCCTAGCACCAAGCCAGATTATATTAGATATAAAATAATTATGATACTTTAAAAAGTAGACAACCCTATTTTGCATCTAATATATATTCTAGGAAGAATTCCACATAAAAATTTACAGATATGAATTCACATATGGTCATTTTTTTTCTATTTTAAAATTTCCTGTTAGACATAAATTTTTATACCCGGCTCATAAACTGTTGACTTTCCTTCTAGGTTCAAGAATACTTCATTCAGAGTTGTCATGGAAACATCATAATTCATTATGCCCTGGTCAGAACACTTATCAAGGTCACTATAAAGATCTAAAAAGCAGATAACAAATTGATACAACTAAAATTACTAATGAGTATATTTAAAATACTATTTTATAAAGATGACTCAGAATTGCTAAATCTAAAATATTTTCATATTAGGGCTGTCATAATAATGGAAGGAAAATTACTTAAATATTTTCTTTCATATCAGATTTAAAATTCAACTCATAAAAAAACAGAAAATGCAATCAGCATAATCATTTACTCTGAATGGCATTCTGTGTGAGCATAATCATGGGCCAGGAGTGGTATTCTGTGTAACCATGGTCCTGGGCCTTCAGTGGTATTCTGTGTGAGCATGATCCTGGGCCCTCAGTGGGATTCTGTGTGAGCATGATCATAGGCCCTCAGTGGTATTCTGTGTGAGCATGATTCTGGGCCCTCAGTGGTATTCTGTACGAGCATGATCCTGGGCCCTCAGTGGGATTCTGTGTGAGCATGATCCTGGGCCCTCAGTGGTATTCTGTGTGAGCATGATCCTGGGCCCTCAATGGTATTCTGTACGAGCATGATCATAGGCCCTCAGTGGTAGTCTGTGTGAGAATGATCATGGGCCGTCAGTGGGATTCTATGTGAGCATGATCATGGGCCCTCAGTGGTATTCTATGTGAGCACGATCCTGGGCGCTCAGTGGTATTCTGTGTGAGCATGATACTGGGCCCTCATTGGGATTCTTTATGAGCACAATCATAGGCCCTCAGTCGGATTTTGTGTGAGGATGATCATGGGCCCGCAGTGGGATTCTATGTGAGCATGATCCTTGGCCCTCAGTGGCATTCTGTGTGAGCATGATCCTGGGCCCTCAGTGGGATTCTGTACAAGCATGATCATGGGCCCTCAGTGGGATTCTGTGTGAGCATGATCCTGGGCCCTCAGTGGGGTTCTATGTGATCATGATCATGGGCCCTCAGTGGGATTCTGTGTGAGCATGATCATGGGCCCTCAGTTGCATTTCCATAAGCATAATCATGACCCAAAGTTGCATTTAATATGACCATACAGTAAATTACCTGAAAATGTGTTTGTCCTTTCCAAGGGTAAAGTATACACAAGCTTCTCTTCACTCTCAGCTCTCAATTTGGCTTCAGGGATGTGTTGTTTAATGAGAGATGTGTTTCTTTGTGGATCACACATTTCATTCCTGTGTAAACTAATGTTTCAGAAGACGATAAGTCTTTTGAATTTGGCAACATCACCACTCATGAAAAAGATTGTTTTTGACTAAATAGTCTGTATATGTTACAGAAACATCTTGCTTAACCTCAGTAATCAGTTCCTACAAATCAGATGTTCCTTCTTAAGTACTGATTGAAGTCCATATCACATTATTTTAAACAGGGAAAAATATGGCACAGTAAACATTTTTTTTTGTGTGTGTGTGTGTGTAGTATATTTATTTGCTTGGGCAACTACATGTACAATTGAATGAAACACTGCCCATCCCTGCGCCATCCCCATGGTTGTTTGTGGATCATATAATGTTCTATTGTGAACCATAAGATTTTCATTGACTGCTATTTGGAAGTAGATTGCTACCCACTCTGGAAGCTCCACTGAAAGCTTTTCAGCATCATAGCAACACATAAACCTCCACTTGCAGACAGATGGTGGCTGCACATGAGGTACATTGGCCAGGAATTGAACCTGGGTCATCACTGGCATGGAAGGTGAGAATTTTACACTGAACCACCAGTGCTTCACATATGTGTGTGGATATGTGTGTGGACATGCATGCGTGTATACCTATATATACACACACATACGTATACACACACACACACACACACACACTCCAAACCTGCTGCCATCAAGTCAATTCTGACCAACAACCCCATGTGTTACAGAGTACAACTGCTCCATAGGGTTTTTTGGCTGTAATCTTTACGGAAGCAGATTGCCAGGCCTTTCTTCTGTAGTGTTGCTTGATGGGTTTGAACCACCAACCCTTAGGTTAGTAGTTGAGTGCAAACTGTTTGAGCCACTCAAGGAGATATATATATATCTGTATATATTTAAATATGTATATAATGTAAATATATATATTTACATCTTATATCTAAAATCATGATAACCTGTAAAATGTTTGAAAGATTGCTCTTCTAGATAACTGAAAAGTTAATATGGTTGTTAATAAACAGTTGCTTTCTATGCAGTAAAATGGCCTCTCTTAATGCCAGTAATTCCTGGTTGCAGATCCTCTTTGTTGACAAGAGGTGCTTTCCCAAAGGTCACATGCCCTTCTAACACTCTATCAAGTGGATTCGGAAGGCAACTGCAGACTTCTTGGCCTTTTAGATCATTTTGTTAAAAGGGATCAATTGCTTTTTGGGAAGATAAAAATAAACAAATACATTTTTTTCCTACATACATATCAGCCCAAAAAATGTTGTATTGAAAGTTACATATGCTTTTAGAAATTTACATGCTTAAAACCAACAGATATTTGATAAGGAAAATATTAATGAGGGGAATATTTTGCATTATTTATTATAAATCAATCTCCACCAATAATTAAGTTGACTTTTTTGTATTTCTAAAGACTCAGGTGAAATATTACCCTAGTATTGATACACTCATTTAAAAATACCTTCCCAGAATACATTAACGAGCATTACCTTAGATGATATCCAGTTCCCCATTTTCACTTCAGAAACAGTGATGATCCTGAACATTTCAACTTCCCATTAGACAGAAGCACTTATCTATCTGGGTAGAAAGAAAGAAAGAAAGAATAAATTATGTGAAGAGTAATTCCTTAGAAGAGTATATTCTCTACTCTGGATACCAGAATACTGCATACATTTTTCGATTTAAATGCAGCCTTGATGTAATTGAGCCCCTGGGTGCGACATCATCTCTCATCCCCGTGCCTCCCTTGAAGCAGGACACGGGAGTCCACTACTTCCCCCACAGCTAGCCCACTGCCACAAAACTTACCATCTCTCCTGTTATCTATACACTTTGCTGTGGAACTTTGCAGTGCTCTCCCACCAAAAGAAGTCAGATGGTCAAGCCCAGTGGCAGGTGAGCCGACACCGGGCAAGCAAAGGCTTAAAATGGGCTTATGCATTGGAGGTTGTTCTCTTTAGACTCAGCCACTGCCATGAAAACATACCTGGGCTTTCAGCCAGCCAGAGGCTGAAATACACCTAGAGCAGGACTATGTCACCTAAGTCACCCCAGCCAATGGTCAGCTAACCCCTAGACATGTCAGTGAACCCTGTCAAGACCCAAAAATCTCCTCAGGTGAGCCCATCCTAAGTTATCAATCCTCTGACTCATGTACTAAATAAATGCTTATTGATTTAAGATACTGAGCTTTGGTTGGTTTCTTACACAGCATTAGTGTGGCAACAGACAACTGCTACAATAAGTAATGTTTATTTTACCTCAGATTTCATGGGGAAAAGTGTTACACTACACATCACACAGCAAAAATTTCTCTCTGTCCACTGAATCTCTTTTCAGCTTCATTTTTTTTTAACTCTTCCTCCACACAGACTCATTCACTCTAGTCTTCCCCCTGTCCCACCATTTCCCATCTAAAAGCATTTGGCTCTATTTCTAATTCTCCATTCTTGCATCTTCAAACACAACACCTCACTCAGTGAACAAAGGATCCTTCTAAGAAGGCAAAAAAGGTGTGTAAAAAGAATTTTTCTCACCTAGAATTTTTTTTCCCCCGAGGAAAAACTGTACATGAAAAGTGATATGGGTTTTTCAAAGTTCAAAAAATATACTTGTTATTAAGTAGACAGTCAAGAAAACTATGGATGAGAAGAAGATACATAAAACATGAGCCTAAGAACTCACTGGAAAATCAGAATTCCTTCTGAGGCAAAGTGCATCTGCAGCACATCGTCACTCAAACGGGTGGCAAACAAGAGTCTCTTCTATTAAAAACAGGCTATAGAGACTCTCTCTCACACTAAATCTTTAAATAACTCATCAAAATAAAGAAGCTAAGAATCACCGGCCAATGTATCAGCCTCATCCACGAACTGGGTACTGAAGAGGATCACATGGTCTGATTTTTGCTCCTTCAGGAGGTTCCACACTTGGTGCCTCGAGAAGGGATCTAATCCAGCAGTTGGTTCATCCAGTAGCAAAACCTGTAGAGGAGGAAACGTATGACAACATCTTCTACTTCAAGATGAGGATCTTCACAAAGTACCATAGAAACCAGTATGATTTCTAAATTCAAATACAGTCTCCCACTGGATCCCTCACAAACTGGTATGGTACTGTATTATAAATTTTCTCTTACATTTACTCATTAAGGAAGAGTTTGAACTTTAACAATAGTTTCATATCCTTTAATCCAAATTAAACTTAAAAATATTTTTTCTCGTACCTGAGGATCTCCTAAAAGCGCTATCCCAAATGTCAACTTTCTCTTCTGTTCACCACTTAAATCTTTAGCAATGACATTTTGAATGTTTTGTATGTCTAACTCCATTATAATTCTTTTTACCTATCCAAGAAGAAATATTATGTTAAAAAGACAAAATGCTTTATGTTAAGCAGTTCTTGCTTTCTAATAAATGGGAAGAAATGTATTCTAAAACTTCATTGCTTAAGTTTTATTTACAGAAGAGAAAAGTAATAGCTGAACAGGAATACAGTCAGGAGTAAATTAATTATTTCTGAAGCCATTGATCCCACCATGTTCATCTACCTCTTGTTCTACTTCCTTTGGCTGAATCCCTCTTATTTTAGCAAACAGTCTGAGGTTTTCTCTCAGTGAGAAAGTCAAATTGAATATTGAATTGTGGACAAAATCCAATGTTCTTTCTGATTTCTTCCGTGTTTTAGTTATTAGAGAGAGTTTGGTATTATAAATAGTGACTGATCCTATAAACAGAAATTTGAAAAAAGTTGACATCAGGATGATAATTCTATGTAGAGTAGTAACATATGGTATCAGTATTGAGATCTCATTTTATAAAAGTGTCTGGATAGATTTGAAGAAACTTCACATTTTCTAATTGTAAATTCTAATTAATTTCTAGTTAATATGTTGAGAAATTCTGATTCTTAACATAAATATCAGTGTCCACAATGATGCATGAAATGCCAAATATGAGCGGAATAAAGATACAACCCTTCTCATGAAATTATGTAAATGAGAAATAAATAGGTTCTGTTCTAAAGGAACCAACGACGTAAAAGCTTGCTTTAGAGTAAGACTTTTCTTTTACATAATCAAAGGGAAAAGACTTCAATTTACCACCTGCTTACTCTGCCAACTTGCTTTGCAAAATTATTTTCTCACCTTCTGTAGAAACAGACAACCCATTTAGAATGTTTAGCAGTGTTGATTTACCAGCTCCACTGTGTCCAAGTATTGCAGTGACCTGTCCTTCATATATGTCAAGAAATATGCCTGCTTTAGAGTAAAATGTGAAAATTAGACTTTGGACTATATCCAACATACAATGGGTCTTTTAAAAATGGAAGAGTAAAATGTACCCCGATATTTCACTTCATTCGTATTTTAATGTGTCCCTTATAGAACGAAAAGTAAGGCAAACCACAGCCCAAAACAGATGATGAAATGTTCTATGCAAATAAAAACAATTCCAATGATGCTTCAAGCTCAGTTTAACAAATTCAGGTTGAAGATTACGAACAAGTACGAATAGTGCAATCCCATTAAAACACCCATATGAAGAAAAAATATTATCGGCTACTATCTCTCAGTGAAAACATGTTTTTAATTCTTTTTCCTTTTATCTATATTCATTCTCTAATTTTCTACTATGATTATTTTTATTTTCTAGTAACAAAAAAAAATTTCTAATTAAAAACTTCATTGAAATAATGTTTTTCTCTTTACCTTGGAGTGCTTCTACTTTTCCCGATTTTCCATTATATTCCTTTTTAACATTTCTGATTCTGAAAGAAGATAAAGCAAATTCAGGTAAGTCCATTTCCTAATAACATAGATTATGTTAACTGCCACAGTTATGAAGTAACATAGGGTATCACCCTCTAAATGGGAACCAAGAAGGACAGGAGCTAGGGCCTACTCCACCCCCAAAAGATACTTACACAGACTCTTATCAAGCTGTGAGTCGGAACTGACTCGACAGCAAAGGCTTTGGTTTTGTTTTGCTTTTTTTCTTATCAAGCTAAGGAGCCTTGGTGGCACAGTGGTTAAAGCGCCAGTTGCTAACCAAAAGGTTGGTGGTTCGAACCCACCAGCTTACTATGTAACAGTAAATAATTACTTAATTATCTCATTGACTGTTTAAATTAGTCAAGAAGACAGGCACTGCATCTCTTCTTAGAAATGAAGAAAATGAGGCTTAAAGATCTCGTATAGTTTAGCACAAATCATAAAGCCATTCCATCATGGAGAAGGTTTTTGACTTCAAAATTACATGCCATATACTCCCTAAGTAAGGGAGATGGTCTGAGTTTGAAAAAATGAGTGTGTAAATTCTATATATCATATATATACACACACATGCATAAAATGTATATATGCATACATATGTATATGCCTATATGTATGTATATAGTAGAAAAGGTGAGTATAGATGTTGGGGGATGGTAGCAAAAGACAGACAGAGGAAAAAGGGCAACAAAATGAATGGGACTACTGAATTTTACTGTTGACAACATCAACAGCATTTACTTTTAAAATACCAAACGAGAGATATTTAGGATGATGGCAGAGGAACAGCTGAAAGAGACTTTCAAAAACACAATATTTGATCTGTGGCTGGTCCTGTTGCAGCTCAGTTTATTAAGTTTTAACTACAAACATATATAATCGCATAATTCGTGAATTACCTGATGGATTCTTTTCCATGGAACTCTGGAGACACTGGTTCAAAAGAGTCATCAGAGTACACTCAGGATTTATTTCATTCTCATAGACTTCCTGATGAGGATTTTGATGTTGGGACCAAAACGAAGACTTCAGGAAAAACAGTGGTGACTGGCGGTGTCCATCTTCATCTAATTAACCAATTTAGACACATTGCATCAGTCACACCACATGGGCAAAGCACTGCATCCCTTAATGCGGCTTATATCAGTTTTGAATGTAAGTTATTACTTTAGACATTTATGTTTATAATGTTCTAAACAAAGAATTACAGGAAAATTAAAGTTAAGACAGCGTTTTGGCCTTTGATACGTTCTCAGCTGTGGTTCATAAAAATAAAAGTGCTATCAAAGTGGGGCAGAATTGTAGCCATAGGAAATTATATTAAGCACTAAAAAGCATTATTGAAGAGATGTTTTAGGTGTTTCCTTCCCTCTCTCCAACTAAAACGTAAACATACATGCATGCACATGAACGCACACACACACGCACAAATATTATCATTATAAAAGATAAAAACCAAAATAAATGCAAGTTCTTTCAAATTAAGGTGTTTTAAAAGAATTTCATTCAGATCATTAAATTATGAGATTAAAACAAGGAAATTCAGTGAACGGTTTTGAATTTCTTTTCTTTCCTGTGCAATCAGAAATGCCTCTTAAATTACTTGTAAAAGAAATACTAACATATTACCTTACAAGAAACAGAGTCATATTAAATTAAATTTTAACCACACTATTACTTACCAGGCAAAATTCACTCGAAATACAATGCTAATGTCAAATAGAGAAGAGTATCAAATGCCAAAATAAAGAAAGTGGCTATCATTATGTATCAGTCTCCAGAGGGATCAGGGAAAATAATACCACTCAAGTAATAACCCAGGTGTGTAATCTGAGATTTAAAAGAACAAAACAAAATAAAAGTCGTAGCTAAATAATAGATGCCTTACAAAATAACAAATATTACCCATAACTACTGTGCTCCTTTAAAAAAATCACCTATATGAGGCCAAATTGTCAACAACTACTTTAAAACAAAGATGAGAACGTTAGGGGACAGGGAAACTAGATTAATGGAAATGGAACAACCAGAACAGAAATAATGACAATGTTCATGCATTGTAAAGAATGTAACCAATGTCACTGAACAATTTATGTAGAAATTGTTGAATTCAAACCTTCACCAAGAACACAATAAAATATTACTAAAAATAAATATATAAAATAAAAGTTAGATGAACCTATAAAACCAAAATTGTTAAAAAGGTGTTTCCCAGACAAGCATGATTTATATTTTAATATCTCTTTCTTCAAAAAAAGCATAGTGGAGGTATTAATAGCAGTGTTGCCATTATAATCATAAAATTGGAAAATGCTATAAGAGAAAACAAAACAGTTGAAGAATACAAATTTAACTGACTAACTGATTATCACAGAGATTTTAAAGATGGAGAATTGGAGAATCAACCAAACCAAACAAAAATAAAATAGTCTGGGGTGGGGGGGAAGACTCAGTGTGAGCAATCCAATTGGATACCATCTACAGGAAACATAAAAATCTTAAGTATAAGATATTGCAGATACATTAAAATATTCAACAAATCGTAAAGATTTGAAGAAGTTATTTTTAAAGATAATGTAGAAAAGACAATCGCTAACACATAGCATGAGTCAGGTGCTATTCCAGTACTATATGTATATAATAACCCAGTTAATCCTCATGATTATGCTAGTAGGTTGATTCCACTGACATCCCTATTCTACTGGTGAAGAAAATGATGCCCCAGAGGTCAAGTGACTTGCCCACAATCACACATCTGGTAAGTGGCAGAGTTGTGATACTGACCCACAATCTCTGGCCCATGTCATTCCCTGTAACCTCTGCACTATGTTGTTATTGTTGTGAGGTGCTGTCGAGTCGGTTCCGACTCATAGTGACTCTATGTACAACAGAACGAATCACTGCCTGGTCCTGTGCCATCTTCACCACTGTTGTTATGTTTGATTCCATTGTTGCAGCCACTGTGTTAATCCATCTCGTTGAGAGTCTGTACTATATACCGCCTCCGTAAATGAGGATACAAATCAGATATGTCTCAGTGGTGAGATAATGGGTGGTTATTTTCCTTCTTTAATTTTCTAGGATTTTATAAATGATCTATCTGCTCTGTTTATTACTTTGATCAGAAAATCTCTTTGTTTAATTCTTTTAAACAGTAGAATTTCTTAAAATATAGTGTGATTGATCATTAAGTTTCATGAAGCATCAAACTCTTCAATAAAAAGATGTTTTAAAATGGAACAGATTTAAAAAAAAAGAAGGTGTTCTTACCTGGGACAATCCAGCAGTGAAAGAAGAAGGGCTAAAAAGCCCTAAAACCCACTCCACAGATGAAGGAAGCTGTCTGTACAATGCAGTGTATCCCAGACATCCCCAGAAGATGGTAAAGAGAAACCCAGCTAAGCCGGTGAGGATAGGCTTTTTTATTAACACGCTCAAGAGGAAAGCCAGTGCTATCTGAAGGAAGGAAGAAGTGTTCCAACTAGTACCCTGTTTCCTTTGAAAATCATGAATAGCATGATTAATTTCTCACACCATCAAAAACTTACACAAAAAATATGTAAAACAAGATAGAAAATCAGTGACTACAGCAATATTCTGAAGAAACATTATTTGCTCATGTATCTGACGCCTGAAACAAGTTAAAAAGCATATGGTTTACCGACATACCAAAGATAGGCCATATAAGATAGAGTGTGAAAATCACCAAGAAGCCAGTAATAACTATAATTTGGACATATGTTATGACCAGAGCCATAAAAGTAGACATAATAAAGATGAAGCCAGCATACATCAATCCTCAGGATAGCCTAAGTTAGAAACCAGCTGTTAATTCAACTTGTCCTGCACAAGTAAATGTTTAGAGAGGTAATATGCGGAGTGGCTAAGAGTACAAGCTCTAAAGTGAAACATAGTATGGTCAAATTTATTATAAAATTGTGGCCCTGAAAATTCTAGCACATGTGCAAATTACTTATCCTTTCCCACACTATGCTTATCTATAAAATGGGTTTACTAATGGTTGCTATCTCATACGGTTGTTCTGAGAATTAAATGAGGTAATGTATATAAAAGCTTGCCAGAAACTTTCCAGCATGTGATACAGAAGGTAGAAGAAGCTCTGGTGGTGCAGTGGTTAACTGTTCAGCTGTTAACCAAAAGGTTGGTGGTTCAAATTCACTAGCTGCTCCATGGGAGAAAGATGTAGCAGTTGGGTTCTGTAAAGATTACAGCCTGGGAAACCCTACGGGGCAGTTCTACTCTGTCCTGTAGGGTCGCCATGAGTCGGAATTGGCTGGACGGCAACGAGTTTACCCTCAACTAACTTCAGATCTTCCGAATTCCAGCCATGCCACCGACAAATGAGAAGGAAAAACTGGTTGTTGTTTTAAGCCACTGGGCTTTGGGGTGGTTTGTTATGTAGCATTATTCTGGCAAAAGCTAACTGATAACAGAATCATATTTTTTCTTCAACTCAGCAAAGGCTTGTTTACTTTCCATTGCCAGCATCTTACAATCTAAAAAGGAAAGCCCATAAAATTGAATGCATGTAAGAAAAACCAGTTAGTGTCTCCAGTTTTTTCTAATGAGTTTCCCTATTTGTTAATTTCTGATGTACAAGGTAAAGTAGCAACCTCACTTACCAGAAGGCTGACTCTCGGAGACCCATCACTGTCATCAGTTTCTTTAGTTTTTTCCTTTCCCTTGTAACATTTAATGATGTAAAGTATACAAAAAGGGAGAAAGAAATTACACATATAAAAACAAACAATTCATATATATTTCCTCTCATAGTAATGAAAGGTAGTATCCTCATATTTATTCTAATAACTGATGTTAGCTTCTCCATCACAGAGTGATTTGTTGTGACCTAAAATAGAATGTTAACAAACGTATTATGTTAACTACAGGACCCAGCCAAACCATTGCCATCGAGTCAATTCCGACTCATAGCGACCTGATAAGGACAGAGGAGAACTGCCCCACAGGGTTTCCAAAGAGCGCCTGGTAGATTCGAACATATGAAAAAACAACACACCTTTTGTTTCTTTTCACTTTTAGTGTTTACATATTCCCATCATTTTAAAATATGGTGAGCTATTACTATCATCACAACTATCTTGATGGTTTTAGGTATTAACTTTTATTAGTTATTGGAATCATTTGAGAAATTACTAAGCACTTATAATGCACAATCCACTGGGTTAAGTGATGGGGAAACAGTGATCATGACAGAAACACTCCTTGCCCTCACAGAACTTTATATTTTGTGGTGGAGCAGCAGAAAGCAGGAGAGACATTAAACAACTCATTGTACAATGCAGCAACTGCTTTAAAGAAGTAGAAGGTGCCATGAGAACAAGAGCAGGGATGTGTTCCCTAAGGAAGTGACATTTATATTGAGAGCTAAAGAATGTGATCTTACCTAAAAAAAGAGTGTTGTGGGGAGGGTCAGAGATGGAGAAGAAAATTCTAGGCAGAAAGGACAGCATGTGCAGAGGAAAGAAAGAGCATGGCATATTGGAGGCATGGAAAGGAGGTCAGCATAGCAAAAATTAATATATAAGGAGAATACAGATAAGGCAGGAGAATAAACTACTCCCATAATTTAGGCAAGAGATGATGATGGTTGGACTAGTGCTGGTAGCAGACTTGAAGAGAAGTATATAGATCTGAGTTTAGAATCAACAGGATTGGATGAGAGATTGGACACAATGAGTGAGGCGGGGAGACTTACCCCTGATAACTCTCCAGCTTACACTTTAGCAACTAGGTGGGTGGCTTTGGCATTAACTGAGATCAGGAAAATGAAGAAAAAAAAAAATAAGTCACATTTAGAGAAAAACATTCAGTTTTGAACATACTAAGTTTGAATTACTTATGAGACATCAGATATCCAGTAAACAGAGTAGAGGTCAGCAAACTATGGTCCACTGACCAAATTTGGCCAGCAACTTGTGGTAAATAGTTTTACTAGAACATGGCCACACTAATTTATGTATTGTCTATGGATGCCTTTGCAATACAACAGCAGAATTTAGTGGCTGTGACAAACTACATGGCTCCTGAAGACTAAAATATTTGTTATCTGGCCCTTTACAGAAAAAGTTTGTTAGTCTAGAACTTGAAGAAGGTTTCCTGGAATTATCAGCATATAGAATTATAACCAAAGTTATAGAAATGAATGAGAAAGTATACAGGATGGGAAGAGAACCTTGTGGAACTACAGGGTTTAAAGAAGTAAGAGGGTAAAGGTAGATGAGCTGACAAAGTGATGAGAAGGAATGGCTAGGAACGTAGAAGGAAAAACAGCTAAATGCTATGTTATTTAGTTGAAAGATCAAGTAAGATGATGAGGAATGAAAAATGTCAATTGTTAGTTGACACAGGTTGTTTGGTACGGTGGTTGGTATAGAAATCATACTGTGTTGAATTGAGGCTAAGCAAAGTCAACTCTTTCAAGAAGTGAAGCTTTAAGGGAAGGGCGGTGGATAGTTGAAGAGGAAGTGTGGAAAGGAAAGTTTTGATAATATGGGAGAAAATTATTAATTTTAAATCTTGAAGGGAAGAATCTAGTAGAAAGAAGGAAGTTGAATAAAGAGGAGACAGAAGGAAAATCCATACTGTTATATTTCCTGATAAGGTTGGAAAGGATGGGTTCCAGTCTATGAATTAAGTAAGGAAGGACCTTAGGGATGAGGCAGGAGAAGGAAAAGAATGGGTGAAGCGGGCGGTAGGTCTGTAACTTTACAAAGTTAGCATTGGGAATTTGGGGGATATTCTCATTTGAAGGCTTATATTTTGTCTGAGAAATGGGAGGCAAAGTATCATCTCCTGAGAGTGTAGGGGAAAGGTGGGGGATGAGGTAGAGGTTGAAAGGGAGAGACTAAGTAAAGATTTAAAGTATATCTTTGAAGCTAGGCACTTACTTCTATAATTGCAGCATTAATTGCAGTTTGAAAAGTCACAAACCTATTTGTCCAGTATGTTGTCAAGTAACAAAAAATTTCATCATATGTAGCCCAACAGTGTTCTTTAAGGAAGAAGAAAAATATGCCCATTATTATGCAGTAGAGTCAGATACTGGACTCAAAATCTTATCTTTGGCTGTAAAGTAAAATATCTAAACGTCAGCTCAGAGTCCATGATTACACAATCTAGATCATTTTAAAAGCACTCTGCAAAACTAAAAGAAAGAAGTATTTAATTGAATGGCTGTCAAAATAATGAGATTCATCTTGTAGTAAAGACTGATCATTAAGTTCAGGAAAAAAATGTATATTTCTTCTTTACTTGGTTTTATTAATTTTCCTCCCACTCATTCCCACCTGGGGGATTTGATGAAGTAGCAACAAAGATTGGAATAAACTTGCATGTAGTTACCTGAGTATTCAGAGTGTTCCTTTATAATTGGAATTCTATATCCCCAATTAAACTTCGGCTGATATGAGAAAGTATCATTAAACACGACTCCCACTATTTGAGAGGGTTTTTTTGAGATATTATATCCATGGTTTCTTCATCAGGTGTCCCAACAATCGTTCTTCCTGACATACATGAAAAATATAAATCATCAGATAAGCTTATTATGAGAGGACACAAAAACAAAATGCAATTTTTTAAGTTTTCCGTAAAATTATTGGCATTAGATGCTGTCCCTGAAGAGGTGCCCCTGAACTAAAGGCTGAGTCTTTTCTATTGTTTGAAGTTCAATGTCAATACATAAGAAGATGTTAATGATACGTTGTCAAAACACACAAATTGCAGCATATTATCTTTTAGTGTGATCCTATTTTGGTTAAGAAAAACTGAATTTGTGTGCCTATGTATGTATATTGGGGCCTTGGTAATGCAGTGGTTAAGTGCTCGGCTGCTAACTGAAAGGTCAGTGGTTCAAACCCACCAGCTGCTCCACAGGAGAAAGATGTGGTAGTCTGCTTCAGTAAAGATTACAGCCTTGGAAACCCTATGGGGCGGTTCTACCCTGTCCTACAGGGTCACTATGAGTTGGAATCAACTTGATGGCAATGGATTTTATATATGCATAGAAACATATGTGTCTATATGCGACCATGCGCATATGCATGTACAAATTTTCCTAAGAAGACACTAATAAAATGGGGGATAGGATGGGGAAAGAAGTGGTGGCTATGATGAGAAGAAAAGCTTTCATTTGTTTGCTTTATAAATGTTGTATTGTTTAACTATTTTCAAAGGGGATATTACATTTATGATTAAAAATACTTGAGAATTTGATGTTTTTTTCCCCTGCTAACATTATAAACTGATTGTTATCACATAAAAATATTATGCCAGCACAAGTAAACTGCATGCAAAGAATCTAAGTACAAAAATCAGAAGTAAAGTTACAGTCACCTAAAGATCCCAAAGATTCCCTGGAGTCAAGAACATTTTCTCTACCAATAAGTTCATATGGATGAATTTACAATCTACAGAAGTAATCTTCCCCATAGGTAGTTAATAAATCTGTTACTAATGGAAGCTCTGGAGAACACCGAAGTTCAATTTATGGTATTCTTTTTTATACTTTTATGGTTTAAGTTCTAAAAAATTCTTTT
>NW_004443964.1:13120241-13121017 GCF_000243295.1 Trichechus manatus latirostris | reverse complement strand
TAGGTGCTCATTACAATAATTATATCCACATGGCTTCTGTTAAGCACTGCCATCTAGCCTCTATTCAGGGTTTAATCATCCCACTGCTATCCAAGAGCCCAGTACTGTTATGATGTCACTTACTATCAGCTCCTAGGACTGCCACTACTAACTTTATAGTGATGCTGGTGTGCCCTTTTGCCAGTACATTTCTTATTGTTTGAACTTATTCTTCCGGTACGTTTTCTGGCCTCGTACAGCATGCTCACTTTTCCGAGTCTTTTCATCCCTTCTTTCATCATGCACCATGACTATTCGGCATTTATATCTGACATTGTGTGAGCCGTTGCTTTTTCCATGCTTCTAGGAGTCACACTAACGAACTTTCATACCACCTCCTGGGGTCCTTGTCAGAGTGTTAAATCTTTCATTCCTTATCTGTATCAGTAAACCCTTCCTTATCCAACTTTATGTTCTGCCCCACTTGATCAAGCACCCATAGGATCCAGTCCCATGCATACTTTCCTTGCTCCTGTTGGTAGGTGTGACTAGGTCCTGCAGCACCTGTGTGGTATAGTCACTCTCCTCCCTTAGTAGGCCCAGCACAACTTTGGCTAAGTTATTTTGTGACTTAACCCTTATTACTAGCCTAATGGCCAAGAAAGGAAGTGGAGGCAGATCCTGGTTGGAAGCATATTGTCTTGCAGGGTTTAGGTCTCTGCATTGTCTTAAACCAAGGGGGAACCATCAGGACTTTAATAGGGGAGTGAGCCTATTCTAGATTTGCAGGTTTTTTT
>NW_004443964.1:13118768-13119652 GCF_000243295.1 Trichechus manatus latirostris | reverse complement strand
AAGTGGAGCTACAATGCAGCTTCAAGGGAAGCTCTATCTGATACAAGGAGTTCTGAAGGTTGAATGACCTTCAGAGTTGTCCTGAGTTGGGACAAGAGACAGCAGCTCAAAGGTTTATATCCTCGGCAATTATCTTTGACTACAGGTCGTCCTGGGAAAAGAGAGCTCCTTTCAGCTGAGGCAATCTTGTAATAGGGTTAACAGCGAGACCTGTTTCCTGGCAGCACTCTTAGCGGCTAAAGAAATACGTTCTTCATCCCCGAAGGAAATATAGATGGTTCATGATAGCATGCACTAGAACTAGCAACACTGGGCCATTCTATGGGTTGGGAGTGGAGGAAGTGGAGAGTTTGGAGTGACTAACTCCATTTCTAGACTACAGCATACTCTTCTGTTGGTGCAATGAAATACATGCAGTTTCTTTAACAAATAGGTCCATATGGGGAGATTTTGGTGGTCTGTCTTCTAATTCTGTGACATTCCCTCATTTCTGTAAAACCTTTCAGTTGCCTGATTCTTTATTACTATACATTGCCAAGCATCTAAGGGATGCTCCTCTTTCAAGGTGCAATGCTTTAAATGCTTGAGAAGTTGATTTGCTAAAATTGAAGAGGTGATTTATTAGATTTTTAAGAGTTGTTTAGGGGCTTAGGAAGAATTTGTTCATGAAAGTCTTGTCACTTGGTATGTCTCTTCATTTGTAAGATCTTCTTTTTTGCCCTTCAATATGATCTTCTTTTCTTGTTAAATGTATTTTTAATATTTTAATGTTTTGAAGAGGTAACACATTAATATGGTCCAAAATTTAATAAAAAATAAAAAGGAAAAAGAAATCTTGCCTAAGTGTTTGAATCAAATCTATTCAAAATTTCTAAGAAAGTTGA